>NW_027397156.1:734745-852657 GCF_003265705.2 Callorhinus ursinus | reverse complement strand
ACCCCCATAGTGGGGAGCATGGAGAAAGCACCCCCATAGCGGGGAGCATGGAGAAGCAAATCACCCACCTCACTCTTCGCCGCCCCGCTACATGGATGAGATTTAGGACTGGGGAGAAAAGAAGTCTGCCCTCCGCTGATAACTTGTTTTGGGCCCAGATTTAGAGAGCTCTTCTTAAAAAAATAAAAAGAGCCCGGAGAGTTCTCAAAATGAATCCAGTTTAGGTGAATGCATTAAGACACTGATTCGGAGAAAGATGAAAAGAAATTACAGGCATGATGGAAAATGCATCTCTCTTTCAATCTGTAATATACATACATTACATGTAATATATACACACATATATGTATTTAAGTGTGTATATATAAAACAGCCCGAGAGTTGAAAGACACGGCGTGAATTACGTGGACAAATCAAGGCAGAGTTGGTATCACTGAACAGACTGTGATTATGTTGATTGAAACCAGGTTTAAAGGACCAGGGGAATTTGTTTGGGAACAGCGAACAGGACCAAAATATTCCCTCAGAGAGGAAATCTCATCAGAGGAGAACCATGGGGGGGGGGAGCAAGCGAAGGGGGGGGGGTGGGGGGAGAGGCAAGGGCAGAGCAGGCGCAGTGGCTGAGTTTGAGAAAGTGAAAGGAATCTGTCCATTTGCAAGGATGTAGGAGATATACAGCAGGAAAAATCCAGGGGAGAGGATGGTGGGACAAAGGGGAACTTGGGCAGGGGGGGAGGGAGGAGAGCAGGAAAGTCAGCCAGTAAGAATGGGCCTGTCTATCCCTCTGCGGCTACGTGCTGGGAAATAAATTCACTTGGATTTGGTGACTTAACAGTGAAACATACCTCATCTCTAATTGTCGGAATTCAGGGATGAACGTTCATCATGTTTAGGTTTGAAGGAAGCAAGATTAATGGACAGGTCTAGCAAGATGAATCAAAAGGATCTTTTTAGGCGCAACCATTTGAGGAGGGGTGAGAGGCAGGCAGTGCAAGAATCTGGCCTTTGGCCAATCCCTTGGAGAAAAAAAAGGCAAATTCAGAATTCCTACCTTCTAGGCCAGTCAAAGCCACTCATAGCTGCAGGTGACCGCAGCCTGACCGAATGACAACCTTGAGGTGTCATTCGTGCCAACACAAGGTCATGCTCTCCTGGGGGATCTCCCCAAATACATGCTTTGAAATGACAGCAGCATTAAAAGAACAGTCATCACGGGAGAGGAGGATTTTAGCACTCGGGGGAACATGGAGGTCAGCTCACTCCTCAGCCTTTATTTTGCGGCTGAAGAAACCAAGGCCCAGGGAGCCAAGGTGAGCTGCCCAAGGTCACAGCCAGCTAACCGTCCAGCCGGCACCGGGTTTTGTGCACCCAATTAAATGTCAGTTTCTACCTATTCTCTTTTAGTTGTTTTTTCTTTTTTAAATTTTGTGCTGCTTTTATGACGACATCGTAACCTTCATTAGATCATTTAATTCATAGAAGACCCTCAAGGGAATCTGGCCTAAGAATAAGTACGTTAAATACAGAACAGAAATAAGCACCACACTAAAGCCCTTCTTCCTCCCAGGCACTAGGATGTGAACATTTGGGAGAACAAAATTCTGCTCCTTTGAATGCAGTCACTGGAATAATGGGAAGGACAGAGGAGAAGGGCTGGTGAAGATCACAGAACCCAGATCCCAGGACCAGCTCTTCCTAATTTTGTTCCAATGCTCCCAAGGGGAGCCTGGTAAGTCCCCATTCTTCAAGGGCATAGAAGAACACTTGTAGGGGCAGTACGTTGCTGCTACTCCCTTTCCCCACCTCCCTTCCCTAAACAGAACTAACAGGTACAGGGAGTTCAAGTTCCCTGGTCCGTCCCAGGGCAGACGGCTGCCAGTCCTCCTGGGAAATCCCAACCTACAGCCATTTCTCGCCTGTTCAGTCTAAAGTGGAGGAATTTTTATTTTCAAGTTCAAACAGGAGACTACCCAGGGGGAAAAAAAAGAAAAAAAAATGGCAAATAACATTTCGGTGAGTAGGCAGTACTTTCTGGATATAGTTCTCTGCTACATATGAGCAGATCCAAACTTCTCATTTCCCCTCTTCTCCTCTTCCCTGGACTCCCCTCAAGCATGTATGTGTGCACACGTGTGTCATTTCTGGAATGACTGGATGCCTAGGAAAGTCCGGATCAAAAGGAGAATTTGTTAGAAGACTTACGAGGGAAAAAGAAGTTGTCATAAAAGACACCCCTGGGGCTGGCAGAACATTCTTCTGGCCTTATCCTTGCAGGCTGGTTTTAGAACTCAGCCGCACAAGAAGGGACAGCCCCATTCCGCTGACACGTGGGGGGCAGCCCTGTCCCAGACCAGGAGCTGCCCTCACCACAGTGCATCTCAGCCCTGGCTGCAGTGGAACAGGGCTGGCCTTTCAGGAGGGACTCCGTCAAGGTGACACTGAGAGATACCAGAGCTGGCTTCAAAGACGTGAGAAGGTCCGGTGTCGACCTGTGCCCCTGGCAAGGGCCTCACTTCTAACCCCAGGCCCTGCTTCTCCCTTCCTTGGCCTGGTGGCACCTTAGAACGCCCAGCAATCTCCAGAGAGGCCGAGCTACAAATGGTACGGGGATGGCCGAGTTGGAGGACCTGCCTCAGTCCTGGCTCTGCCGCTTAGAAGCTGGGCAGCCCTGAGGGACTCCTGTCATCTCTCTGAGCCTCAACAAGTTTTTTTTGTGGCAATGCTTCCTAAGTAGACCCTGCTGGTGCACAGCCTCTTAGATAAGCATGGGTGCTGGTATGAGATGAAAGGCCAGCCCTTCCTGGAGATCCGACAGCTATGGCACCCTCGAGGGACCAGCTTAGGAGGGTCCCCGGCCTGGGACGCGGGAGATGCAGAGCCACCAGGTGAGCCACGCGGTAGGGGGCTCCGATGCAAGAGGATGGGCTGCGAAGTCCGAAAGACCCAGAAATGCCGGCTCTGCCATCTCTTAGCCTTCTGTGCTTGTATCACATACTTTCTCTGAGCCTCAGTTGTCCCCACTGTAAAATCAGGCGAACACTGCCGACCTTGCTGAGCAGGGAAGAAGAATAAATGAAGCATTTTTTGGTTTATACCCAGGGTGCACACTGCCTGGCACATAGTAGGCACTCAATAAATGCTAGCTCTATTCATTTAGGACAAGTACTCCCTTTGACCTGAATTTTCCCACCGGCAAGCTTCTGGGTAATAAACTCCTCCTTCTTTCTGCCTCGTGTGAATTCCGTGCAGGGGAAACGCCCTAGCACATGTCGTCATAGTGCTACCTACCCCCTTAGAAGGCCAGTGGGAAGAGCGGTCATTCTCAGCAGCAGGGGTCATCCCAGATCAGAGCTGTGTCAGCTGCCCTGCTCTGGGTGACAGGCTTGAGCCAGTTCTCTGCCACCTGGAGTCTGGCTCTCCTGGCAACTGCCCCCAAGGACCCCAGCCCACACTGGCCTCTCTAGCTCCGGAATCCAGTGCTCTGAAGGGAAAGGGGATGCCTCTCACTTAGCATGGAGTGGGGAGTGGCACTGAACTGAGGGCAGGAGTTGGGCTCTGAGTGGTGGGCCTTACACTCGCTACGTCTGTGGGTTGGTGTACTGATTCCCCTCCCGGAGCCTTAGTCTCCACATCGGGGAAAAAGGAAAGGACACCTGACCTGTGCACTGTAGGGGGCTCTTTCCAGTCTCACTAGATATAATGAGGGGTTAACGAGACGGTGCAGATGCCAATGAAAACATTTCCCGTGGGAGTGACTGGCTTTCTGGAGGTTGTAAGCTGTGCGAGCACTCAGCGGTATAAGTCTTACCATACTCTTGCTTACATCTTCCATCCCCAGCCCCTACCCTGGGACATAGACGCCTACATCGAGCACACAGGAGAAAAGAGACAAATACTGAATTCAAATAAACCCAAGTGAGGTAGAACATGGTCTTTCTGAGGCATGATAATTGAGAATCCTCCTTGGTTTGGAGCTCCTTAACCTTGGCCCGGCATCGCGATCATCCGGGGAGAGGTTACTAGTACAGATTCTCAGGCTCCACCCCGGGCTTACTGAATCAACAGCACCAAGGAAAGGGGACCAGGAATCCACATTTCAAATAAAACCTCTACAGTGACTCTAATAAGCCTCAGGTCTGGGAGCCACTACTCCTTCCATGCCTCCCCGTCAGCCTCAACATTGGCAGGAATCTCCACCCCACACAAGCCCAGCACCGCACCCCACAGAGGGACTGGTCCAAAAGCACTTACTGAACCGAGCTAAAATTCCAAGGTGGTGGCCTGGCAAAGCAGAGCCCTTTGGAAGCTCCCAGAGGACAAGGGTGAGCTGAACTGGCTACCAGTGCCGGGGCAGAAAACAGACAGAGCGTGGCTTAGGCCAAGCCCCGAACTGGAGCCCTGGTTTCTACTGTTATGTGGAGAGAGATCCCACTTTGTTCCCACTCTTCTCTCAAAGAGGCATGGTAAATACATAAATAAACGTTCCCATCACCTTTCATCATCCTCACAAAATCACAAGTATCGGACCTATAACAACCTAATTCAACCTCCCGATTCTACAGGTGTGGAAACTGAGGCACAAAGAGGGAGGCAGTAGCTTGACCAAGTTCTCCCAGCAAGTGAGGGCCCCTGTGGTGTGGGGTAATGGGAAGAGAACCAAGCCAGCTGTCCAGTTATCCAAGCATTCTGCAGACCTGCTGAGATCCCACACTGGATCTGTTCAAGTACCGATATGTATCGGACTTCGGTCTCTGAAATCCAGTCTCAGCCAAAGAAGACATCGTGCCTCTCAGGCCATGCCCCTTACATGAATCCATCCTCATAACAACCTGTACCCCTCCGGGCCCTTTTTTCCCACGGCCTCACTCTGGGTGGGGGGGGGTCCCTTCTGCCTGTCGGTCCTACTGCCCACCCCCACCATCCCTGCCCATCCATTTAGAGCCCTATGGCCAGACTGGTCCCAAAGGCTACCATCGTTTACCTCCTCCACGAAGATTTTGGGATCTGCCTCCCAAGGCATTTTTGATGATCTCTTTGGTAGATCTTCTATTTTGCCTTGTCCTTTGTATATTTCTTTACCCCTCATGCAGTTTTTAAGCTGTGTAAGAACAGAGACTACATTTTTATGCCTTTCAAAAATCCCTATATTGTCTAGCACACACTTAGTTGATCAATATGTATTCGCTCAACTAAACGGAGTCTTGACCTGATGGAACGGTCTGGGTCCTGCCTCTCTCATTCCAGAAGACAGCACAGAATGCCCTTGACCAACCTTTGGTATGGAGTGCCCACACTTGAATGGAAAGGTAAACAAGGTAAAGTCCAGAGAGAATTTGAAGCCACAGGGAAGAGGTCTATTCAGCTTGCCTTTTTCAGCGCAGACCAGTAAGATAGGAAATAAAATGCATGCACTACACAGGATATATATATATGTATGTAAACTTGAGAAGGTGTTTTTAAAAAATATTTATTTATTTTAGAGAGAAAGCGAGAGCACAAGCAGGAGGAGCAGACGGACAGCGAGAGAGAATCTCAAGCAGATCCTGCACTCAGTGCAGAGCCCAACGCCGGGCTTGATCTCACGACCCCGAGATCATGACCTGGACTGAAACCAAGAGTTGGGTGTTCAACCAAGTGTGCCACTCAGGCACCCCCAGAAGGTATTTTAAAGTCACCAATACCTTGGTATATATAAATTTATGATACTAAGGTTTCAATTTGCTCAAAGAATGGTCCCTGAGCTTCCTGCTCTGCCAATACCTCCTTTCCAGTCTGGACCAGGGTTGGATTCCAGTCTGACATTGCCTTATTCCCAAGGATGCCGTGCACACCACTCTGTAGTCTTCTGACCTTGGAATGAGGTAAACTATAGTGAAAGCTCCTCCAACAAATCCTTCCTACCACCTCCATATCAACGAGTTGTACAAAGATCTCTACCAAGATCTCTTCCGGAGCTTTCTTCAGTCACACGAAGATGATCTGGAGAGCCAAGTACTAACGCAGGACCGGTGTTGCCACACGGTTACACACTTTGCGTGTCAGGTCCTGACGCGTGGGTGTTAACTGTGTCCTCCCAGGGTAACAAGGAGGCATTATATTAGTTCATGAAAGAGAGATTTCATAGCTGTCTAAAGCATGTGAAGGTGAAGTGAGGTAGATGTAGAGCGCCCAGCTGTTCTCCATCTGCCTTCACTGAGGACGTTAAAGGAAGCAGCAAGGGTGAAAGCAGTACTATTCGTTGTTCCACACGTTTGGGGATGCACGTTGTGCCTGTTCCACTTCAAATTATATTTGCTTATCATTTGCTGAGTGCTTACCATGTGCCAGGCACTGTTCTAGGCACCCTCACGTATGTTATCTTGTATTTTATACGTTATCCTACGGAATCCTTACCTCAGACCTCAGTCATAAACAAATTTTGCTCATCATAGAGGAGGAAGCTAAGGTTAGATAATTATGATTAACTATTAATTATTAATAAGTAGTAGGTCAGGGACTAGGATTCAGGTATTTTGAATCTAAGCCCAACATTCTTTCCATTAAACTAGAGGTTTCAATGGGTTTCCATCTAAGTTCCAAATACAGTTGGTTGAAACAGAGGGCAACCTGGAGGTCTGTGTAGAGGATTAAAAGACTTGGTGAGGGGCGCCTGGGTGGCTCAGTCGTTAAGCGTCTGCCTTCGGCTCAGGTCGTGATCCCAGGGTCCTGGGATCGAGCCCCGCATCGGCCTCCCTGCTCAGCGGGAAGCCTGCTTCTCCCTCTCTCACTCCCCCTGCTTGTGTTCCCTCTCTCGCCGTGCCTCTCTCTGTCAAATAAATAAATAAATAAATCTTTAAAAAAAAAATAAAAAACTTGGTGAAACTCAGTGGGAACAAGTGCTCTCATTGATTAGTGATGTCTGTTATGGACAAAGGAGTGACAGTAGAAAGGAGTGGTGTGATTGATTAGCGATGTCTGCTCTGAGTAAAAGTGGACAGTCTCAGCACGTGTGATGAATGTATTTGTCACCCTTGCACCAAAACATACTTCAGCGAACGAACAGGTTACCCTGTTAGAAAGTTTGAACACACATCCAATTCTCCACCACATCCTTTTAACACTTATCCATACACATACCGCTCAAACATTTTCAACATTCCCTTGATTTTCTTTTCCCAAGTCCTCCAAGTTCCCCACATTTTTAAATCACTAGCCCAGAAAACAAGTCTTGGAATAGCATGGCTTATGGACACAGATTTCCCTTCTAAGGGCTTCTTCCTGTAGGCTGCCCCAGTTTGACCTTCCTCATTATCCAGAAAGGTCCTTTGGGGATGGAAAACATTCTCAAAACACAGAGGGTGGCATGTTTTACGTGACCCTTGACAATTGTTCCCTGGAACAACCATTACTGACTGAGGGCTGCAGCTGATGGAGCATGAGGAATGGCATCCAGGAGAGTCGGGGGTGTGAGGACAAGGAAGCAGGGCAGCAAGGAGGCAGGACTGCACGTGGGGGTCAAAAGGCAGAGCTGGACAGCTGGGCAGCCACTTTCGGAGTACAGGCAAAACAGCACTGCCTGCTCGAGCAGGGAGCTGAGGAGAGCAAAGAGCAAGGCTAATGACCAATAGCCATTCCATCTCAAAGTGATTTACTGCCTTGTGGAGCCAACCACTGAAAAAAAATAAAAAGGAGAAGAGAGGAAATGTCTCTTCTTCATTTTAGCTCCACTGTCTTAATCATCGAAGTCATTTGGATGTCGTGCTGCAGGCAGGACTGACCGCAGCTGAGAGCCTGGAGAAACCAGATCCTACCCTGGGCTCCCTTTAAAGCAATTAAACTCGTATCAGACCAGGCTGGACCCCCTGACAGCAAAGACGTCATGCTTGGAGCAGCAACCCGAGGAAATGCTCATTGGGCAAATCAAGACCTTAAAAAATAATTATGGTTCACACATCCTGAAGCAATAATGACTTCAAAAACTCCCTTCACATGTGATTTATATATAAGCACATTTCCCCCTTGAACCTTCTCCTCCATTCCCATTCTGCTCACTCCACCCAAATCCAAGTGGTTAGCAAGTCAATATTCTTAGGTCCTGCTAAAAAGTCCAGATGGAAAAACCCTGGTCTGTATCAGGAGGAAAAGAACTGCTAACACCACCTGCCATTAAAATTCTTATACACCCAATTGTGCATGAATGTGAGTATGTGCACGCATTCCAAGAAGTTCAAAGGAAAAGAGAGAAAAATTAATTAAGCCTTCACCTCTCTGCCAAGGAATCAAATGCTCTCTTGGGCCTGGTTTGTGAGGCAAAGAAATGTACTCCTACAGGGCTGCTGGTTCTGATCCAGTCTATTGCAGAAAGAAGGGAGAATGAGGTTAAATCTGGGGGGTCACTGGAATTGACCCTGACCTCTTTTGTTGTCTCTAGGAAGGGTCCCAGGTTGTGAGCGGGAATGACCACTAAATGTGCATCTATCATATGCCAAGTCTGGCATAGGTAGAGGGAGAAAGGAACATATAAAGATGGAGAAATCTCTTGGGTGGTTGGCCTTGTGGTGACCATTTTTCCGCTTCCATGCAGTCCCAAGGGCGGACTGATAAGTGGGATCATGAAAAGGGAAATGCAAGAGGATAAGCTGGCCCCTTAGGACAAATTGCAAATTGGAATGAGCATCTGGGATGACTAATCAGATATGTTTTCAATGTCGGTCGTAAAGACATGAACCAAGTGCTCAGACTGAGCTCACATGCCTGTGAAGAAGAAAGAACCAGACACTCCAAAGAGAAAGCAGCCGAAGAAGGGTGTCTCCTCAAAGGCCCTGCTGATGGGATCTGCTCTAGGACTGTAGTCCCTTCTGGAAAACAACCCCCAAGCACCTTGATAACCTGGGTCTGGGACATCGTCTGAGCTCTGGTTCTTTCTTTCTCATATTGCAACCGCAGGTGTAAAGAAATGGAAATGAAATTTCACAGCCAGGCAAAGATCCAATACGCTCCTCCCTGAAGATAATTGAAATACGAAAACAGCTCTGAAGAGGATGGAATCACTTATAAGACCCCTGGGAAATAGCCTCTTGCTGGGGTGTGAAGGGCAGGAGCCAGGGCCGGGTGTCACCCTGGCACGGGAACAACAGCAACATCTTTGAGAGTGAGGGACAGACATGTCCTTAACCGAGCAGCCTGGGAGCAGGCACTAAGCCTTGAGCTCCTCAAAGCTTCCTCCTCCGCCACTAGCAAGAACTGGCTGCCTCCCGGGAGCTTCCACGAAACTTTATGGGGGTCAAGGAGGAAGGGTGTGGTCAGTCTCCATTCTCTGACTTCATCCCATATGAGAATCCAGAAGAGGAAGAGAAGATGAACTCTAAGCACAGGAAGGGGAAACCAATTTGAGGGGGGTGCCAAATCAGGTGTTTGCTTTGGGAGCAAGCAGAGTGCTCACCAATGAGAAATGGGGACAGGAAGAAAATCAGCAAAGATCAAGCTACAGACTTCACTGTTAGAGTCAAACCTGCTTCCCCAGATTGAAGGCTGATGGGATTTTCCATGGCATGCCAAGAGCCCAAACTGAAAAGTGAGTCAATGTTTTGTAAAACAGAAGAAGGGTTTGGGCGTGTCCATGTGTGAGCATGATGTCTGTGTGTGTGTGTGTGTGCATGTGTGTGCATTCATGCTCCCTTTTTCTACATCACTGCTCACAGAGAAAGAAGGACCAGTTCGTCTACCTGCCGAAATCATTACAGAGCATGTTCTAAGAGACTTTCAAAGAAGGAATAAGCTCCTTGTGAGGAGGGATTAAATTTCATTCAACTTTTTACCTGGCTGTGTGGCTTGGAGTAACTGTTTGCCAAAGTGAATGAGGGTTAGTCACTTGTTCTGGGAAGTCAAGATGCTACCCTCAGAAAGTTGGTTACTTAATCCCAGCCCGGATCTCAGATCTGATTCCAGGTTTCTGCTGGATAAACACCTTCCATTCACTCCTCTATTTATTCGACAACTCCTGTTAAGCCAGGCACTGTGTTAGGTGTGTTTGGCATGATGCTATGAATAAGTGGGAATGGTTCCTGCCCTCAAGAAGTCTAGAGTCTAGTGAAAAAAGTGTTAAACCAGTAGTTAGAATACAAAATGCTGGTGTTAGGAAAAACATAGGGTGCTATGAAAGCATGTGGCAGGGGACCCTAATGTAAGGTGGGATTAGGGACAAACTCCCAAAGGAAGAGATGTTTAATCTGACACCTGAAGAGTGATAAGAATCAGGCAAGAGGCACTGAGGGCAGAGAGAGATGGTTCTAGGTGTAGGAACAATGACCTAAGGACTGAGGCTCTGAGGCAGGAAGGCGTATTTGTGTATTCTGAGAAACAACAACAAAATCCAGTATGGCTGAGGAAGAGGGATGGAGAAGAGGAGAGAAAAGGAGGAGAGAGGGGGGAAGAGAGGGAGAAAGGATGTAGAAAGAGGAGGGGGATCACGAACAGTCTTGAGAGTCATGATAAGGACCCGGAAGCAATGGAGAACCATTACAAAATTTCAAGTAGAAAAATGATCCAATTAGCTTTGCAAAGTGTGGAGAACAGCAAGAGATGAAGGTGGTTTTGATTAGGGTAGTGGCAGTGGAAATGAGGATACTGGGACAAACTTGAGAGGTATTTTGGAGCTTAGAATTAGGATGACGTGGAGGTTGCCTGGTCACAGGGAATGAGAGTGGGACAAGCTAGGGATGACCCCCAGGCTTCTGACTTGACCAAACGCAGTAGCAGGTGGCTCCATTTACTAAGCTGGGAAACAATGGAGAACATTCACTGGAGGGAGAGCAGGTCTGCAGCACAGAAGAGCCCAGGTTGAGTTTGGGATGCATTGAGTGTTAGGTACACAGAAGACATCTGGATGGCGTATCCCTTGGGCAGTTGAATGTATGCGTCTGGAGCCTAAGAGAAAGTACCTGAATGTTTGGGAGTCAGCACTGTACAGATAAGGGAGGCCACTGGAATGCTTGACTTTGGCTATGGAGAGCGTGTGGGGAGAGGAGAGCCCAGGTCAGGCAGAGGAGAAAAAGTCAGCCAAGAAAAGTATAAAGATACTGTCCCAGAAGTGAGATGCAAAGCAGGACAATGTGGTCAATCAGGGGAAGACAGAACTGCAAGAAAGAAGAGAGCATGGAAGAGGGTACTCAGAAGCCATGCACGACGAGCTTGGCTCTCTTCACCGGTCTAGTGGCACAAGGGCTACGGGCCAGAGAAGTCTCTGGGGCATGTCGGTGGTGACAGCCCCACCCAGTGGGTTTGAGCATGGAATGGAAGTTGCAGAAATGGCGACTCCATTGAAGAAGTCAGGTTGTAAAAAGGAGAGAATCAAGGTAGGAACTGGAATGGAGCATCCGGCGGGGACGAGAGGGACCACAGTGGCCTCTAGTTCACAGACCCCCGGCACTTCCTGGCAATGGCACCCAACGACTGGATTAGATTAATTTCTAACTTCTGACCATGTGGACCTCAAATCCTAATATGCCATGAATTTATATGGTTCCCGTTCTCTCTGGAATTCAAAACACTTCATAAATATGTTCTCTTCGGGGCGCCTGGGTGGCTCAGTCCTTAGGCGCCTGCCTTCGGCTCAGGTCATGATCCCAGGGTCCTGGGATGGAGCCCCGTGTTGGGCTCCCTGCTCCGTGGGGGGGCCTGCTTCTCCCTCTCCCACTCCCCCTGCTTGTGTTCCCTCTCTCGCTGTCTCTCTCTCTGTCAAATAAATAAATAAATTCTTATAAAAAAATAAATATGTTCTCTTTGTTCTCATTCCATACGTGTAGCAAAAGCAGCGAGATGATCATTTTCTTCTTTTTGCAGGTGAGCAGGCCCAGGTTGAAACCTGTCAGGGTGGGGGGTGGAGATGGGAAGCCAGCTCAGCAGCCCCCTTCTTCCTCCGCCCCCATCTCTCCTGGACCAGCAGCTGCAGGATGCTTGGCACGCTCTTGCTACTAACAGAGCAGTTATTCAAGGGCTCTGATAAACTTGGGCCCAAATCACTTGACCTAAGGGAGCTTGCTCTGTCTCCCTGTCTATTTCAGGAAGCCTGGTAAAAATCTTGGCAAATATCAGAGCTCAGAAACTGAATCTGGTCCTCCTCATTGCATCTGGGCTGAGCTGTGGAGAGGGAGTCTTAAACAAACCTCTCCTCCAACAGTCAGACACTTAGCAGACTAATGCCAAAGCTCTGACCCTGAATCACGGTTCCAAGGGGGAGGGGTGGAGGTGGGCTCCCCAGGCTCACGGTCAGGGGACAGAAACAGAATGTGGACCACCTCTGCACAGAGAGCTTTCTGCAGAGCAAGCGGAAGCCCTGCCTGAGGCAGTTAGGTGCACTCAGCCCCAGCAGCAGGGGGATAGATTAAATAACGCTGGCAAGGCTCCACCTGGGGCTGAAGATTCCAGAGCTCCCAGTGTTCAGTATGTTTCCAGAGTGAGAAAAGGAAGCGGAAGTTATGTTGCAAAATCACGGAAGTTGGAGATCATTCATTCGTTTTTCACTCATTTAGTCAATGTTGATCTACGTGATTCTCCGAAAGGGCCGGTACATCCCCTCCTAAAGGGCATTTGGAAATGTGTGGAGGTGGTCTTGGTTGTCATGGTGACTGGACGAGGGGAAGATGCTACTGGTGTTTAATACTTGCAGTGCATCCTGCACCACCAAGCACTGTCCTGGGCAAACTGCCCACAGTATCCCTGCTGAGAAGACTCAGTGCCCATTGCAGGCCCCCAGCCCACCCATTGACTGTGGACCCTGGAAGGAAGGAGCCATTGACAGGCAAACACCTGGTCTGCCCTGTGGTGGGACCATACCCCTCCTTTTTCTCTATTCCCAGCACTGAGACTTCTCCTGTCTGGGGTGGGCAAGTATGACCCAGAGTTGGTTCTGTTTTCCTAGACTCTGTGGGCCATCTAATGTTTCCCACTGACCTTCATTCCTGACCCTTCTCCCTGCTTATCCTTCACTGTCCCTGCCAATCATGAAAGGGGCCTCAATGGAAGGATGCACAGAGCCAGCTTCCTGCATCAGCGTCTGGGAGACGGCAGCTCATTCTAGTTTATCTGCTGGGTGCCCTCAAGCGAGACGTTCACTTCTCTGAGCCATCCTTATCCTCCCCTGCTCCAGCATCCATATAAACAGGGTGCAGACCGTGGCCTCACATTACCCATGGTGCGAGCAGGCTAAATCAGATGGCATGGGCAGGGCTCGGGCTCCTCGGAATACAGGGCAGTGTGTGTGTGTGTGTGTGTGTGTGTGTGTGTGTGTGTGTGTGTGTGTGTGTGTGTGTTGAGGAGAGGTGAACAGGCCATCATGGCCCTGAGATTCATTCAACTATTCGGGCAGCCCCTGTGCAGTCGGAGCTGGAGCCAGGCCCAGGCACTTCTGCCCCACCCTGGCGTGCAGGCATCTTTTTCTCAGCTCCAGGCGAAAGCACGGGACAGAGCCCAGGCAGTCCCAGGCTGTGTGCAAGAAGCTTGGCATAGTCTCCCAGAGCTGACAACGATCGAAGACAGATGTGTACAGTCAAAGACTAATGGGAATCATGAAAAGGAGTAGCCAGCTTACATGTGGAATGAGATAGCAGCTGGTGGGGGAGAGAAGTGGGAGCAGTTTACAGGAGAGCAGGCCAGGCACCAGATGCACACTGGGTGACCCTGTGCGCAGGACAGCCCTGTTGGGAAGATGTTTCCACAGGGAAAGGGGGCTGGACTCTCTGCAGGGGGCCAAGAGCTCCCATTTGCTCTACACGTTAGGCTCTAATTGAGAATTCTGTTCCAGCCAGGAAGGAACCCTAGGGAGCAGCCGTCCACCCCCCAATCTCACCCATGGAGAAACCCAAGGCTCAGAGAAGTTGAATGCTGAGGCCAAAGGCACACAGCTTAGCAGCAGGGCTGGGATAAGAACTCATGGCTGCCAAGCAACCTTCTTGCCAGTCTGGTGCATCACTCACTGTACTTTCCTGATCTCTCCACCCCTTGCACACCCCTCTACCCTCTGCTCTCCCAGACCTCTACCCCCTCCCGCTGTTCGCTACCAGCTGGACTCCTGCTGCGCCCTCCCTCCGCGTCTCCTAGAAACTCCCAAATTGTTGGAAGAGGAAGGCAGGAGTCATGTTGAAAATGAAAAATGATTGGATTGAGACAAGGAAGGCAAGACACCTTCCTCCTTGGCTATCAACTCTTGCTGAGACAGACAGAGGCTCTACTCCAAGGTCTTGCCCCTCTTCATCTTAATTCTGAAAAGAACTGGCTGTATTTGTACATGACCTGCCCCGCACAGTGTGATTGTGTGGAGGAGCATGAATCCTTAACGTCTTTCCTTCCTCTTATAGGTTGAATTGTGTCCCCCGGAAAGATATGGGAAGTCCTAAATCCCCAGCACCATAGACTATGACTTTATTTGGAAATAGGGTCTTTATGGAGAAAATCAAGTTACGATAGGGTCTTTGGAGTGGGTCCTAATACAACTGGGGTCCTTATAAAATTGGGAAATTTGGACACAGCCAGACATGCCCAGTGGGAAGACAATGGGAAAACACACAGGGAGAATGCCATGTAAAGATTAAGGATGTGAGTGATGCATCTACAAGCCACTTAAAGCATCAAGGGACACATCAACTACCAGAAGCTGAGGGAAGGGCGTGGGAGGCTCCTTCCCTGACACCCCTAGCTGGAGCACGGCCCCACCAACACCTCGATTTTGGACCTCTAGCCTCCTGAACAGCGAGGCAATACATTCTCATTGTTTTAAGCCAGCCAGGAAACTGAAACAGTGCTTCCCGGGTAATCTTCCTCAGCAGCCTGCCCTACCCTAGGGCCTCACTCTATTGTCCACACAGACAATTTAGGTTGAGTTTTTATCAACCTGCCACGGAGTACAAGCTGCATTATGTATATCATGGATTGACAGAGCTCCTAGGACACGTCTAAGAAACTTCAGCTGACGTCCCCAACCTCCCTCCTCCCCTAAAGGCAGCCACTCCAGGAAATCCTGGTCACCACGCCACCTCCTGGTGTTGCTGGGCAGACGAGAGCTTCAGGACAGATGTCCCTGGTCTGTGGTCAGCTGGGGAAAAGACCCTGAACTAGTGGGGGAACTGGAAGGGGCACAAGGCTAGGCAAATGGGATGAGAAAACCCCCCAACTACCCACACATCTGCCGGGAGAACAAAGCCGGCTCAACACAGATCTAAGAGGTTTCTTTTTTTTTTTAATAATTTTTATTGTTATGTTAATCACCATACATTACATCCTTAGTTTTTGATGTAGTGTTCCATGATTCATTGTTTGTGCATAACACCCAGTGCTCCACGCAGAACGTGCCCTCTTTAATACCCACCACCAGGCTAACCCATCCCCCCACCCCCCTCCCCTCTAGAACCCTCAGTTTGTTTTTCAGAGTCCATCGTCTCTAATGGTCCGTCTCCCCCTCCGACTTACTCCCCTTCATTCTTCCCAGATCTAAGAGGTTTCTAAGGAATAGGGAGAGTGGTCCTCACAGTGCAGCACACAGACACAGGCAGCTGGAAAAGCTGCTGGCCAGGCTCTGATTGCTCCTCAGTGGAACAAATAAACTGATAAGGAGGGAGAGTCCAAGAGGGATGGGAAGGGGCAGCATGCACATGTGGGTGGATCAGGAAGCTGGGGGGAAGCCCATGCTCGGTAAAATAGCCAGTGTCTAAGGGGAAGGGAGAGAGAAGGAAAGAGAGAAACTGAAAGGGTGTTAGGGACTGGAGAAAGAGTCGGTGGCAAGTCACATGCACACAGCGGTGCTAACACACTTGCGACAGACTTTAGGGGTCGAAACAATATGGACACAGACGTTAAGAATGACAGTCTGTTACCAATTTATCCATCTTACGATTTATTTAATAAACTGTTACTTATTAAGTGCTTCCTGTGGGCCAGGCACTGTTTGAAGCATTTCACATGGATTCGATCATTTCGTCCTCACCCCATCTGATGTGGTAGTTCGATTATTAGCCCCATTTTACAGAAGAGGAAAATGAGGATGACTGGCAGATGGGTAAAGTCACCCACGCAGCTAGTGAGAGATGGAGCCGGCCTGGCTCCCGCATCCCAGTTCTTTTCCACCGCGCGATAAGAGATGTGCACTTACCGGAAAGGTGGTGGGTGGGGTGGGGAAGGAAGACAAGAGGAGAACCATCCAAAAATTAGATCAAGAACTCACCTATCCCGAAAGAGCAAGCTAATGGAGCGAAGGGGAAGGGACAGGCTTTCTCATGACCCATAGTGGTCTTCACCACAGCTGCTCTGGGGTCAGGGGCAGAGATGTCGGGATACCCTTCTGCTGCCCTAGGATAACCATCATCCCCACTTGGAGCTGAGGCACATTTTGAAAATCACCACCTTTAAAAAAAAAATGTTAACATCTTTAAGCCCAGGAAGGTAACTTCTAGACACCTATTTTAAGAAAACAACCAGATAAAAATCTATATAAAAGGATGGTTAACTGTAGTATAAAAACAGTGGCCAAAATGAAAATACACAACAGCAATGAAATGGTTCAAGTACGGTGTACGATGGACTAATACACAGTGAAAGTCATCTTACACAAGAACACTTGAAGATATGGAGAGAGACATATGATACATGGAGGTGGGAAATGCCATTTAAAAACTGTTTATCAAGTATGATGAGCTCCCTTACTAAGAAAAGGAAACACATACACAGAGCCACATAAACGTGCACACACATGTACACACACATACACATACACAGAGAGAAAGAACTGCAAGGGATACATACTGGAAATTGTCTTCCTCTTTTTTTATTCTAACATCTTCCTAATTCTTTATAGTGAACATGCATTAGAACAGGTACCTATTTCATAATCAGAAAAGTGTTGTATGTTATAACTACTTCTGGGAGGGTCCCAAAGCTTTAGCTGTCATTTTTAGCTGTCTGTCTCATCTACTTTCCACCGACCAGATGCAAGAAGAGGGCACTCAAAGGAGCCTCCATCAGCTCTGTGGTATTTCTTTGGCCCTGATCTTAATTTAGGAAAAACCAAAACTTCTGAATTAAGGAGACAGCTGTTTTGTGTTTCCAATTAGATGAAAGAACTATAGATATATTAATGATACCTGCTGACTGAATAGGGACTCAAGGAAGGATCCTGCTCAGGAGGTCAGGTGGGCTGAGGGTACCGAGTGGCCGGGTATTGTCGCTTACTGCATCCAGTAAATGACAGCTGTGCAGTTTACACAGCTACAGCGAGAATGGTGAAAGGCGCTAGAGAGGTGGGCAGAACAGAAGAAGGGAAATCAACTATAAATAAACAAGAAGGCAGTGTGAAGTAGTGGTTAGGAGCACAGACTTTGGAATCAGAAGAGTGATTCCAAGCTTGGTGCCACCACATCTTAGCCATTTAACCTCAGGCGAGTTATGTGGTCATTCTACAAATATTTACTGAGCAACTACTATGTACCTTGTTTTACTTCAGGTCCTGGAGACAGAGCAGTGAAGCCAGGATACAAAAATGTGCTGCCCCCATGGAATTTACTTATATATAAGGGAGAAAAAGAGGGGCGCCTGGGTGGCTAAGTCGGTTAAGCGTCTGCCTTCAGCTCAGGTCATGATCCCAGGGTCCTGGGATCGAGCCCCATGTCAGACTCTGTGCTCAGAAGGGAGTCTGCTTCTCCCTCTGCCCCCACTGCTCGTGCTTATTCTCTCTCTCTCTGCCTCAAACAAATAAATAAATTTAAAAAAAATAGGGAGAAAAAGATAGTACTTTAGAAAAACAAGTAAAATATGTAGTTTCTCAGATGATCTTAGGAGCAATGGAGAAAAATCTGTCCAAGCCTCAGCTGCCTTGTCTGCAAAATGGAATGGGGATAATAAAATAGCTACTTCATTGAGTACTTGTGAGGTTTTGTGAGGTCATACATAAGGCACTGAGCACGATTCCCACTTCAATAGATACTACCAATTACCATTATGTTGAGATTAAAGGAGCCAAATATAGTCTTGTCTGAGTGATGACACAAGGAATTGTAAGAAATGGTTGCAACCATTCAGAAATTGCAGAGGCAACAGGGCTTCATCCCCAGCAATGAGGAAACATCAACATTGTAGTCGCATACTGAGCTTCCTACAGACTAAGACAAAGAGCAAAATTTTTCTCACTTGGGGTGTATCCAACCCTAGGAGAGGTCGGAGGAATCCCTGATCACTTCTGTTATCATTGAATCAAGATAATATCTGCTCTTTGGTTTCTCCCACTTCAGGATTTAACAAAAGGCACATGATCCAGTGAACTTCACCTGTGTCCCCGCAGCTCTGCCATCATTTCCTCCCCCGTGTCCCTCTAAGGATGGCAGAGGCCAAGAGGAAAGGAGGTCTGTTGCTCGTCTAAGTCCCCATGTTTCCAGGGCCATTTGGAAGTCACGAAATTGGTCAAAGATTCAAATGGAGTTCTCCCAAAGCCTGGCAGAGCCAGATTATAGATCACAGTGCAGATTTCACGGACTTTAGGAATGAGCCCCCAGAATACAAGGGTTCTTCTGACCCAGGCCCCAACCACTGGGCCAATGGCCAAGGATTCTCCAGGGGAAAGAAGGAAAGAAATGGTGCCCTGGCTAGTCAGAAGGAAAAGCTTTCCAGAAGTCTCTTTTATAAGCCTTGGATTCTAGCCTCCGGGAGAGGAGAGAAGTCATCAGAAGTATGCAAAAGGCACAAAGAAGAGAGATGTGTGTGTTTGTATGTATGTGCGCCAGCATGTGAGTGTGCAAGAATGTTTTAAGTAACTAAAGACAGAGCTTGAATCCGATGGATTATCCCAGGGTTTCACAGACTAGTAGCTTATTTTTGGTGGCCCTCTGAGGAGCTAAATGATTTGTTTGCACTTGACATCAAAGAGGGTAGCTTGTTAGTGCTTTTGCTCTTCTCTCTGTAAAGCCAGGTTTGGCAGATCTCTGGCCCTAACTCAGGCTCAGAAGTGTTAGGATTTTCTGTGAAGCCCGCTGCTACACTTATGTCCTTCCTTCCCTGAGACTGGGAGGGCAGCACAGGGCTGAACACAACGCAGCACTACGGGAAAGCCGAATCTCAAAACACTACAACCTCCAAAGCAGGACCCCATGAGATGGAGCATTGTGTTAAACTAGGAACAGATGAGAAGACCCCAAGAGAAGTTTCTAGAACGTTCAAAGAACACTCCGAGGGGGAAATAATGCAAACCAAAAACAGAAAAGGGGAAGAGAGGGGCCATGAGGGGATGCAGTCGGCCTTTTCCCCCAAACCACAATGCCCAGGCAGCGGAGGAAGCTACCCTGAGACACAGCCTCTCTTACTGCTGTGCGTGAGCTCTCTCTTTGGGGCACATCAGTTAAGTCCCAAACACTGTGTGCTTTTCCCCACCTCTGTGCCTCTGACTGTGCCATCCAGATCCACCCCTCAGAACTCTCTTGCCTGATCCAGGGGTCTCCTCAACCATCCACCAAACGTCTTTGGAGCTCTAACTGCCCTCCGCGTGCAACGTGTCCATTGCCCTAATCCTTTCTCTTGGGTTTTGTTTAGTTGGGGATGTCTTATTTCCTGAGATGTACTCAATGTTCCTAGAGGTGAGGAACCATGCATTTTTGTATTCTCCACAGCACAGGACACAATACCTTACCATATCAGGCACTCAGTAGCTCGCAGCCAAATGAGTGGTTTTTTTAGAACCAGAATTTATGCCTATTAGGTCACTGAGCAGAATTCATTTTTCAGAGGAGAGAAATGAAGCATACTGAACATTCTGACTGCTTTTCTTTCTCCTGTGCTCCTGCTAGGGGCACACACGGTCTCAGGCATGGAAAGCAAGCTCTTCCTGGGAGGCCTCCAGGAGCCAACAAGAACCATGGTGTTGGGGCTCTGACTGCCCCTTCTTCCATCACAGCTTTCTGTCCCTCACCCTTTGCTGCTTGTCCATCAGCAAATCCTTTCAGCTCTGCTTCCAAACAGATCCCCAGTCTTCTGGCTCCTTCGACCTCATTCATGACCACCCACGTCCAGGCCACCATTCTCTCTCACCCATCGTGTTGGCATCTGATGGCCTCGCTGTTTCCACAGCCTGCCCGCCCGCCCCCCCCCACAAGGTAGGCAGAGGAACCTTCTAAAAAGGTTAACCAGATGACATTATTCCCTGCTCCAAACCCTCCAGTGGTTTTCCATTACACCTGAGAGGGGAAAAGACTTTGGCTTCCCAACATATTTGAGGGGGGCACCGGAGGTCTTGTCTTCTCATTACACGCTTCAACTCATCACACAAATTAACTCTGTAAATGGCCCATGAGGCCTTACATGATCTGGCTGGCCTCTCTTGCTGCTTTCTGTCCCAGCCACGCAAGCCTTCCCACTGTGTCTTGAATATACCAATCCAAAATTCCCTTTCCCCCTGCCTCACATCACTATGTTTTATTGTCTACCATGGTCCTGATCCCCATAGGAAAATGTCATTTTTTCATCTATTTATATGCTTGTTTGTTTCTGCATTTATGGATTGTCTCCACTGGAATATAAGCTCTGTGAGGGCAGAGGGTTAATCTTTCCCATTCACCTCTCTATCTACTGCATCTGAAACAGTGCCTAGCACATAGCAGGCGCTTACTAAATGTTTCTGGATAGAAAAATCTTTTGGGATACTGATATAAGAATTACTTGCCAACAGAGCTCTTTCTAATGTCAATATTAATGCCGAAAGACATTCCTAGAGATCAGAAATCGAAAGCCACGATTTTATAGCCTTTCTTAAAGTTGTCTAGCTGAGATTTCTCATGGAAAGAACAGAAGGTTTTTAAAAAATGACCACAAACCTTCCCACAAGAATGTGCTCAACAAAGATAGATCTCACAAGGCTGAAAAGAGTCTTACCAAATTCTGTTTACCCATTGTGCTGCTGTAAGTTTGTTTGCCTGGGGTCCAGTTCAGTGTAACCAACATTTCTTGAACACTGGAAGTAGGTCCTAGTGAATATGAAGATGATTAGCACAGGGCTCTTACCAGCCAAGAGCCTAAAGACGCACGGGGGAGACAGACACACGAGCACCATATTTGCCGAGGGGCCCGGGGTAGTAAGGCAGTAAACGGTAAACCGGAGATTTGTTTGGGGTCTCAGTGAAGGTTTTCTGCATGAGCACCCCTACAGTCAGTCAGGCAAACAAAGGTGGAAAGAAACCCTAAACTTTGGGAGAAATATAACGAAAGTATGTCCATGAGAAACCCCACAGAGGTGGGCAGACTGTGCCACAGAGGGACCAGCAAGTCCCATTCCAGGAGCCTGGACTGTATTTGGTGCGTGATGGAGAGAGTGTTCTACTGCACCTTATTTATTCAAACATACAAGTGTTGGGTGGTATGGAGTATGTCCACTCTTTTCTTCCATAATCAACAAAATTGTTCATCACCAAAAATCCCAACTAATGTAGAAAACGGAAAGAAGAGTGAGAGGGAAGACAATGGCTGAGACTTTTGAAGCCCGCTCAAAAGTTAATCTTACAATTAGATAAGAGAAGAATTTCACATGAAATTCAATGAAATTGTGTATTTCATCTTGCTTTATTGAAAGGATGGACGAATGGAAGGAAGCCAGACAACCACCATGATCCTGAATGAAGAGTTGCAGGGTCAATGGGCAGTCCGTGAGGCTGGGAGTCAGATCTTGCTTCTGATCAAGGCTCCACTGGGCAAGCCACTTTATTTCTCTGAGTCTCAGTTTCGCCATCTGTAAAATGGGGGTAATTATGTCTAGGCGTCTTGTCGATTTGCCGGGGGGGGGATTGGGATTGTGCAGGGAAAGCTAACCCCATATGCAAATCAATCTTGAACAAAATTATCCCATCAAAAACTCTCCTTGGGGATCAGAACTGGTTATCTTAATTGCCTAGGGTTTAAGGATCTGAATCTTCGCTGTCTTGGATATTCTTAAGGCCTTCATTGTTTGATCCCGTGTTCAGCTTAGAAAATGCAGGGAATTAAAAGTAAAGGGTTCACACAATTGGGAACTCCTTGTACACAGTGAGGAGCTGCATTTTCTGACTTTATGAGGAGAGCCCCAGGAATCTTCAGAGGGGAAAGCTGAGATCTGTATTTGGGAAGGGAAGCTGCGCATCGAGAAGGCAAGCCCCGGGCTCCCAGTGCTGCACAGCACCGTGTGAGGGAGAGGGGGAGAACCCCCCCTAACCAAACCTCACCAAGCCTTTCTAAACTACAAGCAGAATTCATTTCATGCTTGTCAACTCAGGTAAAGGCCCTGATTGAATTGTTACCCAAAGATAAAGACCAGGGATGGTCCTGAGCAGGGCCTGAGGCTCAGCAAGAGTCTTGCAGGAACACGTCGAGCGGTCCTTTTCCTAACAAGATGCTCTGTGTGATCTGCTCATTTGTCATCTTAGTCTGCATTTTGTTAACTGCTTTTCTCCTCCCTGGTGCGGATGCTTCTAGGGAGAGGCTCTGCCCTACAGTTCGGCACAGGCGCCGTGAGCAGCCCAGAAGAGACTGGTCTCTTCCGACTGTCCCCATCTAGCCTCACCTGAGAATCCTCACAGGCCTCACTGCTGTTTTCAGTTCTGCCATGATTTATTGACCATTTTAAAGGATAACTTGGGGGGGTAAATGCTCAGTCCACAAGCCTATGCTCTGAGAGCAGCTGCCCCTTGTTGAAAGGCTGGGCTTCTGAGGTTATTTATGGACTACATGACATGACCCCGCTCCCCGGGCCGTGGCTAATGAACTAGCACGAACCTCTGACTCAAGTTGGGCCAATCAGGATCTCTCTCTAAGGAATCTGAGATTGGGGCCCTGGGACAGTCAGTTGCTGGGCCTAGAACAGTGGGCGGTACGGATGCATAGAGAGCAGAGCCACATGATCCTGCATGAGAATGGCCTCCAGGATCCTTGGTCTTAGGAAACCCGTTTGCAGTGCCTGCTCTTAAGTCCCCAAGATGGCACTGTGTCTAGTTGTTTTTTTCCTTCGGCTTAATTAGTAGCATTCAAGATAAAATCATGATAGTCATAATTAACATTTATTGAACCTTGACCATGTTCCAGACTCAGAGCGCCACATACTGTCTCATTTCATCCTTCCAACAATGTGATGATGTCCTTTCACACTGAAGAAAGCCGACTGAATCTTAGCGATACTGTCAAGACCACATAGCTAAGAAGTGAAGCCGGGATTTAAAACCGGGGCGATGGTCTACTTTTAAGGACAATAATATACAGCTAAGAGTACAGTTCTGCCTGTGCACCAACCCCCCTGCTGTGGGGCAAGCATTGAACTAAGTGGTCTAGCTGTTACCCCCACCACCTCCACTGCAGCGATGGGCTTTGATGTTTCTGCTGGCAGAAGCATTCTGAGAACTTTGAAGGGTATCCCTTTCAAGATGGCAGACCGAGTACCCCCTGCAGATCTCCTCCTTCTGTATCAAATCTATACACATAGGGTGCCTAGGTGGCTCAGTCAGTTAAACGTCTGCCTTCAGCTCAGGTCATGATCTCGGGGGTCCTGGGATCGAGCCCCGAAAATCATAACCAGCAAAACAGCAAATTGGTACCAGAAAAACTCAAACCCAAGGAAGCTGTTAAAAGAAAAATAAAAAAATTGAGTGAGAGGCAGAATTCTTTGGAATATCATTTTTCTATTTTTCTATTTTATGTATATACAATCAATCAAGAAAATGAATTATGGGCAAAAAAAAAGCAATCAGAAGGGGACTGTGAATATTTCATAATCTCAAAAATATAAGGTGCTTCATCCACAAAATGAGAAGAGGACGTTTTAAGGAGATTTTCACAGTGGTGAGAAGATACACCAGAAGGGCAGGTCAGCCATGAGCTCTGCAGCCAGATCCATGATGGTGCTGGAAAGTAAGTTCTGTTTGGCAGATACACACGTGTCCTTGCGGAGGGAGTATCACACCGAGCAAGCAGCTAGACACAAACTGGGTGATTGGCCTTGCGGAAGGGGTAGGCAACCTACTGAAATAAACTCAAATTTCCTGGACAACATTTTGACTATGCGTGTCCACACTCAACATTCTGTCCCACCAGCTGCCCCTCACAAATGGCAGGACCCTGAACTTATACCCCAGGTGACAGCATCAGAAAGACGTAAAGTAATACATCGATTCTTTCCAGCCGCACCTGGGATATTTCTTCCCATTTCTCCTGGTGCCCCCTGAAGGCTACCTCCCAGACTCCCAAGGTTTGCAGGAACTCCTAGGGGCTGCAGGGTCTTCTTCTGGAAGTTCCCCAGCCTGACTTGGAGGAGAGCCATCTTTCAAACAGAACAATGTGCTATTAGCATAAGAATATACCAGTTTAAACCGTAACATATATTTGTAAAGTAATTTACAGCTTACAAAACACTTTCCTATGCATTATCTCATCTGCAACTCCGCATTAATTATCTTAAGTAGGTAGGGTTTATTATCCCAGTTTACAAAAGAGGAAATTAAGGCTCCAAGAGGTTGTGACCATTAGTGATTGACAGAAGTGGAAATAGAACTGGGTCCTCTTGCTTAAATGTTAGTTCTCAATATAGTTCCCCATAATGAGGTTTACATTCCTTCACCATTCCCTCTAAGGCAGAAATAGCCTGAGGAGCATTTTCTCCTGAAGCTCTTGTGCATAATCCTACAGGGGGGACTTCAGAGGACCACTCTTACCTGCTCTTACTGCCAAATGTACTTCATATTCTTCAACACTAGTGTCAACTTTCTACTTAGATCATGTTCCCTTATGAACATGGTCTAGACTGGATTTTGGAAAACAAAATAAATTGCCTCGAGTCCAGAAATAAATGCTTCAGCTCATCTCTCTCCTTTGAAACATTCCTGTCCCTTGACTTAAAAAAAAAAAAAAAAAGCCACTGTTGAAGGTGATTGCTGGGTTGAGGGGGGATGGTGACAGCTATACACTGCCAAGAATGACTTCAGTTCCATCCACTTGATACCCAGAGAGAGACAGCCCTGGGCTTCCTGCCTCCACTGCTCTTTGCAGGGCTTGTCTCTGGCTGGGACAGTGCAATCCTTCGGCAGTCCCCTGTGCAAGATGAGGCCTGTCCCCACCTCACTGCCCAATGCTGCAGATCACGGTCACACCAATGTCTGCCCTCCTCCCGTGAACCCCCTTCCCAGTCTTCACATCTGGTCAATGTGGCTCACTCCACTGCATCATAGTTCCTAAACCCCCTTCAGGCTGCTCTCCACCATCCAGAGAACCCCAGGTCCAAAACGTTTACGGAAGCATGCATTTAGCAATGGGTGTTAGATGTCCAGCCCCAGCATGCCTGACAGCATACCCAGTAATATCTTTTTGAAAATGAGAAACCCAGAGACTTGATGATTCCAGATGGTCCACTTTAAATTCAGGAATATGTGGTTGGAAACATAACTTTTTCAGACCTTATTCATGTTTTCAAACCTTGGTTTTTAGCTTCCTTCTCTGACTCTCTGCTCCCTGGATCTCCTGGGAGCCCTGGCTTCCCAACAAGAACATGTCAAGGGAGAGAACAACTACTTTCTTGGACACAGAGAGCCACTGGTTAAGGTATGGCCTCAGGCTGCACCTCCTGGAAGCCCCATCCCAAGACTGGCACTTGGGCTGGATTGCAGAGTGAGAGGGGAGAGAGGTGCTTCCTTTCCCCCTGAGCCATCACTGCAGAAATCAGCAGCTCTGATCCCCAGCTAAGCCTGGAGGAGGGTCTCTGACTGGTATGCACTTTGCCAGGAAGAACCAGTACAAGAAATCTGATCATTCAGAGACCACAAACCATTCTGCATCTTAAAGGCACGGTGGAAACCTGGTATCATATCTGCCTCTGAGGGCTGTTGGGGAAACTAATGAGATGACATTTACAAAAGTGCCTGCACAGCGTTCATGTCGTGGGAATGCTGGTCTCTGCTCCTTTCTCCTGCTCTGCACCATCCATCCTCAAAACCCCCGCCAGTAGATGGGGGTGGTGGGGTGCTTCACAATCCGCTGATGACCCGTGATCTGCCCTCCTGGCATCCCGTTTCTAAAGCAAATAAGAGGTAGTTAGGGAGTAGGAGAGCTCAGCCCAAATTCGTTAACCATCCTTCACTAGGTGAGGAACTCTCCCAAGGACACCAAGGCTGAGGAGGGGCACAGATGGCGCAGCGTGAGCAGGTACGGTGAGCCAGTGGTTCTCAACCTTGGCTGCCTGTTGGAATCACCTGGTGAACACTAAAAAGTACAGATGCCTCTGTCCCAACCCTAGATATTCAACTTCAGTTGGCCTGAGTATCATCCAGAGCAACCACTGAGCCAAAGCTAAAAGATCTTCAAGTGCAAAGTGAGATCAGAACGGCAAGAACATGGGATGGGGGTGTCTCTGTTGAGCAAAGCCCTTTGAGATGACATCTGAGGTTCTCCTGGGCTTCCTTTGGCTTTACCAAGTGGAGTTCTGGCATTCCCACATCCCAAGTTGCTAGGTGGTGTGCCATGTGTCCATCTGGGTCACTGTCACACACACTCTCCTTATAATATCCTAAAAACAGTGTCACCTTGCAAGTAACTCTGTACAGATCCAGTACTGGCAAAGAGGTTCTGTAGATTTGGGTATTTTCAGGAGATTTTGAAACACACACGCACACACACACCCATAAGAATCATCTATAGGTGGATCTGATGTTCAGGAATCTGGGGCCCAGAAACCTTAGCATCTGTTCACATTCCACTTTGCACCTGTGAAAAGGTCTGTGCAAATGGCCCCCTCTGGAGTCATAGTTCCACACTTTCCGGGCCGCCACTCCGAAGGCCACCTTCTTTCTTAAAGGTAAATGAAATCAAAATCGGATGGAAATGCATAGACAAAGAAAACCTGCCAACCACCCTAAACTCTGAGCATTACGAGTTCCTAGTCTAGTTCTTGTTCCCCTGCAGTCAAAGCCACTCCAATCAGCGCATGGCCCCCTGTCTTCCCATCTTCCCGGGTTGGCATCATTTCCCCCATCCAGCACGAGTCAGAGTAGCCAGAGCCCACATCAGGCCTGATGCTCCCGCTCTGCATTTCATTCATTCATCCCCTCACTCATTCATTCTTCCATCAATCCAACCAACGGTCATTCTTTCATTGCACAGCTATAAATTAAGAGCCAGCCTCCATGTTGCAGCCAGAGTGAGTTTTTTTGAAGCCAAAGCCTGACTGGGTCCTCTCCAGGGCTGACCCCAAGTTTTCAGTAGTGCCCCATCACCCTTGGGGTAAAGAGGGAGCCCCCTGTCTTTGGCTCCTGCCTACTCCACACCTCTCTGTACTCATCATCCCAGGCTGCTCTGTGCACCACCTACCCAGGCTTCTTTCAGTTCTTCTGACTGTTGTTCTTCTCATCTTCCCACCTGCTTCCTCACCTGGAACTCCCTTCCCCCTCAGGCCCTCCTGCTTTCACGGATGCTGACAAATCACATCACAGGCCTTCAGAAAGCCTCCCCGCTATCTCCTGGAGTTGTTTAGCTTGGTACTGATGATCTCCCTCCACACTGGCTGATGTCGGAGGAAATTTCTTTTCTATCTCTATTGTAGCCCCTGCTTACCGTTTCTCTTTGGACAAGAGTCTCAGACATCCCTGTGCCCCAGGAAAACACATGAAAAACAACTGGAATCCTTTTCCAAACCCCTCACATTTTTTCCCATTTTAGTAAAAAATCGGACCTTCTCGAATGGCTCTATCCTCGACGGTGCCTCTGTCGAGTGGTCCCTCAAATGACTCGGGAGACTTGCAGCAGACAGACGGTAACTTTATACGGCAGCCCCCAAAAGGAGATGTAAACACTGAAGGGGGCGCTGGGAAGACATATTCCCGATTCGTACACGAGCCAAAAAGTAAAAGGGGAATGTCAGAGGATTAGAGTGACAAGCTGAGGTCTCTCTGCCAGTAACCCAACCACACTTAACTTGATTTCCTAGACTTGCTAATAGACCACAATCTAAAATATCTTTCTCTCTTATTCCCCCGCCACACACACACACACACACACACACACACACACACACACCCAAGACACAAGAACATGAAATGAACTGAACGTTTCCTTGGTGATCATTTAAATGCTAAGAAAGAGAGAAGAGTATGAGGGTGAGTGATGAAAACAACTTTTTCCCATTTTAATCCACAGCCATCGAAAACTCACCGATAGTTAGAAACAGCAACAATGACAACTTCTTAAAAGCAAAAGCTGAATTCTAGAGCAAGGGAATCCCACACTGGAGCTGTGACCAATGCTAGGGGACGGACGCAGGTTTTTTAGGGGGGGGTTGCTATCTTTGACTCAAGTGCCACGAGCTGATGGATCTTCAGAAGGAAGGTCCAGGAGAGGGACGGAGGGGAGAAATGTGACAGACACCTCACGAAGCCATCCACCCCCTCGCGTTGTGTTCGCGCCACCCCCATGACTCCTCTGGGGAATTGGGTACCTCCCACTGTGTGTGGGGCCACAGGACAGGCAGGCTCATCTTGAGGTGCCCCTCCCAGCACAGGATCCAAGTGGGGCTCTGCTGCTGCTGCTTCCTGACAGATTGGACCCAGGAGCCACCCCCCATTGTGTGCAAGCGTGGCATGTAAGGCAGGATCGGGGATGGGATGGCCCTCGGACAGCAAGCCTAACAGCCTCAGGGCACAAGGTGGCCCTGTAGGTCCCAGAAGTCTCAGTTCAGAGCCTGTGCCACGACACCAGGCGTCTCCCTCAGGAGGCTCTCCCTGACCCCGGGAGTTGCTAGAAGTAGACCCGGTCGGTCGTGCTGCTCCACGTGTCTTTCTAATCAGCCCAGCCTACAAGGACTCCTCCTTCCTCCAGATTCTCAAAGCCCCCGTGGTCCCTGCCACTTATGTGCCACTTACCAAACACATCCTGCCCCCCGTCCCCGCTCCCACTGGTCTATTTGTCTGCCTCTGCCCCAGACTCCCAGACTGCAAGGTTCTTGAAAGTAGGGCCCGTTCCTTTCACCCACCCCTTGGTGCTCCCCATGGTGCCCAGCATGGTGGCTAAGATGCATCAGGCAAGGCAGGAGGCTCTCTTAAAGTAACACTTTTGTTTAGTGGCTAAGAGAAACATCTAACAAATGTGTTATTTTTTTTTAAAGGCCCCTTATAAATTCCAAAGAAAGTATTACTAAGGATCTGCTGTCTCTTCTATTTCTCCTGGTATCTGGACCAGTTAAAAACAGGATGTGGAAAAAAAAAATGCTGAGGCTCTCACTGAGCAGGAGGGACTCGGAGGACAGACTGGACAGTAGATGGCAGTCTGTCCCTGTGTCAGAAGTGGTCACAGAGGCGGTAGCGATGCGTGGAGGCTACAGGGAGAAGCGGTGAGCTTCACGCAGATGCACCTCCCCTGTCTGAGCGGACTGAAGCCAGGAGCAGGGAGACTTCTGAAAAGCCCACCTGTGAGCACACACCCTTACACCCCTACCAAGCCCCAACACTTGGACAACACGCACCCGCCCCAAACTCTCCCCATGAAGAACCATGGGGAACACACATCCCAGTGAACTGTGAGCATCCACCGCCAGAGCTTTGGTGGAGCTTTGGGAACTCAGGGATGAGAAAGCCACTGCCCTGCAGGAGGGAAGAGTGCTCCTGACCGAGAGGATTCCCAATCATCATTCACACTAAGGAACAACACTCTGGTCAGGAGCCCTGCACTTGATCTTCCATGCTCACACTGCTCCTCCCTGGAGCATAATGATGGAACCCCTGTCTCCCTCACCAGCTCCTGTATCCTCAAGGTCAGGGGTGAGGCATTGACTTGCATCTTTTCCAACATCTAGCACAGGGCCTGATACTTAGCAGCAACCAACACGATGTTTATCAAATAACCTTTACACATGTATTTTCCAAGCATCTAGAGATGGACTGTCCTAATTCATATGCAGTGACACCCAGCTCACCTGTGACCAAGAGCCCAAATTTGCAGAAGAGCTTGGCACTCTAAGACATGGAGTGGGGAGTCTGTGAGGGGAGCAGGAACAACAACAACACTTTCCCAGTGAGCAGGCAGTGAGCGTCATGACCTCAGCCTTGGGAAAGGCCAAAAGGAGACACGGAGGACACAGCTCTGGACCCTTGTCCAGGTGCATCACCTCTCTGAGCCTGGCTCTTAGCGTTGCACGGTCCAGCCTCACAGCTGATCTGTCGTGCACTCATTCACCGACACATTTCTGTAGCAGACACTGCTCAAGGTGTTGGGGGACACAAAGATGAAAAGTCCAGATCCTTTCTACGCAGAACTCGCATTCTAGTGAAAAGTAGGAATGCAAATAAAACTCAGGCTGCTAAGTGCTATAACCCAGGGAGGCTGGGGAGAGAGGCACGGGCTCTCAGGGGGAATGCAGGGAGGCTTCCCAGAGAAGGTAATGGCGGAGCAAAGATGTGAAGGATGACTTCCATATCCTTGGTGAGGAGGGAGGGGAGGGCATTCTAAAGACAGAACATATCCTCCAGGGCCATCTCAAACTCAAGAACAGATGTATATTTCTGCCACTTGTGACATCTTGTAATGAGAGGACACTTCCCTTTACATTTAAGCCATATCCCCTTATGGATCCAGCCATCCAGATTCTTCTACTAATCCCCAATTCCCACAATAAAGGATGAGGCAGGAAAGACTCCAGGGATCACCAAAGCTAGTAGTCCTCAACTCACTTAACACCTGAACAAAGTGAAACCTGGTGTGGCTCAGGGACCCCTGAAAATTGCACAGTTCATCTCTGCTGGAGTTAAGGGTGGAGTCTGGTCTTCTTGCTCCAAGCTCAGGATCCTTCTGATTGAGCTTACTAAAGTCTGCTACCCACAGACAGTTTTAGCCCATATAAACCTCTCCCTATGCTCCCAACTTCCAATCCAAGATCTGCCACAAATCTGGCAAGCCTGCTTCTTCAGCACTTTATAAACATACACTCATCCATATGTTCAATAACTTATCTGGCATCACATAACTTAATTCCCTCCTCCACCCCCTCCACGTTTCTGCACATAAGTCCTGCAGGCCAGCAGGGATACCTGGAAATCCCAGGCATGGGCCGCAGTGAGGCTTAGGGAGAGGCAGAATCACAGAATATGTGAACTGTCACAACTGGTGGGGTCTTTTGACGTTCTAGCGAGTCCAGTCCACTCCTTTTCCACAAGGGGAAACAGAGGCCCAAGGAAGGAGGGTGATTTGCTCAAGGTCACGCAGCTAGTTTGAGTTCTTTGCCAGAAGAGATGGTGCAAGCTATTTCAGGTAGAAGCTAGGTGTCAGGAGAGCTTGGCTCCTTCCCAATTGTGGGACACACTTGTTGGCATGCAGGTGATCCCCAGAGCTGCATTCTCCTCCAGGACCCAGTGGAAGCAAGGGACATGCCCTATGAACCACGCAGAGTAGCAGGTCTGCTAGACACAGTATGAAAATAATCTCAGACTACAAACGCGATACATATTCCCTAAAGGATAATTTGGAGCCCGTGGGGGAGGATATTTTTTAATTCTAGAGTCTGAGACCTAGAAACAGAAGGAAGGGGGCCGTACATTGCCAGGACCTGGCTATCATAAATAAATAAATAAATAAATAAATAAATAAATAAATAAATAAATAAATAAATAATAAAAGGGCTATGTCCTCTTATACAGAAAAAAAAGGACCACCCCATGTGAAAAGGTATTTTGAATAAAATAAACACATATTTTTGAGCACCTACAATCTCACAGGCCTTAGGTTAGTATTCTATAGTTATCTGCACATTGCAAATATCTTTCAGCAACAGAACAAAGTCATTCTCATTAATTGCCTTGAAGATGTAGTGAGAGTGGTGATGGGGAAATCAGCGGAGGGAGAAGGAAGAATAAGAGCCTCCAGTCACAGCCTTCAGAGATGGCAACATGCACCCCCAAGCACCCCTCTCGTTTCCCTACTTCTGGTACTGCTCAGAGAGGGGCATGAGGCAGGCAAGTGCCAGGGCTGGGGGTCTCCAACTGCTCTGCATCAAACAGAGCCTGGAGATCCCAGTCCTTAGCAGCAACCTCTCCCCCAAACTTTCAGCAAGAAATCTACATCCACCTTGGCCCTGGTGTAAATGGAGGGAGTTCCCGAGCCTATTAGGGAAGACCATTTTCCAAATTCTTAAGGACCCTCCTGTTCTCCATGCAGATTCTCTTTTACTTTGATTCTGTGCAACCCTCATCGCAGGACTCAAGAATGCTGGGACCTACTACCTCTCGTGGGCGTGTGGATCAAAACCAGATGTCCAGCTCCAATATTATAGAGTTTACAAGGAGGCAATTGTGGCTTAAATGAATACCGCCATTCTGGAAGGGCAGATTCCCTTGTCAACAGAACGGGAAGTGAAGGGGGAGGGCCAATGGGAGCTAAGACAGATCTGACACATGCTTGCCAGCAGGTGGCTAAAAAGCCTCAACATTTGTCTTGCACATGAAAATGAACCTTCCAGTGGAGCAGGTCACCCTGTGGGGTGACAAACTTTGCAGAGGCCTATCAAACAATCTCTCATCTGGACGACCTCACAGAAGGCAGAAAACACAATCTGACTGACAGGTGATGGATGGACTTGGGATGGCCACAGGCTTCAGGATAGAAAGCCAGCACATCAACATCTAGTTATATGACCGTAAACATATCCCTCAATGTCGGGTAACCTCAGTCTTCCCATCTGGAAATGAGATTTTCTGGCCATTGAGATAATGCCATGCAATATTTGTAATAATGCCTGGTACCCAGTAAGTACTCAAATATTAACTATCATCAGCATCATTATCTTCATCAATCATCTTAAAGGTGGGTACTTGTCTTAGTCAGAAACACTGACACTAAAAGGCACTCGTGTAGAAACTGGATGATTAGCATCAGGCCTAACCGAAAGCCAAACCCAACCCCTCTCAACTCTCTATGCACTGTGCAGGGTAAGCCAACTTCACGAGCATTCTTGGCCAAAACAAAACACTATGGCAAATTCTTTGCATGCCTTTCTGCCTTTGACTAAGCCATTCCCCAAAGATAAAAAGCGGGAGTTCATTTAGGGTGTGCCAAGATGCACTCTAAGCAAGGCACGGATTGTGTAGGAGGATGGGGCCACTGTAGAATCCCAGGATGGTGGAACTGGAATGGGACTTGGAGATCTTCTAAATCAAGCTCCTCATTTACAGATGGGTAAATCAAGGCCTAGCGAGAACGCCAAGAGGCACATAACAACAGCTGGTTAGTGACAGAGCTCAGTCTCAAGAGTGATCCCCTACCTCCAAGGCAGCAGGCTCTCTGCTGCCTTGTGCTGCCTGCCATTACCTCACTGGACTGAGATCTTTTGAGATCAGTAAGCTACTGTTTACTCCTACAGCTCTGGCCTTAAATGAATGGGAACCTTAAGATTTTCAAAAATCCCTGACTGAACAAATCCATAAAAGATCGGGGTCTTTTCTAAAAATGCTGTCAAAAAAGTGAGCAATCACAACAGATCACACCAAATTTCACTTCAGTATCTGTTCTTTCTCCAGCTAAATCACACTTATCCTCAGAGGTTTGTCCTATGAGGATGCCGAGAGCCATAGCCAGCCTCTGGCAGTTGCCAGTTAAGACTGCTTAAGAAGAACCACGGCATAGATGAGGACATGAAACAGCCAACGCATTCTGATTATCCAGGGATGCATGCACTCTCTAGCTCCTTGGCTTTTTTAGGTAGAACGAAAGGCTGAGTTAAAGAAAACGATGAACAACAAAAAATGCTTTAAAGATCCTGGGCTATCTACATGGGTTTTCACACATTCTAAAGTGAGTTCTCTGTAAGGTTTACCTTTGCCCAGCCTTGATCTTAATAGAAGTCTGTCCAGGCAAGAGCAAGATACCATCTATGCTGGCCTCATTCTTCTTAAAAGTTCACACATCTTTATATACGAATGATCTGAAAGAAGCTGCTACCAACTTTTCCCACAAGCTGGCCCTTCTGCAAGAAGCAATACGATGATTGTCTAATCTGAGCCAGGCAGCCATATACCTCCCACCCGTGACATAAGCTCTGCAAATGCCTCCTGCCCACCCAGGGCCACTCCAGAGCTCTCGTGTCCCCCAGCATGCACACACATATCCCGTGCTCCTCTCTCGCTCTGCACACGTCTGGCCATGCACAAAGTACATCCACAGACCTTATCAGCAGCACCACACGGGGCTTACGCTTGTCTCCAGCAGATTTGGTCCCTCTCCAACGGCCTCGATTTTAAATACAACTAAACCTAAAACCCTAGCAACGGTCATTAGTTCAACATCTCCACCACCAGAAACTGCCTGCCTCATTAAAGAGTGAAACAGCAGCTGGTAAGGTCTCCAGGCAGGGTGGTGGGTTTTAAAGATCTTCTGTGTCGGCCTGACTCCCCTCTTTCCCTTCAGCCAACTTGCGGATTTATATTCCCTCCGGTTGGGGCCAGAGCACTGGAACTGCTCAGGAAAAGGTCTGGAGACGCCTGGAGCAGAAGCCGCCGCTCCGTTAGTCGTCTTGAATGGAGGGGAAGTGGAGAGGCCTGAACATCTGATCCATCTGGGAGTGGAATTGCAGGGATGGGAAATGTTATGTAATTAAACTCCGCTGGCCTGTCCCGCCTGGGGAATGTGAGACCCATCAGCAGTGACCTCTTCCAATCAACTTAATTGGCCCAATCTCGCCAAGAAAAGCAACAGAATTGGTTTAGTGCCTCATGGAAATAGCTTAGCTCCTGACTATTTATGGCCACTGAACTCAAGGATGGGAGTCTGACTCTGAGCCAGGAGTTGACAGCGCGTGCTGACTGCTGGGAGGACTTGGAGGCTTCAGTGGATTCCCGTGCCTCTCTGGGCCTCCATTTCTGTCTCTGGGGGAAGGCGCTGGAACAACGTGCTGTGTTGGGCGCATGGCACTCCGCAAACCCAAAGCCTCTAACCAGGCAGGCTCTTGCCTCCAAGGACCCATGATCTAGAGAAAAACAGACCTTCACAGCAACCCAGGATGGCTGGACCTTTCTTCTCTTTTATTCAAATATGCCAAGGACCATCACCACTTCCTCTGTTTCCTAAGTCACATTTCTTTTAGTGTCGTGGTCTACACAGCTCATGTCAAGGAACAGGCAAATGTTCTCTGATAATTAAGAACCTTGATTTGGGGGTCACCTTTCTTTGGAATAGTTCAAGGACTTTTTATGAATACAGATTCCCATCAACTGCCATCTAGGCTAGGTTGCCTTCGTTTATTGGGTGAGTAAACTGAAGCAGTTATAGAAGTTCTTTTTGCACAGTGTGTGAACAGTAGACATGCAGTGGGTGTTAAGACTATTTTGCCAACTTGGGAAGGGGTACAGATCCCATTTTTACTGTGGTTCACAGACATGATAGCACCTGTATTCAACAAGACTTCATCTCTGAGTAAAACTTTGTATTCCTAAGCACACAGAGCTTTGGGGAAAAAGAAGAGTGAACTTTTCTCCTCATTGAGTCATTACTGAGATTCGGACATTCTCCCAAAGTCACACTGCCCCAGAGGGGCACAGCTGAACTAGAATCAAGGCATTCCCACCATCTTCAGAAATATGTGCTACCGGATCTGCTGACCAACGGTCCAAGCCTTTATCAACTTTCTCTTACGTGGATGAATTTCACCTAAAAATGAGGTGGGACCGCAAAATGACACAGCTCCGATGTCATAAAATTAAAAATGTTAGGACTCAAATAAAGTCTCCCCAATGATGTGCCCTCACATGATTAGAACCTAATAAACGAGGTTCCCTATCACCTGGTCCAGGTAAGCAGGTATGTGCAGCCAAAAGCACACCCTCCTCCTGCACTGATGCAGTTACCTCACTAGCTGTCTTAAGGTAAGAACACCACCAACTTCACCTTTCCTTCATTCCCCAGATGCTCCCGGAAGCCTATAGCTCTTGTTCTATGTATACCTTTTATACTTTAAATACACATCTGAGCATCCAAGACAATTTTCATCTTTCCTCAGGCACATAGAATTCCTGCAAAAACATACGCCCTACCCCCTCACGAGGGCCAGAACATATATGCCTCCTACCCTCAGGCTAACTTTCTCTAACTTAACCTCAGCCTCACAGTGTGCGCATGCGTGCGTGTGCTTAGCACATACACGCACACCGGGTTAGCTGTATGCTCACAGCCCAGAAAACATCAAAGGTGAACAAACACTCCCAACCCACATCCTCCCTGATACCAGCTTCTCCCTCACCAGCTCCACATATCAAGTCTCATTCCTGCTAGTGAGTCCTGCACATTCCCAGAAACTCAATTCTCCAATGTATCAGGACCTGCATTCTGATCTGAATTGCAGCACCCACCCTGAATCGCCAGCTCACACCCCCTACAAGAGACAGCAACACCCTTCAGCCGCCTCCCCAACACACAAAACCATACATCACCCTCTCTTTATGTCCCCTTTTTACATAACCACAGATACATTTCAAGTCAGCTTCCCTTTGGTCCCCAAAATCCATAAACATCTCTAGAAACTGAATTATAGTTCTTGAAGAAACCTCAACTAGCATCCAGCTCTCTTCGTTCCTCTTGGCAAAACTGCAGCAATCAGCTGAGTCCAAGAAGGAATTTTTCCAGGGCACTGTGCCATGCCCCAGTACCCAGCAATGGACTCAGCATCCCGTAGGCATTCCATAAATTTTAATTAATAATCAATATTAACTGGTGACAATGGATTCCTTTATTAAATAAGCAACCCATCATCCAACATAATATAACACGCGTCTCTGCCGCCAGGCGTGCAAAATATATTCCTCCACTGGCTCCAATCTTGAGTAGACATTCTCCAAGATCCTCACCTAGTGCCAATGCACGGGACTTTTCCCCTTAAAGGTACACCCCTCATTCTAAGCCTTCTCCAATTCCTTCCTCTCTGAGGAGGTAGGGAGGGGGAGAAGGCATAAACCAACCCAGCATCCTTCTTTGCAAATGCCTTGTTTCTCCATAATGAGTGTCTGAGCCCACTTTCCTATCCCCTGCATACCCCAATGCCATCCTAGCCAAATTTCCCAATTCACACTCTTAAAGTTCACACTTTGCTCTCCACAGATAGTCCCCCCGCCCCACATATCCCTTTGGTAATCCTCAGGAGCCCGACCTTCCAGACACAGTCCACCTTTCGCTCCTACACACAGCCACCCTCCCACGCCACGCCCACTCCATGTATCTGTGCAGGCATGCACAAGCCATCTGTCTTCAACACACTGTACCTCTCCTCCTGCTCAAACACCCTTCACAGGCACAGATTTCTCATTAGCTACACCTATGTTCCCACATGCTCTCATCTCCTGCCAGTCACACATATGCCCATCCAACAGACTCCTCAGAAACAAGCACCTCCACTGCACACAGAGCAGGGTGGAGCTCCAGCTCTCTGGCCACCCACAATACACACCCTGGTTCGGAGACTTTCCAGAAACCTCCTTCCCTGACCACATAGAGCACCCAAGGGGCTTGGATCTCCCTCCACAGGAAAGCAGACCCCATTCACACAGAACCGGATCCTCTACTTCCACCTTCAATCCAGTCCTTACCAACGCAAAATCTCACACTCTCCTTGCTGCAGGCCCACAGGCTCCCTATTTTCCTCCAACATTGTTCACAGAGCCTTTCTTTTCATCCCCCTCCAACTCCCAACACCATACCCAGGTCTAAGTGTCTGAGCCCAAGGCAGAGGCGGTTGGATTTTGTCCTCTGAATTCTACCCCTCAACTTTCTTTGTGCAACATGTAAGGAAGGAATTGGGGGCTGGACGGGGCAAGCTGAATATGCTGGAGAATTTCTGGGTGTAGGAAAACAGAACAGATTGCAAAGTTCCCTCTATGTTACAACTTTCTCCCCTCCTGACATTTAAGGCAGAAGGCTTAGATATTTTTCTTGTTCTCTGTTCTGGAGGGTGGGAGAGGGCATCTCTTTATGGAAAAAGCAAGTCGTCCAGCATATTCTCTGATCGGTGAGTTACAAACAAGAGGATCCAGGAGGGACACCCACCTCCGTTTAGGCCACCGCTCCCAGCTCCCGCCCTCATCTCTTCTCACACCTAAACAAGTCCCTCCAGCGCGGTGTCCCAGCTCTCCTGCTCTGAGCCCGGCGCTCAGGCTGCTTCTAGGCTGCGCCTCCCCTCTGACTCTGAACCTGCTACCCGCCGCCAGAGGTCGGAAGGAGGCGGTCTAGGTCGGTGTCCTCCTCCACCTGGAGTGCCCCCAGACACAGGGGTGGGGAGAGGGTGCTCCTTACCAGTTGGCAGACCCCACCCGGTTCGGCGCGAGGGTCTCAGCGCCATGCATTTGAAGCGCAACTGAGGAACACAGCAGCCAAACTAACCCCCCCTCCCCCGGCAAAACAGCAGGGCCTCCTCTCCAGGCACCCACTTGTGCCCGAAAGCAACAAACAGAGTCCCCTCCCCCACCCTAACCCCTCCTTTCCCGAACCTTCAACTTCCAAGCGTCCCAGATTTCATCTGGAGTGTGAGCAGCGCTTTGGGGCAATGGGGTAATTTGGCCCACTCGGGGTCTTTCTGACCCCAACCTAGCTCTGCCGGTCCCTGGTCTCCCAGCCTTTCCACACCTCTGCCTCAAATTCCTAGAGCTGGCGTGGAGAAACCGCGAGGAATTCCCCAGGGACTGCAGGGCCAGAGTGCCTGCCGCTCCCCAGCGGGGTCCCAGATGCGCGCGCTGCGCGCGGAGCTCCAACATCTGCTCAGAGACCCAGGGTGGGGTAGCCGCGGAGTGGGCGCTGGCCACCACAAGCCCGGGGTGCGTGGCCGTTGCCGAAAAAAGCCTTCCGAAGAGGCAGGGTACTCCAGGACAGGTATGCCGCGCAAGGCGAGGAGTTGCAACTCCCCAAACTGGGAAGCCAGCGTCCAGGTCCGCAGCTCCGAGTCCCCTCCCCCGTCCCACTCCCAGACCCGGGGAGGGGGACGCGTGCGGGGAACCCCGCGCTGTGGGGAGCCAGGCGCCGAGCGCGTGCCGGGGAACAGCCGCGGCACGCTCCCGTCTTCCCCGCGCGGGATCTGTCTGCCACCCCCTTTTGTTACAGGATGCGCGGGGAGCCCTCTCTTGCAGAAGCAGACGCGTGTGTTGGTTGGGGGTTGGGGGGCGGTTCTGCTGAATCCCTTTTCTGCCCTTCCGTCGTCCCTATTTCCCCTCGCCTCCACCCCCATTTCCAATCCAGGTCCCTTAAACCTGATCACTTTCCCAGATATTGGGCGGTTTCTCGGGTAGCCGAGGGACGGAAGAAGAGGTGGGGAGGAGTGTCCGTGTGTGTGTGTTTGTGGTGGGGAGGGAGTGGCTGCGGTAGCGCCTCGGCCTGGGCAGATCCCAGCGCAAACTTCAGGGAAGGCACAAGCCCGGGAAAGTGAGTGAGCGCGGCGCGACGGGGGTGGGGGCGGGGTGCAGAGTTGGGGACCCCGCGCTAGTCCACAGGAAAATCTCCCCACTCAGCCCCCCACCCTGGAACCTGCCCACCCAACGTGCCCGCCTCCCCTTACCGTGGCAGAAGTAACCATGGCATCCGTGTGACTGTTTCCAGGGACGTCGACATGAAGAGAAAGGTGGACGCGAGCTCGGTCATTCAAAGTCTCCCCCACCCCGCCGCCGCCACTACCCAGCAGGGGAAAAAAAAGAGAAGAAGAAAGAAAGAAAGGAAAGGCAAGAAAGTAGTTGTGCCGGGCTCTCTCGCGGGGCCGCGCGCGGAGCTGCTCGGTAGGGAGAGGAGCCTTCAACTCTGAGTCCCGTGAACATAATCTGCGCGGTTATAACCAGCCAACCCGGCCAGATGGCTCCGCGCTCAGCGCCTTAACCCCTTCCGCGCCGCGCCGCCCGCCCCCGCGCCCGGCCGCAGCGCGTCTCGCCAGCCCGCGTCCCTGCACCCCTGCGGCTTGAGGCTGGGGGGGGGGGCAGTGGGGCGACGGGGTCATTTCTCCTATCCTGTTTTAAAGAAAAACATCAAAAACTTCCAAATTAATAATATACTTCAGTATCCCCCTTTTAGAGATCCAGGAAAAAAACGAAATATTCACCTTTTCACTACATTTTACATGTTCATGTCTTTAGCCTGTCTTATTTGTTCTTTTTCTTGAAAAATTTCTTTTTGGTCTTCTTTTTCTTTTTTTTTTTTTATTTAATATTTTCCTCTCTAGGCATAAGGGCCTTTCTTGCCCCTTCCCCCTGGCGGCTTTGGTCTAATGTGCAAACTCCTCCTCCAAACCTTAGACCTTTCCAGCTCTAGATCTCTCCCCACCTCCTATCAAGCCCACCCGTCACTCCTTCCCCCACCCCACAACACGAACACGCCCAAGGACAATCGCTCCCCCAGCGAACTCGCTGCTCTCAGGGACCAGTACCCAGGACGCTGTGCAGGCGGTCAAGGACAGTAAGTCAGAGAGGTAGGGGGGCGGGGGTCAGGGGGACCAAGGAAGGGGCGGCCCTGTGTGCGTGTGTGTGTGTGTGTGTGTGTGTGTGTTTGCGTGAGAGTGAACGCGAACGTGGAAGGGAGAGGGGGAAGGATCGGAGACTCCCATTTGACCCAGACACCGACTTCTAAGCCCCTTCCTTCCAAACTAGGATGGGGCCCTGCAGCTGAGCACCCATCCAGCCCCCACCAGTCTGCACGCGGGGACCGCGCGGGGAAGCAGAAAAGGCAAGCCACAAACAAACCTCTTAGTAGCGCTCCGAAAGTAGTGACGCTCACTCCCCCACCCGTAGATTATTCGAGGAAGGGATGGGAGGGAGGGGGCAAAATCTCTTATTTCGCGATAATTTTAGCTGCCCATTAGACCCCACTTGTTCTGAGATCGTTCTCTCTAAATTTACCGAGTTAAGTCATCTTTCTTTCGTCCATTTGCTATCGAGAGAAATGGCGCGGGGCGGGGGTGGGGGATGGGGGGTGTCGCTTAGGGGTCAAGGAGAAATGTGGAGCCTCTCAGCGGAGTTTTGCACCCCTGACCCCCTCCGGGGCAGCTCTCCCGGCAGTGGCGTGGCAGATTCCATCTCCGCGCCCCCCACCACTTCCTCCCTGTAGCCTCTGTCACCCTTCGCCCCATCTCTCGCCAGGACCTTTTGACTCACGCTCTATTGGGGGAGGGAGGCAAGTAAGTATCGAGTCTCCTCCCTGCCCTGCCACTCCAGGTGTCTAAGAAGCAACCCGCTCTGTGTTTCAGCCGGGGTCCAGGTTCAAAAAATCCAAATCTCTTTGACTTGTTTGAGAATTTGGTCAAACACGGAGAAGCATCAGCACTGTGCCTACCAGATCAGGCCAAGGGGATGCAGAGAGAGGCTGCGGGGTCTGAGCGGAGGTAGGAAGGGATAGGGAGTCTGGGGGCTGAGTACTAGATAGATTGTACCTGCCTCATCATTATCCCGGCAGATGGAGGCTGCCACATCGAAAATGGCCAGAAGCTCCCACTGAGGCCCAGGGACGGCGCTCCCGCAGTCCCTGGGAAGAGTGGGGTCCTCCTTCAGTGCCTCCCTCGTGCCAAAATGTCGAGGTCCTCCTCCGGACCAGATTAAGCTGCCGGGTTGTTCCCTCCACTTGGCACACACAGCACCATGAAGGTTTGGATTGGGCGTGATCTGCTGGGTTCTGGTTTTCTCCCTCTGCTCTGGCCCGCCTCCTTGCCCTCCCCCACTTGCAGCACTTCATCCCCGCCTCCACTGTCAAAGGAGGGATTCGGACCCAGTGACAGCTCCACTGGTCAAGGTCTAGGGGCTCTTTTCTGGAGCTCCAGGTCCACCGGTAACCCGAGGGTTGCAGGGAAAAAGGTGGTTGGCTCCTGCTGCAGTGAGGAAGGGGTTAAGAACATGTGCGGGCCGATCCGCAGGCAGCTCCTTGGTCACTGGCAGTCTGGAGGGAGGAGGGGAAGGGAGGGGGCAAACTTAAATTTGAAAAATCAGAAGGAAAAAAAAGAAGAAAAGGCTGCAGTGAGTTTAAGACCCGATTTGTTCTGCAGATGCCGTGCTCGGACTGGCCTCCACAGTTTGCCAGGACCTAGGCAATCACAGGAAGAGTTTGTATTGTTTTCCAACTCGGGGCGGGGCGGGGGGGGGGGGGTTGTCCTGCGCTGGTGGGTCTGTCTTTGCGTGCAATCAACAGGCCTTGTAATATGAGAGGTGACACCTTAATCTTGCCAAATATGTGTGGTGCCTTTGGGGGGGCGGGGAGCGGAGGGAGGGGCTGAGGGTAGGAGAGAGGAAGAGAGAGAGAACCATACAGAAACAGAGGGTAAAAGATGCATTTTCCTCACTTTCTAAATGGAGAGCTACTGGTCCTTTCCTTTGTGAAAGACCTTTTTCAGACAATCTCCCCTCAGCAAGCAAGCTGCCTTTTCCTTCACTATTTTCCTTTCTACTTTGGAGCAAAAGATTCTCTTCTCCTCTCTAAAGAAGACTAGGGACAGATGCCCACGTCTCTCTCTTGACTTCCAAGAGAGTAGAAAGGTGATAAAAGAAGAAGGTGGCCAGAAAAAGGAGTAGAAAACGTATATATATTTTTAAAAGAGTAAAAGATTATTGCATATAATGTAATTCATTTTGGAACTGCAGAACATTGGGACTTCTAAGCAAATCCGTTTTTCTAAATAGAGGAAGATCTTAATGGTATAGGAAGTAAGCTGATGAGTTCATGCCCCACAGACAGTGCTGGGTGTGGAAGTCCACCCAGGACTAGGTCTTTTCTGATTCGCCAGGTAATCATCACTTCTCTCCAAGTTGACTCCTCAGTTGTGGCCTTGGCCGTCCATCTGCTGACTGTATTTTTAGGTTGCTAAACTTTCTTTTTCTCCCTGCTGCATCTGAGTGTAAGGCCCTGACTCCTGAAAGTTGTTTGTGAGGGCAGGAATTAGATCCAGTGATTGAAAGCCCCCTTTCAAAATCCCTCCTAAAGCAGATTTCTAGAGCATGCCTTCTGCCCACCCTTATCTTTTGCAATAGCACCACTCTGTGGTTGAAACACTGAACAGAAACAAAATGGAAATGTTGGAATGAATTATGCCCTTACCTTGTGAAAAACAGTATTGATCTACTGGATGTTCCAGTTAAATGGACTGTGTATTGCTGGGGGTGGGGGGGCGGTTGCTCAGCATGTGCCAAAGGAAGAGGTCTTGTGCAGTAGGCTGCATGTGGTTAATTCATTATGACATGGTGACCCAGGAAATGAGAGAATTGGGCCTAATGGCCTCCGAGGACCCTTTCCTCCATGACCACACGTGGCAAAGACAAGCTCGGTTCTTTTCCCCAGCACTGCAGAGCTAGCCTTGAATGTTTGTCCTCTACCATTGTTGGTTTTTTTTTCCTGCCTTAGATTGCTAAGCTATATTCCATACCTTAGCTGATCTTAAAGTGTTTGCAAGTTGCCTCTTCGGCTGCTGGAGGGCACTGTGGAGAGGTTTGCAGAAAGCTTACACCTACTTCCTTCTGCTCTGCTCCATCCACCCCCACCCCCACTCAGTTAGACAGCTGCTTGGGCTCCTGGAGCCCGAAAGTCTATGTTTCTGAAACAATTAAAGTGCCTGCGAAAGGTGTTTGCATAGGGACTGGGAATTTAAGGGCCCAGGAAGGCTGTGTGTTACCTTGGCTCCTGGCACTCAAAAGATTCCTGGCTGCCCACCCATTATTACACACATTGTAACTACCACATTATTAACCAACAGCCACATGAGCTGTCCTGCCAATTAGCCACTCCACCAAACGCCCTGAAGAGACATGGGAGCCATTCTTCTTCTTCTTCTTCTTCTTCTTCTTCTTTTTCAAAGTGGGTGCAGATGTCTGCAGAAACTGAGGGACTTTATGTTTACTCAGCGAGCCCAGGTCTTCCCTAAAATGTTCATCATCTTGAGAAAGCCCAGTTTTGCTGCTATCAACATCGATCTCTAAATAGAGCAATGAGACGGATCAAATTCTATCAGCTTCCGTGTCCCTGCCCCACATTTAGTAGTTAAGAAAACTGAGGCTCTGGCTTCTCCATGATTTTCACCAGGGAAACAACAACAACAACAACAACAACAACAACAACAAAAAACCATAGTAACAGATCAGGAAGTAGAACTCATTGAAAGAGTGGATCTTGGAATTGTACAAACCTGGGTTCCATGCTCCCTCCTTCACTGGTTGCTGTGCGTTTTTGACAGGTTCCTGAACTTCTCAGAAGCTGTCTGTAATTGGCAGAAACAATGCCAACCTCATAGGAGTATTATGGAGACCACATGAACTAATTGATTTAGAACACCCAGCATAGTGCCAGGCACAATGGAAGCACCAACTCCCAATCTGATAGTTCTTCTATCAAAACATGGCTAACCACGCTGGTAGGGGATCTCAGCTTCACTCTGGAATGTCCTCTTTGTTTCTTGAAAGCCGTCTTGAAATATTTCTTCAATGTAGCTTCAGGGTTATATATTTTTCCTTTGGACAAAGACAGGAAGAAATTAGCAGACTGAAGTGGTGGACATATTTAGAATTTATAGAGTTTCAGAACTCGGACCTCAGAGAGCAATCCATAGTAGAAGGATTTCAGAATCTCATCTTAGTCATTCTTTGTCTCTAAGGAAGAACTGCCTCATCATGTAGGAGGAAATTCCACCATGTCCTTCAACTTGTAACAGATTGCCGGGTATATTATTGGTTTGTTATTGCTAATTATGTTCTACGGCTTACATTGAACAATATGATGAATTACGTTGAATAACAATGGATCAACTCATTTTGTGAAATAGCCTACATATTCATAGTTATGTTTCAAGAAATTACCCATAATGATAGAAGGAAGGTATGTATTCCTACCACACAGGTGGATATAGAAATCATAATAAAGTCTCCTATTTCACCAGTCACGACATGAATTCCTCACCACCCTATAAATTAGCTTTATGCTGTACCTAACTCCACTCATTAAAAAAAATGACATTAAGGTTTCCTAGGTAACTAATGCGCTTCCAAAGGGAATAGGCTGCAGGAGACAAAGAGGCCAGGGAAAGGATGAGAGTGGGGAAGTGAAGAAAAGGCAAAAACAAAAAAACAAACAAAAAAACACATTAGCTTAGACGCTTGTGACATAAACAAAATATTTCATGGGGAAGAACTCATAAAGTTTTATTGCCTGGGCTAGACAGAGATATGGCACTTCCATTAATTCCGTCTTCGGACAGTAAAGTACTCAATAGGCTAGCCCTCTCGTTAGGGATGCCAGTATCTCCTATTTGAGGTTCAGATTAACAAATGGTGGGAGTAATCAGTCCCTTATAGTTATCTGCTAAGCTGTGTCCACTCACCAGCCCGCTGTTTCTTGAGTCCTCAGTGGTTGTATTTTGTCATAACCAAATGTTGAGATGAACGTGAAAAACAGGATTGATCTGGATGTTTCAAAATATGTAGATACTTTTGATCTTATAGACTCTGAGGACCTTGGAGCAGGTCTGTTAGCCTCTGGAGGAGGCTGGCACCCCAGGGTTGAACGGACAGTTTCCAGGTCCTGTTTCCAACCACCCTACTCCCACCTGTGGTCTTCTCACCGAGGCTTCCTTCTTCTGGGGAAGGGTCTGGATGCTAAAGAACCCTTGAATGCCTAGGAGGAAATGGAAGATTATAGGTGGAGGGTAGGCTTTAATTTATGCTGTAAGAATTTTGAGCAATTCTGAAAGACCATGCAATCCGGAGAAGATCTATGAGCTGGAGACTGGAAGAATGAGCTTTGGCACTGCTCTGTGAGCTAGGGGAAATCGCTGAACTTTTCAGTGTCTCAGTTTTACCATGTGTAAAAGGGACTTGACCTCATTATCTTGTATAATTGGGAATACAAATAAGAAGACAAAGAGACACACTAATTTGAATACAGTTGGGAGTTTTGTATTATCTGTTTTCTACCTACAGTAGCCCCAGAGTGATTGATGTCTGTGGGTGGAAACTCTATCTGGTTACAAGCCAAAGCCAGGTGATTTCTCTGTGCCAGGTATGGTGAGTTTCCCTGGTGATTCCCATAGCGGAAGTGTTCCTGTCCATTACTCCTGGGACAGTCAGTGTTGAGTGCAGCCTGTCTTTTGCACGTTCCATGCCCTGCTGGAGAAAGGACACAAGGTGCAGTTTCATGGGTACTAAGGGGTGGGGAAAGTCTGGGAAGCAAACATCTAGCAATCCGAAGGAGCAACTTTCCTAAGGATTTAAAGCTAAGTGGGATGGGGAGCCAGGACTCCTTACCTTTGTCAGTTCACTGACAGTTCTGCTTCTGTTTGCACCCTCAGAGCAGGCTGTCCTCAGGCTTCTGTTCAGAAGGCAAATGATGCTCAAGCGGCAAAGAACACCCAAGCTGGGGTCTTGTAGAAACATAAGTGCCCCTCGCAGGAAGGAATGTTAGCAGGTGGGAACTTCTTTCCAGATCACCATCATCATGATCACAACAGGGAGCATTTATCGAGTGTTTACTGAATGCTATGCACTGTTGTTAATATTAGCATAATATGCCAGGCACTGTTTCAGGTGCTGTGTATATGTATACACACGTGTGTGTGTGTGTGTGTGTGTGTGTGTGTGTGTGTGTGTGTATACTGGTCTTAGTAGAGCACTAGAGACAGTGTTCATGATTGAGCTCCTGTGTGATCTTAAGCAAGCTACCTGTCCCCTTCTAGATCTCATTTTTTTAAATCTGTAAGGTAGAGATAATAATAGTACCTACTTTGTAGGATTTTTCTAAGGATTAAATGGTATATAGGTAGGTACTATTTTTTTTAAAGATTTTATTTATTTATTTGAGAAAGAGAGAGAAAGTGTGCATGTGAGTGGGGGCAGGGCAAGGTGGGGAGCAGAGGGAGAGGAGAGACAGAGAATCTCAAGCGGACTGCCCGCTGAGTGGGGAGCCCAACACAGGGCTCCATCCCATGACCCTGCAATCATGACCTGAGCTGAAATCAAGAGCCAGACGCTTAATTGACTGAACCATCCAGACATCCTGGCAGGTACTATTATTATCTTCACTTTATAAAGTTAAAAAGTTGAGCCATAAAGAGTTTATATAACTTGCCCAAGTATACATAGGTAGTAAATGAGGGTCCAAACAGAGGTTTGAACTGCAACTGCCTGTTACCTCTATACCATCGGACCTTGAGAGGGTGGTGTTTTAACAGATGAGGAAACTGAGGTGTAGGAGGGATGAGCAAGTTGCCTAAGCATACTCGGAGGAGCTCCCATGCAATCGGGCTCTCCTATCTGCAGTCCATGGCTGAGAGCGGCAGCAGCAGGGCTGCGGTATGCATAGAGGCAGTTCTTCTGGGCTCAAGGTTGTCCTCGGGTGAGGAGGGAAGCAAGGAAATGGACGATGAAGTTGAGTAGGATCAGGTTCATCTGTGGGCCCTTTGCGTGCCTTTCTAGGTGACTGTAACTCACTGGAACCGTGACTTGGTACATGGAAAAAGGACTGGTTTCAGCACTTACCCATCTCTTCAGAAGGTTCCTTTGTCAGGACACACTTGTATAACCACATGACAGCCTTGGGCCATAGAGCTTCCACAAGTGGCAGGACAAAGCCACACGGTGCCAGGTTACTAAGAAATTCTTCAAGGTGGGCAAGCCATTGGCTTGGCTCCAATGATTAAAAAGCTAATCAAAATGTTAATGTTGGGGCTCCTGGGTGGCTCAGTCATTAAGCATCTGCCTTTGACTTGGATTGTGGTCCCAGGGTCCTGGGATCGAGCCCCGCATCGGGCTTCCTGCTCAGCGGGGAAGCCTGCTTCTCCCTCTCCCACTCCACCCTGCTCGTGTTCCCTCTCTCGCGGTGTCTCTCTCTGTCAAATACATAAATAAAATCTTAAAAAAAAAAAAACAAAACTGTTAGTGTTTGCAACATCCAGCTACACAGGAAAGAAGTTGAGTCTCAAGTCCCTCATAAGTAATAAGTCTGTAAATGCACTCTCAGAAACTATAGAGCCCTGGAGTAGAACATTATGGCTAATCAATGTTTTGCTACAAATATTTCATTTGATTCCTATACAGTCACAAATATATAGTCATGCAAATGTCTCTCCCTCTAGCATAGACCTAGACTTAAATGACACTTGGAGCTCAGTCTGAGCAGGGAAACCAGTGTTCAGAACCTGCCTATGAATGAAATTCAAATCTGGAGCGGCTGCCAAGATAGTAAGCATGAAGCATCAAATTTGTATTTCACCACTTCACCATGTCCACATGAGGATAAGAGAGTTCCACTGGTTCTTCTCCCATGACTTAAAAGAATGCCAAAGGTTTTCAACAATGAGCCCAAAAGTTAGAAATCAGCTCCTCTGGCATGAATAGAAAGAATAACATTGCAAATGATGGTAGCAATTATCTTTCTACTTGTATTGATCTCCTCCAAAGACTCTATGGACATCTTAAAAATGAAGTGAATGAAAGGTACACAACAAAGTTGGATATAGCCTTCTATAGATAGAAATTAATAAAAACCAAAAACTATGTCTTTTTTCCCCCAGGGTTAACAGGGAATCCATGGTTAAGATAAGGACGGACTCATAATTGGCAGGAGATTCAAAGTATGAATCACTGGTCCACACTCCGAATCTCAAATTGGAAAACAGAGACTGGCTGCAATGTGGAATCAATGAATGAATGACTTATGTTCTTTCAGATGGGAAGGCGCCTGAGATTCCCCTAGTCAAATTCCTCATTTTACAGAGGAAGTTATTAAAAGGCTCTTCAGTGAGAGCATGTAACTCAAACTCCTGATTTCCCGAGTGCTGCTTCCTCTTCTCTCTTCACGCAACCCCCAGGAAATAGGCACATCTCATACTTACTTTGTGGAAATGTTTTCTAGTTTCCTCTGATTCTTTCCCTACTTTTTCTTCCCTTTATTTCATTACTTGTTTCAACTTAGTTTAATATCTCATTTCCTTTATTTTGTTCCATTGTACACCACTGACAAAATAAGAGAAAATTAACTTCACATGCAGAAGGCAAGGTTTCAGTAGGAACTGGAAAAGAGTTTTAATCACAGGAGAGGTCAAAGGACAACCTTAAAAGTGAAGTGGGTACTCTCCTATAGGTTGGTCCTTTCTGAAGAGAAAGGATTAATTAGATGAACTGTATTTTTCAATAATGTTATAGATAACCTTTTAAGACTTACACTGATGTGAATCTTTCTCCCCAGATTGTTGTTCTTGCTTTTTTTAATCTTCTTTCCTTTGTGTTAAAGATGGCAAAGGATCAGTTTTGCTAGGGAAATGTTTCTTTGGTAGATTAATTTTTTTTCTTGCAATAAAGCAATCAATAAAACCTAGGATCAAATTATTTACTCTCCTGTTTGCCTCCTCATTCCTTCCTTGTAAAAGAACTGACACCAATCTCTGTCCTTGGCATTATGGATGTCAGGAGCCTAGGAGCATCCAAATAAATAGGACTTGAAAAGAGTCAGATATCTACAGGGTTATTATGTAAATGAAAATGTGACTGTTCTGTAAGACGTCAAGGGGTAGAACTAGGATTGATGAGTGGAATTTACAGGGGTGCAAATTTCAAGTCAAGACAAGGATGATGGTTCTGACATAGAGAATTTCCAAAAATAGAAGCAATTGCTTCATAGCTAATGAGTTGTTTTCCTGTCACTGGACAAGCTCAGGCATAGGACCACCTTCAAACACTGTTGTGGAGGGGTTTCAGATTTGGATGGGTGATTGAAATATCACATCTCAGTGATCTGGTCATTTTAGCAAGTATGTACTTTCCCAAAGCATGCTGTATATATTAAGATTGTATTTGATATATTAAGGGTTTTTTTGATGGTACATGGATGAATATTTTGAATTATAATAGTTATATTTACTTTGTTTTAATGTATCAATTCAAACATTCCTTTAAAAATTCATTTATTTGGGACTTTCACTTCTGATTATAGAAGACTAAATTGTAATATACCAATCTTTCCACCAAAAAAAGCTAAAAAAGCTGGAGAAAATATTTTTAAAAGCCATCTGAAGGTTCTACTTACGATATGGTTGTGTAAATCCTTCTACAGATAACAGATATATATGATCTGGGGACAAGAGAATGGAAAAGTAGGCAAATTCTCAAGGGGAGTTGACATTTCAAGAAGAGAACAAGATAGGGTGAGTTTTCTGTCTTTTATAATTTTTAGTTTGAGGGCAGTCTTCAGTTGGTATCACATAAAGCAGCAAAAGCTTACAGGGAGAAACAGACAATTCCCAGTGATAGCTTGAGATTTTAATACCCTTGTCTATGCAATTAGTAGAACTTATAATAATCTAAATACCAGTAAAGGCAAAGATGATACAATCAGTCACCTTTACTTAGTTACTATTTATAGAACACTACACCCAATAAATGCAGAATACACATTCTTATCAAGTACACATGGTATGTTTACAAAGATAGTCTGTATGCTGGGTAATAAAACAAGCCTCATTAGATTTAAAGAATAAAAATCATGTAGAGCATATTCTCCAACTACAGTGTAGTAAAACTAAAAATCTATAAAAATAAGATGTGTAGAAACCTCTAAATAATTAGAAATTTTTTAGCTCTTCTATAGGTTAAAGAGGAAATCACATGGGAAATTAGAAGATATTCTGATCTCTATGATAATGAAAATACAACATATCAAAATCTGTGGGATGTGGATAAAACAGTGCTTAGAGGGAAAGTTACAGCTTTAAAGGTTTATAGTAAAAAGAAGAAAGTTCTGAAAATCAATGACCAAGTGTTTCACCTTAGATATCTAGAAAGAGAAGAGCAAAGTAAGCCAAAACAAATAGGAAGAAGGAAATCATAAAGATAAGAAAAACAATGAAATAGCAATTAACAGACCCAAAATTTGAAAAGATCAACAAAATTGGTTACTTCCAAGTTAGACTGGAAATGAAAGAGAAAAAAATTACCAATATTGGGAATGAAGAGGGACTGTCCCTCAGATCCTACCAGTGTTAAAAGGAAAACAGGAGACTACCATGAAAAATTTCATGCAATAAATTTGACAACTTAGATGAAATGGACAAAATATTTGAGCTAACACATGGTCAAATAGAAGAGCTGAATAGCTTTTTATCTATTAGAATAACTGAATTTGTTATCATAAATCTTCCCACCAATAAAACAATAGAAAAAGATAGTTTCACTGATAAAATTCTATCAAGATTTAGGGAAGAATAGTATCATACTTAAAACACTTCGTAAGTTGTTATATGTGGTCAGTATAATGCTAATACCAAAGTTTGACAAGGACATTATTAAGAAAGGAAAGAAAGAAAGAGAGAAAGAAAGAGGAGAAAGGAAAAAGTGAAAGAAATAAAGAAAAAATTATAGACCAATGTGTCTTATGAACATAAATGCAAAAATTCTTAACAAAACACATAGAATCCAGCAATATATATTTTCACCAAGTAGGACTTATTCTAGTAATGCAAGGTCAGAAAACCAATCAATATAATTCACTCTATTAATATAATAAAGAAGAAAAATCATGGTGTATTTTCAGTAGATTCAGGAAAAGCATATGACAATATTAAACTCAGTACTTATCTGTGATAAACACACACATGAACACACAGAGCAAACTAACAACAAAAGGGAACTTAACCTGAAAAAAGGAATCTACAAAATACCAAAAACTGACATAATACTTAATGGTGAATTTTGAACACATTTTCCCTAAGATCAAGAGCAGGGCAAAGGATGCAAATATCTTAGGTATCTTTCAATAGGAGAATGGATAAGCAAGTTGTTGTATATTCGTATAATGGGATACTCTTCAGCAATAAAATAAGGACAAATTATGAATACACACGACAATATGAATGAATTACAAAAATATTATATTGAATTAAGCCTTACACAAAATAATATATTGTATGTGATTCCATATTTATGAAGTTTTACAACAGGCCAAAATAATCTGTTGTGCAAAAAAAATTATAGTAATTGTTGCCTCTGGGGTGGTGGGAGTGGGAAATAACTAGAAAGAGACATGAGTGATAGAGATTTGGGTTATACAGTGTATACATTTCTCAAAACTCAGTCTGTGCTTACTTAAAATTTATAAAATTCACTTAATGTAAATTTTGTGTCTAAAGAAAATTGCCTGTAAAACAATATTGAACTCTAGTTAATGAAACATGTCCTGACATATTTAAAGGGAGGTGTCCTGATGGTTTTAATATATTTTAAAATGCTTTTAAAAAAAGATGAATTATGAATGGGGGGAAATCGGAGGGGGAGATGAACCATGAGAGATGATGGATTCTGAAAAACAAACTGAGGGTTCTAGAGAGGAGGGGGGTGGGGGATGGGTTAGCCTGGTGATGGGTATTAAAGACGGCAAGTTCTGCGTGGAGCACTGGGTGTAATGCACAAACAATGAATCATGGAACACCACATCAAAAACTAATGATGTAACGTATGGTGATTAACATAACAATAAAAAAATTTAAAGAAAAAAAAGATGAATTGATGGACAGAAGGATAGATAGATGGAGAGATATAAAATAAGCGAATCGTGAAAAATGTAAATTATAGACTCTGGTCTGTGGGTACATGGCTGTTCACTGTAAAATACTTTAATGTTTTCTTTTTTTTAAAGATTTATTTATTTATTTTGAGAGAGTGAGAATGAGAGAGAGAGAGCACATGAGAGCGGGGAGGGCCAGAGGGAGAAGCAGGCTCCTCGCTGAGCAGGGAGCCTGATGCGGGACTTGATCCTGAGACTCCAGGATCATGACCTGAGCTGAAGGCAGTCGCTTAACCAACTGAGCCACCCAGGCACCCCTAAAGTTTTCTTTATGTCTGAAAATTCCCATACTAAAATATTGGAGGAAAAAATAGGGAAAAAATATGTTTGAAGTAATTGGAAAGGTACCACAGCAACATGAACACGAGGGGACAAGATCTCAGAGAAAAGGGAAGCATAGAGAAATGACAGTGATCTTTAGCTGCATTTTTCTCTTGAAGCAGATGCTGATTTGTAAGTGGCAGCTGAGAGAATGAAAAACTGAGGTGAACTTTCAGTAATCTCTCCAGACTTCAGAGATAACAATTGGAATTCAAGAATCACTGAAAATTGCTTTCAATTTTGATTGTTGAAAGGCTACTTCTTAGGATAAGGAGGAACCAAAAATAGAACCACTTTTGCAATGACAGAAACCCAAGTTTCACTCAGCTCAAAATAGGATTAAGATAATCTTTCCTTAGCCTACGTGCCTAACAGAAACAAAAGAAAATCCTTACTGGAGTACACCATGCTTCAATTATTTGCATAACTGTCCTTACACAGACCAGGAAAGCTGTCCAAATTATTAAGAAACAAGATGGGAAATATCGTGAATCTATATAAAAGAATCAAATGTAAACTCTAGAACTGAAAGACTACAACAGAAAGTTAAGAATGCAATTTAAATACAGCTGAAGAGGAGATTAGTGTACCAAAAAAGAGATCAGTAGAAAATATCTAGTTAGAAGAGTGGAGAGAAAAAAATATTAAGAAATACATAAAAGAATGTAAGAATATATGATACACAGAGGTGAGATAAAATATACATGTAATTGGTGCCTGAGTAAGGAGTGGAAAAGAGAATGGCATAGGAGTGATATCAGAAAACATAATGGTCAAGACTTTTCAAAAGTTGATTAAAGACACCAAGCCACATATTCAAGAAGTTTGGCATACCTGGAACAAGATAGAAAACTTCACTGCACATCACAATAAATCTGCTGAAAACAAAGACAAAAATAAAAACGTGAAAGTGTGTACCAGAGAAAAAAGATAATTACCTTCAACTGCAGTGAGACTTACCAAGGACTTTTCAACAGAAACCATGGGAGTAAGAAGACAAGAAAATATCAAAGTATAGAAGAAAATAACTGTTCATCTTGAATTCTTCATCCAATAAAATATCCTTCAAGATATGTGAAGTAAAGTTATTTTCAGATAATTAAACTGAGATAATTTGTTACTGAAAGATCTGTATGGAAGGGAAATTTTAAAGGAAGTTATTCTTACATAAGGAAAATGATTTCATATAAAAGTAAGGAAATATAGGAAAGAAAATAACAGAAAGCAATGAAATGGTTAAATATGTGGCAAGTGTGAATGGATACTAACTGTATGAAACCATAAAATATCTTACAGAATTAAATTCATGACAACCAAAGCATAAAAAGCAGTAAGTTGTAAATGAGAAAAATATTCCAAGATCCTTGCATTCTTTGGGAAGTGATAGTACTAATGTATATTAAACTTTAATAATTCAAGGTAACATATTGTAGGGGCACCTGGGTGGCTCAGTCGGTTGAGCGGCTGCCTTCAGCTCAGGTCATGATCCCAGGGTCCTGGGATCGAGCCCCACATCGGGCTCCCTGCTCAGTGGGAAGCCTGCTTCTCCCTCTCCCTCTGCCTCCCCCTTGGCTTGTGTTCATGCTCTCTCTCTCAAATAAATAAAATCTTTAAAAAAAAAAAAAGGTTACATATTGTAGTCTCTATGACAGTCACAAAATGAGTAATAAAAGGTTTATTTAAGATGTTAATGTGGGGGTGGGTGAAAATACGAGTTCCAAAGAAGGCCAGAAAACAGAGAAAGAACATGCTGCAAGTGAGACAGAACTAATAGTAAAGTAGTAGAGAATTGAACCTAAATACATGTTATTTGCAAAAAAATCTTTTAATTTATTAGCTACAAATGATTATAAGATGAAATCTAAAAAAATACCATTTCAATAGAATAAAAACATGTACTAAGAATAAATCTAGTAAAAGATGTATAACATCTTTACATAGAAAAGCATAAATATTATTGAGAAAAATTAAAGAAGATTTACATGAAATGATATACCATGTTCATAGATTGGAAGACTCAATATTATAAAGATGTCAGTTCTTCTCAAACTGGTTTATTCATTTGATATAATCCCAAATAAAGTAACAGGAAAGTGTATGTGTGTGTGTGTGTGTGTGTGTGTGTGTGTGTGTGTAAATTGATGAGCTGATTCTCAAATTTATATTTTAAGTTTTTCTGAAAACCACCAAGTTGAGTCAATTCAGTCTTGAAGAACAGCAAAGTTAGTGGTTTATACTACCTAATAACCTGAGTCATTACGAAGCTACATCAATTAAAACTATGTGGCATTTGCATAAGGATGTACTAATACGTTAATGAACCAGTATACAGAATGCAGAAGCAGACCCAAAGTAAATGGGCACTTATGGCAATGAAAGACATAATTAAAAAACAAATAAATTGTGTTGGATCAATGAGATACTCATATGGAAAAATATGAATCTTGCCTCTATTTCATACCAGATACAAAAATCAACTACAGTTGGATTGTAAACCTAAATGTGGAAGGTAAAATAATAAGGTATATAGGATATACCATGAAAAATTTTTCATAGCCCTATGATAGGAAAAGATTTCTTAAGACATAAAGAAATCACTAATCATAAAGGAAGAGATGGAAAAATTGGACTATATTAAACTTAAGAATGTTTCTCTAAAGATACCATTAAAAGTAAAAGGGCAAGTCAGAGTTAGAGAAGAAATTTACAATATATATTAGGAACAAAGGACTTGTGTGCAGAGCATATAAATAACTACTACAAATAAATTAGAAAAAGTAAGACAATACGATAGAAAAATGGGTGAAGGCTTGAACTTGAAAACGTTTCATTAAATAGAATATCTAAATGCAAAGGTGTACAACCTCATTAGTCAAAATGGGAACACAAATTAAAACCACAATGTAATACCACTGCATCCACGCCAGAATGGCTAAAAATAATTAAAAAAATCCTCTGACAATAGCAAATGTTGGTAAAGATGTAGAGCAACCAGAACTGTCATATACTGCTAGTGTGAATATAAGTTGGTACAATTATTTTAGAAAACTGTTTTATCACTATTTACATACACTTATTTTTGGCCCAGCAATTCCAATACAAAATATATACTCAATAGAAATATGTCGTGCTTCTGCACCAAAAAACATGTGCAAAATGTTTGTAGTTGCAATATTTTAGAGACAATAGAAATGCCCCTCACCTTTGGAATGAATAAATAAATTGTAGTGTATTCAAACAATGGAATACTCTACAGGAAATGAAAATTATGAATTATTGCTGCATGCAACAAATATAGATATATCTGACTTCTAACACATTGAAGAAAAAAGACAGACAAAAAAGCCTTACATAATATCATAATTTCATTTTTAATAAGTTGCTAAAAGAAGCAAAACTAAGTTGTGGTTTTTGAAGTTAGGATAGTGATTAACTTGGAGGATAAAAGTGTAGTGCTTAAGAAAGAGGCGGTACGAGGGCTTCTAGAGTACCGGTGATCATTTCTTGATTTGGATGATGGTTATACAGAGTATTTACTTTTCAGAAATTTATCAAGTATTATATTATGATTGGGGAACTTATCTACATGAATTTATACTTCAATATTTTTGTAAAAAAAGAAAACATCTCTCTAATTAAGTAAAACTAATTAAGCAATTTAAAGAAAAATATTAAGTTTATAACTGTTTTATTGATATGCCTATATGGGAAAAACATTATGTGTTTAGCAAAAGATAGAAGTTTGGGAAATACTGAACTTGTAGCAACTTATGCTCTCCATTTCTCATTTTTGGAGTATATTTTTGTTTCTACTTAGGCTGGGGACAAAGAGGCAGTCTGTCTTGACTCTAGATATTTCCTATCCTTCACCCTTCTGCTGTCTGTAGGGCCGTATCACACTTTAGAGAGCATCTTGTTTGATCTCTTGAACTTTACAAAGGTACCAAGCAACAGGGGAAGTTTTAAATGATGCAGTATGTCTCAGTCTCCAATTGTAGCCTTCATTCCACTTAAATTCCAATAAAGCTTGGTTAATTTAGCATATACCTCCATCCTACTTCTGTGAAATCCCTTCACCAGTCCCCCTTGGATGACCTCCATCCTAAAAGTGGGCTAATATATGTGAGAGAGCGTAGGATAATTAAAAAGGGAAAAGAAAGGAAAAGAAAAAAAGAAAGGAAGAAAAGAAAAAGAAGATGAACAGGAAATCAAGGGCTGTGGAACCAAACTTGTTTTGAGTCCAAACATTTTAGTCACTTTCTGGCTGGAGAACTTGAGCAAGATCATTAACATAAGGTTGCTTCTCTGAGCCAATGTTTCCTCATCTGTAAAATGAATTGTTGTGACAATTAAATAGGATAATATATGGGAGGCCCTTGGTACTGCACCTAAAATAGAGACTCCACAAAGTTATGGGGTCTGCATTGCCTCAGTATTCAACTGCTTCGGGAGAGGGATCAAAAGGGAGGAAGTGATTTCAAGGTATTGTGCATGTCAGACACAGGGTGTTATTATTTATCACACATCAGGCAGACTACTTTAACATGTGAGAGGAAGGGCAAGGTTAACTCTCCTGAAAATATCTGTAATAGATCCCTCATGGGGCTTGTACTTGAAGAATGTTGGTTGAACTAAACTCATGCAAACTCATGGTCTCCAGAAGGCCTCTATCAAAAAGGGTAAATTGAGAAGCACAGCTCATTTGTGTTCATTAGCACGTATCAGTTTATCAGATCAGCTTGATCAGATAAGGAAGTTACATTCTGTTGGAAAGAAGCAGTTAGCCCTATTAGTGGGGGCAGTCTGGTTGATGTACCTCTAGAAGCCATAAGTGAATGGGAGGGAGAGTTTTGTTTATGGCCCAAAACACAAATTCTGGAGCCACTCTGTTTAGATTTAAATCCCTTAGTACCTCTAAATTTAGAAAAATTACCAAATTTTTCTCTGCCTCAGTTTTCACAACTCTAAAGTGGAAATGATGGCTGAGTGGAAGGAATGACAGAGAGCAGAGTATGAGGACCATTCGAAGGAATGTCTACAAGAGTGATTTGCTTCTATTTCAGGCTCCTTACTTACAGTGGCTCTTCATAAAATTATGTAAAGTCTTGTTACTGTTTTGCCAAAATGAGTTGCACCATTAATAACTGTTTCCTCCTTCTGATATGCCAATTAGGGTTTAGAAAATGATCCAGCATAATAGAAAGAAAACTGGTTTAGGAATGTTTTAAATTTGCCTACATCATAGATATACCACAGAATACTACTTAAGCCACTTTCCCCCTGACAGATTCACTTTTATCTGCAAGATGAGGGGCTGCACTAGACAATTTCTAAGTTCGCTCCCAGATATAACATTTTAAAGTCCTTTTCAATCTGTTGCAGGCTCTGAGCTGATGGAAGTGTTTGGGACATGCTGTGACCAGGTGATATTGCCAGGTGACTTTATGAGATGTCTTTCCCATTCCTCATCCTGTGATCTTGGATGAATAACTAGAGTTTCTGTTCTCCTTCACAGATAAAGGGGAAAGTTTCTGAGTGCCTGGGTATGGGGTAATAAACAGATTTCAAATCTATTTGCTGCCTCTATGGGAGAAAAAGGCAAAGAGACAAAAAGTGATTACCCAGTAAATTCTTAAATTCATATTTCTGGCTTCCCTAAACTACACATTAACCTATGAAATGAATTAGCATTTATAATCTTTAACAATTGTTTATAATATTTGAGATATCATGAAAATGGATCAGATACTGAAAACAGGCAGATATTATTGTTTTCAAATCAGGAGACAAAGATGACTTCAAGGGACTATAGATTAAAAATTGAACATTCTGAAATGAGTCTTGTGTAGACAGCATGTAGATGGTTCTTGTTTTTTATACATTCTGACACCTATGTCTTTTTTTTAATTTAAATTCAATTAGCCAACATATAGTACATCATTAGGTTCAGATGTAGAGTTCAGTAATTCATCACTTGCATATAACACCCAGTGCTCATTACATCATGTGCCTTCCTTAATGTCCATCACCCAGTTACCCCATCCCTCACCCACCTCCCCTCCAGCAACCCTCAGTTTGTTTGCTTAAGAGTCTCTCATGGTTTTTCTCCCTCTCTGATGACTTCCCATTCAGTTTTCCCTCCCTTCCCCTGTGATCCTCTGTGCTGTTTCTTATATTCCGTGTATGAGTGAAACCATATGATAATTGTCTTTCTGATTGACTTATTTTGCTCAGCACAATACTCTCCAGTTCCATCCATATTAATGTAAATGTAAGTATTCATCCTTTCTGATGGCTGAGTAATATTCCATTGTATATATGAACCACCTCTTCTTTATCCATTCATCTGTTGATGGATGTCTTGGCTATTTCCACAATTTGGCTACTGTGGACATTGCTGCTATAAACATTGGGGTGCAGGTGCCCCTTTGTATCACTATATTTATATCTTTGGGGTAAATACCTAGTAGTACAATTGTTGGGTCATAGGGTAGCTCTATTTTCAACTTTTTGAGGAACCTCCATACTGTTTTCCAGAGTGGCTGCACCAGCTTGCATTCCCACCAACAGTGTAGGAGGGTTCCCCTTTCTCTGCATCCTCTCAAACATTTGTTGATTCCTGTCTTGTTAATTTTAGCCATTCTGGTGTGAGATGGTTTCTCATTGTGGTTTTGATTTGTATTTCCCTGATGTCAAGTGATGTGGAAAGACACTCTATGTCTTTTGATCAGAGTGTTCAGTCCATTTAGAAAAGATGATTAAATAGACGTTTTTGAGTTTTTATTTTTATTATTTTTTATTTTTTAATTTTTTTAAGATTTTATTTATTTATTTGAGGGAGAGAGAATGAGAGATAGAGAGCACGAGAGGGAAGAGGGTCAGAGGGAGAAGCGGACTCCCTGCTGAGCAGGGAGCCTGATGTGGGACTCGATCCCGGGACTCCAGGATCATGACCTGAGCCGAAGGCAGTCGCTTAACTAACTGAGCCACCCAGGTGCCCGTTTTTGAGTTTTTAGACTAGAAGGTGATAGTCTCTAGGATCTAGGAAGTATTCACTGAAAATTACACAGCAGCTGGAATAGTCACCAGGGAATCAGGCAGTCTCAGTGGGTTGAGGTCAACCTGAAGTCAAGTCCCAAGAGGCATGAACAGAGAGCTGTGTCCATGTTCCATACTTTTCATCAATGACTTGGAAGAAGATAAGATTTCAAACTTTGTGTAAAAATAGAACTACTCTATGATCCAGCAATTATACGAGTAGGTATTTACCCAAAGGATACAAAAACACAGATTTGAAGGGGTACATGCACTCCAATGTTTATAGAAGTATTATCTATAATAGCCAAACTATGGAAAGAGCCCAATGTCCATTGACTGATGAATGAATAAAGAAGATGTGTGTATATATATATATGTGTGTGTATATATATATATATACATATATATATATATATATATATTGAAATATCACTCGGCCATCAAAAGGAATGAAATCTCGCCATTTGCAAGACTGTGGATGGAGCTAGAGTGTATTGTGCTAAGTGAAATAAGTCAGCCAGAGAAAGACAAATGCCATATGATTTCATTCATATGTGGAATTTAGGAAACAAACAGATGAATGTGTGGGAAGGGGAAAAAAAAGAGAAGGAGAGAGGAGGAGGCAAGCCATCAGAGACTCTTCATCATAGGGAACAAACTGAGGGTTGATGGAGGGAGATGGGTGAGGGATGGGCTAGATGAGTGATGGGTATTAAGGAGGATGCTTATTATGAAGAGCAGTGGTGTTATATGTAAGAGACGAATCACTAAATTCTACTCCTGAAACCACACACACACACACACACACACACACACACACACACACACACAAAGAGTTCCAACTTTCCAATCTTGGAAATATTTGTTAATTAGATGAATGGCAGAAATAACATTCAAAAGAATTTTGAAACTTAAAATATTGGGTAAAAACTAACAATATGAAATTAAAAATGAAAGAAAAGGACAAAAAACTCAAGACCTGCATTTAGATGTGAAGGCAGTTCTGCCAGGTCAGGAGTTGGGTGATCTGGCTTGACACTGAGTAGTTCACGTGGAAGAGAGCAGGAGTTTCAGTCTATTGGAAATAGTAGACTGTGTCCTATATGTAGTATAGGATACATAGTAGACTGTGTTCTATATGGACAGAATCAAAATGCACCTAATAACTTTAGATTCCTCAAAGGACCTAATCCCAGGGACACTGGTCAGACATTTGGAGGTGTAGGGAAGTTGGACTGTCACAGGCCCTTGGGACCCAAAGTCCCTTATAACCGACTTAGTTGATTGTCTTTCTGAGTCCCAGTGCAGTTTCATCTTGGTGTCTTCTAGCTCTGAGTGCAAGGAATTTCCTTTTCTCTCCACTGGATAGTTTATCTTGTGCATGATTATGTCTAGAGCACCAGCCCATTAGGTTGACAAATAAACTCCACTGAAATCTCCCCAATTTATTGAATAGTTCCTTTTAAAAACATTCTAGCAGCAGCTCAAAAGAGCTTTTGGGGCAAGGTGCTTGATCACTCAGAGAATATATGCAAGGGTCTTTTTCATGCCCACAAGATGAAGCTGTGTTCCTGCAGGAAGTTTTAGTCTGGAGTCTGATAGCATCAAGAAGGCAGAATCACAGTTTATCAAATAAGTGAAAGAGGCTGATGGTTAGGAGCTGAGCTGTGCAGGTCAAATCCAGGTACAGGGCCAAATCCCAGCTCAAGGACTTACCACTGTTGACCTTGGGTAAGTTGCTTAGCTTTTCCATGCTTCTCTTTTCTTGTCTGAAAAATGGGGAGGATGATGATAATAGTACATACTTAATAGGAGTGTAATGAATATTCAATGAGCTACTATGTTAAAGAGCTTGGAAATGGCTATGTGACGTTGGGCAAGTTGCTTGATGTTTCTGAGCTCTGGTTTTCTCAGCTCTTAAGTAAGGATGATAATATTACCCACTTACCATGAGTAGTATTACCCACAGCCATGAAACTCAAGTAAGACTATGCACAATGTTCTTTTCATAGTGTCTGTCCCCTGGTGGGGGTGATAGCCTTGACAGATATTAACCAGAGGGAATACGATTTCTCTAGTCCTTTGACACATAACCTATTCCAAAATGAGGACCCTGGTCTGTTGCCAAGAAACAAAAATGTCATCATGCCCTATACAGAATAGTGAGTGCCCTTCTGCTACCCACTAACTGAGAATATTCACAATGACAGAGGGATACAAATTCAACCGTTCTTTTAAACTGATGTTTATTTTGGTAATCATAGCATGTACATCCACCTGAAAACTGGTAGCACATGTATGTACAAAATACATGTGTCTTACAGCAGCGCATACTACTGACCCAGGAAGACCACAAATGCAACAGTGTGTGGACATCCTTCCATGTGTGCTCAGGTGCAGCTGGGGGTATGCTTTACCGCTGCAGCTCTGGAAAACTCAGGCCACAGTGGGCTCTGCCCTGGGTGTCCCCTTCCCCCTTGGTTACTCATGCCACTGCTTCACTTTGCATCAGAGATTTTCCCTCTCCTCTCCCTTTCCTTACAAAATGTCCCCCCAGCACTCTTGCCAGACTACCAGGGAGTGATTAATTGGTCATGGGTTTTGGCATGGCAATGACCTGCCCTTTGCTGTCTGCAATTCATATCACCTGCTTCTTGACCTATACAACTGAGATTTTACTATTGCCTTCCTTTCAAAAATAAGTAATATAATATATGTCACATTCCCAACATCATGGTTGATAGTAAGCAGTTGCTAACTACTTCCTTATTTCCCTTTCTTTTCCTTATGTGACATTTTACCTCCCTATAGTGCCCAAGTCCAGTACACTGCAGATAAGAGATAATTAATAAATGTTTGGGTGATTAATGGATCACCTGTCAGTTCTATGCCTTTTCATATTGTTTGGGTGAATGGTTATTTTAAGTGATTGAGCTGAGATATTAGGATATGATTAGAATAAAACATTCTCATATTTAAATGGGCCTTAACCCAAGGAATAATTAATGCAGGAATTCCAGGTACCCATATAGGCCAGTGAACTACATATTTGGACCCAGCATCTTGGTGAATCATCACACCATGTACATCATGGCATGCTTTATCTGAGGACATGCTTTACCAGAGGACAGCTCTTCCTCTGTGGTCCCCTTAGTCCATAGTTTCAATAAAGTGTATGTTATATGGCTTTTTAATTCATCTACTTGTATCTGCCTGGTCCCTATCAGACAGCAAGAAACTTCTCTGGACTGGGTCATAGTCACCTTTGTACCACCAGTGTCTATCATTAGTTTGACATATACAAGGTGCTTGACAAATGTTGAGTGCAGGAACGAAAAGCTAAAAGAAAAAAGCCAAATCATATGGCCTTCTTGAAACAGGAAATTGTGCTACTCTTGTATCTGCAGAAGGCAGGTTCTCATTCCCTGTGGTGGTAAAGCCTCATCTGATCCAGGGGGAGGGACCCACCTTGACTCACCTCTCAGACAAAATGTCTCCAGCACTATTTTCAGGACTTGGCCTTGACATTTAGAATTGGACACACCAGGCAGCCAGCAGAAGGCACACATTTCTCTTCCAAAAATACTATACTGGGAAAGAGGAAATATATCTTACTTTTCTAAGAAGTAATTTAATTATCTAACAGTTAACATGACCATGGAGACTCCCCACATAGCTTTTGGGAGACTCTGATCTAATTCCTTTCTTCCTTCAGCATGGCTTTGGTTCAAGTACAACATAAACCAATGGCGCTGTGCCTGGAGGTTTTACAAAGAATGTTCTTACCTTCTCTGGCCAGTGACCTTCCCCCAAATCTGATCTCATTGGCATTTACCTCTTCTGAGAGATTAAAAGAACATTGTCCAGTCTTTTGGGGGGGCATTACGTTCCTTTGCAAACCCCACTTCTGTGACTTCCTCACAGAAGAAACACTGGAAAATGGCCCAAAGCACTGTAGTCTCTTCCTAAATGGGCTCCCTATCTGCATTTCTCCCCACTCTGGTCATTCTCCCTGCTGCCACATCAGTAATATCTCCAAAAAAGCAGAGATTCATGTCAGAATATTCTGCCTTGTCCAAGTCACAACCCTATTGTTGAGCCTATAGGATAAAATCAGGATCCATACATACATGTCTGATCCTTTACCTTCTGGGCCTTTTCTGTCTTACACCTTTTCTGTCTTATTGCCTAACCTCTCCCCATGAGACACCATCTGATACATTCAACTCTTTCAATAGGAACTTGCAGTGATTGGGCTTTTCATCGCCTGTTCCCTTTGCCTGAAATTACCTTTGCATATTCAATGTCTACTGGAGTAAGAAAGAGAGTCTGGAGTTGCGGGGAGTTCCCCACACCTTAGGGGAACTCAATCCAGCAAACTAATACGAAGGACCTACTCTGGCCAGAAGACCCATTCAATCTGTTGGTTCTTTAAAAAAATTGAAGCTTTTCTTTTCTTTTGAGTAGCCTTAAGGTATCTGATTTATTATGAGTATAAGGAGTTGTCTTGCTATTCGTGGGCTGAATTGCATGTCCCTTAATTTTATATATTGAAGCCCCAACTCCTAGTACCTCAGAATGTGACTGTACTTGGAGATATGGCCTTTAAGAAGTGATTAAGTTACATTGAGGCTATTAGGGTGGGCCCTAGTCCAGTCTGACTGGTGTTCCTCTAAGAAGAGGAAATTTGGATACACACAGAGACACCAGGGGTGCATGCAGATAGAGGAAAGGTCATGTGAGGACACAGTGAGAAGGTAGCCATCTGCAAGCCAAGGAGAGAGGCCTCAGGAAAAATCAAACCTGCCGACACCTGCAGCTTAGACGTACAGCTTCCAGAACTATGAGAAAATACATTTTTGTTGTTTAAGCCATCAACTCTGTGATATTTTCTTATGGCAGCCCCAGCAGACTCATGCTTGTAACAAGACGAATTTTCTTATTCATCTTTGAATTCTTTAAATTCTTAATACTTAGAACTTCTTGGAAAATAGAAGAAGATAATAAATGTATATCAAATGACAGGAGGAACCTAGGATTGGCATCATCCAAGAGGAACTGGATATAGGTACCAGGAGTTTAGGGCATTAATAAAAATGTTAGGGGATTTAGGCACTAACGTTCATTCCCACATCACCAATCAGGCACATGCTCAGCCACCCTCTGAAGGTATCTCTTCCCTCCTAAAGGCCTTCACATCACTTTGGGATGACAGTGAATTTCAAGATTCTTGACTTAGTTTTCATTTATTATAAGGACATAAGAGGTCTCCTTTTTTTTTTCCATGTCAAAATTTATTAGTATAACCTCCACCCCACATACTGCCTTCCACCTCTTAAAAATAGGACATTCCTCTTTAGTGAAATAACATGCCAGCAACATAGACAAATGGAGAGCAGCAAGAAAAAGAACTAGGGAGGCTGTGAATTGCTTTCTTTCTTTCCCATACAAATATAGCAAGAGAATGTCCGAATGCATAATAGTGCTTTGGGGAAAGATCTCAGCCCATTTATAGGGGAACAGTGAGGACTCTGCTTTTTACTGAGCCAACTCCTGCTGGAGGGAAAATTGATATTGGAGCCAAGTTATACCCAGAGTGACCTTTTCCATCTCTTCCTCCTCAAACTGCATCTCCAGACTATCTTCTGGGATTAACTTTCCTGTGTCGCCCTACGTGTTGCAATGTTCCTTTTCCTTTGTGTGCACACCCTATTCACTTACATAGTCTTGTGAGCTTCTCTAATTTATACTTGTTAGTATGCATTTTTTTAAAATCAAGTTCATAAAGCTTTTGTTTCAAGGTGTGACTGCCTGGTTTATGTCTACGCTCCATTTCCTCTGCAAATGTTTGCTTACTATCTGAAACAACAGATGAGATTAAGCTTGTCTCCCTACCTCCACCTTAATGCATAAACACACACACACACACACACACACACACACACACACACATTGTGTTGGTTGATTGGCTATTGCCTGCCGCTGAAGAGAGCTGACCTGACTGAATGTGTAACTCCAAGACATAGGGGAAAACAGTGAATTGAGATGCTCCCAGAGAACTTAGAGAATAATTAGACACTGAATGATGGAGACACAGAGAAACTGAGGACATTCACATGATCCTGGCAGAGCCAGAATGGAAAGGCCTCTTGACTTTTAGTTCTGTCCTGGGCCCAGAAATCCTTTGTGGCTGCCTGGTTTGGAAGACTATTTCACGCTTGCTTTTCACTGATTCTGAAATCTATCTAATATACTTTCAAGAAATTCTACATGCAGTTGGGGAGAGAGAAAATAGGTGGAGTGGATTAGAAGGAAGATAGCAACAATAACTGGTTTTGTTGGGCAGCCTTGCGGGGGATCCTCATAGACATCCCCCTTCCCTGTCTGCACACACATGCACACAGAGGCACACACACACACGCACACATACATGCATGCATGTACACAAGTAGTTCTCCATTCTACACCCTTTCCTTGGTAGCCCACCAGCCTCAATGAGCTGTCAGACTTTCACCTGCCTAACAGGGTGTCTTGCCCCGCATTTGCCTTTAAACAGGGCCTACTGCCCTGGACAGCTAATTCTTCAACAGTCCTATTAGAATTGCCTAGTCTCAGCTCTTGTCATGTCAATTGCACCTATTCCAGAAAAACATTTATTAGCCCAATGTAATTAATGGTGGCATGTCAAGTATTGCCAGAAGGCCAATGGGGAAGAGATTATTTTAAGGGAAAGGGGCCTTCTTAGATTATACCACAAGTGTTCCCTGAATTTTAAGCTGGCTCAACTTGATGCCTCGGGGCTATAGACAGCTTGCTGTAGAATTTCTACCTTGATAAGCGTTTGGAGAGAAGCCTGATTAGACTTCATCTTTAATATGGTAAAGGGAACATCTCAACTACTTTGGAAAACGTGTTCTATTATAGCTCTATGCAATTCTAATGTTCAAATATGGGTCAATCTGATCATTTCATATTCAGTCAGTAACTCATTTCTATTCTGATCTCCAGTGTCTCAGTGTGCAACTCTGTAAGGGAGCAACACTGTGTCTCCACTTCTCCTTCAGGGTGTGGAGACTAATGATCTCAACCCCACAGAAGCCCTCCAGAGTTGGAGACAGCTGGTCCTCTAAAGTAAATTGGACAGTACAGCTGATGAATGAGGCAGTGTTAATTAATGCACCTAGAATAAATGGCTTATGGTAATTCCCTCATTCAGCATATATTTACTCATAAAACAGCTTTGTTTTGATTTTCTCAAGGAGACTCTGACATCTCCTTGGAGGTACAGAAAAGTCAAAATCTGTTATTTTCAGAAATAAAAGGCTAAAGAAGAAGGAATAAAAAATTTAGGCTCCCAGTTTGAAGTCCCCAAACCAGAGCATGCCATATGTGATAAAACATAGGTATTAATAGTCCACTTCTCCTTCTCATCGCTTTCTTATGTGGGCCCAGGAAGCCCTGTTACTCCCTAGCCCGCCTGTTAGCATGGCTAATGCAGTGATTCCTCCAATACCTCCAAAGTCGTATTTATCCCAAGCATTTGTATAGAATGGATTTTTAAAAATCTAGCATCATGAAGAAGTGCAAGGAGAAAGGATTTGATATGCTAAGGAAGCTCTTCCCACTCCAGCAATGTGGGAACCATTGATTTTGTAAAAAAGCTCATGTTTCAGAATTAGTAAGAAAGACCTGTGTTTCAATTTTCTAGTTTGAGCAAATTAGCTAGCTCACCTCTCTAAGCCCTGCTTTCTTCATCAGTGAAGTGGGGATAATTATACCTACCTCAAAGAGTTGTGTGTGCATATGTGAGTTTTGGGTTAAAAAGAGAAGATGCCTATGAAGTGCTCATCACAGTGTGTGGGACATAGTAGGTTTTCAGTAACTATTAACCCCCGTGTCTTCCAAATTTCAACCCTGAGAACTGAATGAAGCCACATTCACTTCTTTGCATCACGCCTGCTTTTTCAGCTCTGAAGCTTCCTCATGGACCTGAAGGGTGGTTTAGGCAGAATTATGAGAGTCCCCAGTGCCCATCCTGTGCCCCACTTGGCACCCTTGGCACCTCAAGGGCTCCATAGAATCCATAGAAGAGTTACCTGTCTCAATTCCTTTTCTTTCTCTCTCTCTCTCTACACACACACACACACACACACACACACACACACACACACACACACTGTTTCAGATTCACTTCCATAGCCTTATGTAATTAAAATATGGCTGTGGAGGGGCACCTGGGTGGCTCAGTTGGTTGAGCATCCAACTCCTGATTTTGGCTCAGGTCATGATCTTGGGGTTGTGAGATTGAGCCCCGCATCAGGCTCTGCACTGAGTGTGGAGTCTGCTTGAGATTCTCTCTTTCTCTCTCCCTCTGCCCCTCCCCTGCCCCCACACCCTCTGTCGCTCTCTCTCTCCAAAAAAATATGGTTGTGGAGATATAAAAAATGAAACAAAGAATCAGTGCACTTCCTTGCATCAAGTGGTACCAGAGCCCTTAGCTGAGTAGCATTCTCTATGAAGGAGAGGCCCAGTCCTGTTCTTTATGTTGCTGAACTTCTCTGCTTCATGCCTAATCACAACTCAGAGAAAACTCTGGAGGGAGGACTGCATAATCCAGCCAAGGGTAACTGTGTACTAAACTCAGAAATCTTCCCCCAATATCCAGCAATTTCCCAGGCTCTCCAGTGAGGGCCTGCTTGGTTTTCACTAATTTAGTCAGCCATGCAAAGTAAACAGAGGGGTTACATTTGGCTCTGGGGAATTTTCATTATGCTGTATTATTAGAAGGGAATACTACCTTATGGAATAATATCAGGGAGAAGCTCATGTAACATCAGACCTAGAAGAGTCCTTGGAGACAATCCAGTTCAACCCCAGACTTTAAAGAACAGGAAAACAAGACTCAGAGCGGGAAAGTGCCTTGCTCAAAGTGACGTAGATACTGTAGTTGGAGACAGATCTCAAGCAACAACCTGGGTTTCTGGGTCATGTTGCTGCCTTATCTGTTTCATTCTGGCATAACAATTCTGTGGTCTTTGGAATCCAATATGCAGAGGTTTGTATTCATCATTTATTTTTAAACACTGGGGATTCTCCTTATTACTCTTATTTCAGCTACTACTGCTTGAAGGAAGGACACATTGAAAAATCGGGACAAGTGAATAGTTAGTGAATGCTGCTCTCAGCCTGCTGTCTGGCTACTTGCACTGGCCTAAATGAACTATACAGTGGAGAGTTATTGGCTTCATCTGGTGCCAGGAAGATAGTGTTCCATCTCCCAGAACCTAGGAAAGCAGGCAGTCCCTTCTTTCTCATCCTCACAGTGCCTTCTGTATAGTAGGGGCTCAGTGACATCTTGCCAAAAAAGAAAGAATGGATCAATGAGTAAGTGAATGAATTGGATTCCATCTGTTGGAGTTCCACTCTTTCTACCTTACTCCCTGGAGTCCTCATTCTTTTTTCTGCAGTGCCTAGAATCACAGATTTTTAGAACTGGAATGGTAAGTCTAAATTACCAGATCCAACCCATTCACTTTTCAGAATGGAGTTTAGAGAGAGTAAGTTCTTGGGCAAGGCTCACAAAGTGACTATGTGTCAGGACTGAGACTGGATTCCAGCTTTGTGACTCCTGGTCTAGGAGCTAAATTTTTCTTATCACTCTATTCCTTCTCATGTCCTCTCCCAGAACATCCCATACCTTGGCTCTTAACCTGGAAAATGTGTTCCAAGAGCCACCTTAAAAGCTCATGATATGATGTGTTCCAGGGTGGTATTCTCACTAAGAAAGAGCCCACATTGTTGGAATAATGGCAAGTGTGCACAGCATAGCTAATCTCCTGTACTGAAAGATAAACATTCACTTTCCCTCTACTGGAAGGACTAGTCCAGCTCAGCTGAGACCCATTTGTGAAGGTGGTGCTCTCACAGTCTCTGAGGGCTGAGGCCAAGGAAGGGGTTGACAAACATCTTCATCATTCCTCACCATGGCACACTCTAGTTTATTCTTCTCTCATATGATGCTCACAGATCTTTGAGGTTGGTAAGAGTAATATAATACCCATCCTTACAGACTTGGACATGGAGACTCAGAAACTACAGTGATTTGCCCAAGGTCTTGCAATTACTACAATGAATGAAAACTAGACTAGAAATTAGTAGATCTGGCTCCAGGACCATCTTCAGTCTTGGGCAAGATGGTTTTCCCATCCCTGAAACGATGATAATATTGTCCATCTACCCAGCCTTCCAAGGTCAACGGGCTCCAAAGTGCCACATACACCTGGCATGTCATTTTACTGATCACCGGAGTAGGCATTGTCTGTCCTGACAAGAGGTGCTGTGCCTTTCTGCTTCTTAGCTGTCTGGCATGTGAAGACCCAATTAAGCTGAGCAGGAACAGCAGAACTATGATAATATGCTGTACTTCTGGAACTGACCCAGAGCACACACCACAGACAAACAGAAGTACCTCCCCAGTCCTGGGCTCATTTCACAGAAGTGGGACTCGGAGGCCTGGCTGGGCTGTGACCTTCATTAGCTCTGAACCTGCACTTCCTCCTCTTTCTTTCTCCCCTTAGAGATTTATTTATTCATTTAGTTTGGCATAGCTAATGGGGACTCAGGTTGGGAATGGCGGGTGGCCAGTAGACTGCTGCGGATGGAGGATGTTATATATTGCTTCCTGAAAGGTGACATCTGGGGGCAGAAGGGTGACATCTGGGGGCAGGCAGGGCGGGAGGAAGGGAGGGAGTGAGAAGGGAGGGGATGGGCGGGGGAGGTCTGCTATAATTGAATACCTAGTGCACAAGATGGATGATCTCCCGCCCCCACCCCCAATCCGGAGGGAGCAATTAGAAAAGAAGTAGCAGGAAGAAAGCAGAAGGAAAAGGCTGGTTGGGGAACAAGAAAAAGAGGCACAGAGAGACAAGGCCCTGTGGTGTCTAAATCTCAGAATAAGGTAGATAAACCAGGCAACCAAGGTGGGGATGGGGAAGGAGGGTGGAGCCAGTGGCTGCCTCATATCCAATAGCAGGCACACCAGGGGGATGCGGCTGGGTGTGATTTGAGAGAGGCCTTCTTGTCTCCCTTTTGCACCCATATCTCCATGTTTGATGATGCATGGAATTCATTATTTAGCTTTAGGGTTTTGAGTCCCCTGTGGGAGGCAATATTTTAAGCTGTTGTCATTGTTTTACACCACAGTGTGAATGAGCCCTGGGGGGTGGGCAGTTTTAGGAGCAAGTTAACACCTGGTGTGGGGAGAAAACAAGTGAGGGATAGGAGAGGAGGCATGATGAGCAGTGGATGCGACCCAGGATGCAGACATACCATTTTTGTCTCCCTATCACCTGAATCTTAGTGCCCCATGGCTGAATCTGGATGACTCAGGGCCCTGCCACAGAAACACTGAGGAAGTGACACAGGAGGGGTGACAGGGAGGTGGAGAACAGGTGGAGCTGGCTCAGAGTAAGGAGGACAGCAGAGGCATGTATAAATATTGGGAGGGCATAGATAGAAACCTGTTTCAGGGACAAGTAAGTACCCAAAACAGAGGCTCTTAAGGAGAAGCTGATGGAAAAGAGTTTTCGGAAGGACTGTGGGTAGGTGGCAGGCAAAATGTGAAAGATCTTAAATATATTCGATGGAGCTTGGACTTGATTTTATAGATCACCAGTAAGAACCCCCCAGAGCTCTCTGAGCATGGAGAAGAAAAGTGGAAGTTGTGAGGGAACAAAACCAGCACCCTGACCTTCTCTTCATAACACCTCTGCTTTCTGTGGATGCGGTCCCTGGGACGCAACAGGCTATACAACTTGCCCAGGAACCTTGCCCCCAAAAGCAGCAGAGCTGAGATTCAAATCCAGGTCTGTCTGACTTCCAGATCTGTGCCTTTCCATGACATGTTGGGGTGTCCTAGTAAGACTGAAATTTTCTGCCAATTTGTCATGTTTTCTTAGTGAGTCTATTAGTCCTAGGGCTGCCAAAATGAATGACCACAGACTCAGAGACTTATGACAACAGAAATATATTCTCTTTCAGTTCTGGAGGCCAGAAGTGTGAAGTCTGCAGAGGAGAATCCTTCCTTGCCTCCTTCAGTTTCTGGTGGCTCTTGGCGTGGGGCAACTCCTCTCCTGTCTCTGCCTCTGTCTTCACACAGCCACACCTATGTATCTCTGCTCCTTCTCATCTCTTGTGAGGACACTTGTCATTGGAATGAGGGTCCATCTTAATCCAGGATGATCTTATTCTCAGATCTTCCACCTGATTACATCTGTGAAGATCCTTTTTCCAAAAAAGGTCACACTCACATGTTCTGGGTGGATGTGTCTTCTAGGGGCCACTACTCAACCCACTGTGTGAGTGTGATGAGGACTATGGACACCAGGGCTCTGGGATGTGCTTTTTCCCTTTCAGCCCCAGAATTAATAGTGGTGTGGGTATGGCTTCCTCTAGTTTTACTATCACTGATGCAAAGAAAGGAGAAAGAAGAGATGGTACTTGTCCTCTACGTAGATGGGGAGATGAGATTCAAACTCTGAAAAGCTACCCTGTGGGTCCATAGTCAGGCTAGAAGTAGACTCCCAGCTGGCAGTGGGGCAAGGGAGGGGGGAATTTCTTTACCAACAGAAACAGCTCCTGGTTCCAGACCATCTGAAATAGTAGTGACATCTCATCTCCTGCTGGTCCAGACCATTTCTTGTCACCACAATTTGGGTTTGTGCCCTGTGCTAAGTAGAGACTCTTAGCTAAAAAGACCCTTAGCAATGACTGAAAGTAAAGTTTTAATGACTTGGGCCAATAAGAAAACTGGTCATTGGCTCTCAAAGAGCTAAGGACATCTTTCTCCCATTTCAGGTGTTCCTTGGTTAGCTGGTGCAATGGTTAATGGATGTCTGGAGCTGCTTATTGCTGGCCACCTTTGGGGCTCACCGCCAATCCCTAAAAGTGGCCATGGTTACATTTGTGAATGACCTATGTAGGACCAGAGCCCTGGATTCTGGTGCTGCCCTCCACATGGCTGCAGGGGAGGAGGTGTTCTGAAAGCCCTGGGCAGTGGTCACTGAATGGGCCTAGGGAATCAGACAAGGCATATGCTTCAACATGAATGTGTTTTATGCATCAGGAGAGGGATTCCAGGAGTATTTCAGAGGCCCTTTAGTATCCAAGTCAGGTGTCGAACCAACCCTGCTCCTCTCAGTTTGGATGAACTGCTTCCCTGTGCTGGGACCCAGATGTCTGACATGTGTTTCCTGGGAAAGGGTGTGGGGGTGGGGAAGAAAGAGGGAGAAGAGGGGAAGGGAGAGAATGGAAGAGAGATTGGTAGAGGAGTAAGGACTGGAGAAAGAGAAAGATAAATAAAAGGAAGAGAAAGGAGATTTTAAGGAGAGAAAAACTTACTGGCTGTTATGTAAAGGGAAACTGAGGTGGGTATTGACTGATTTGTTAAAAAGAATGGATAGCCTTTGATCTTCACATGCCACTGCCAGGATGTTCTTTGAAGCCTTGAGCACTTGAAAATATTAGGTGCTTCCAGCCTTGTCATTCCAAGAAGAAGGAGGAGGAGAAGAAGAAAGTTCATCTAAATTCTGATTTTTTTCATGATAACTTTTTAAAAATCACAAATCTGATTTCATGATTTTATTCCAAAAAGTATTTTTTTGCTGACCTTCCTTTGCTAATGTCCCAAGCATAGGCTTAAGGCTATGTTTATCAGGTAGAGCACACCAAACAGACAAGCATCTAAAAAATGAAGTGACATCATTGAGAGAGTCCTTTATATTTGTTTGGTAGTTCAAAATATACAAAGCTATTTCACATATACTGTGTGACTGGATCCTATGAAGAAAGAAAGAAAACACGTTTTTATTTTTAATTGGGAAAACATACAGCTAAAGGAAAACAAATCTAACTCTTTCAGCTCCTTACGTTTTTCTCCAGGGTGCTGATAAATTATATATACGTAAGGATGCTTATGTAACATGAGGAAGAATGTTCTACTTTGAAGTTGTCCAAGAATGAAAGGCTCTGGATCAGGAAGAAGTGAGTAGCTCTTCAGTAGAGGATATTGTGATCCCAATTGTACCCCTACCCACCCAGTTAAACATATGCCCACCTCCTAACCCCCAGGACTTGTGAATGTGCCTTATTTGAAAATAGGGTCTTTAGACGAAATGAAGTTAAGGATCTTGAGATGAGGTCAACCTGGGTTTAGGGGATGTCTTAGATCCAGTGAGTGGTGTCCAAAGAAGAGGAAGGAGAGGAAGATTTGAGACCCACATGCAGATCAGAGCAGAGGCTGAGTGGTTTTGCCATAAGCCAAGGAAGACTGGAAGCCACTAGAAGCTGGGAGAGTCAAGGAAGAATTCTCTCTGGAGCCTTTAGAGGGAGAATGGACTTGCCTGTAGATTCTTCGATTTCAGACTGCTGGCTTCTAGAGCCATGAAACAATAAACCCTTGTTGATTTAAGCTATCCACTTTATGGTGATTTCTTGTGGCAGCCACAGGAAACCAATACATAGGGGCAAAGGGGATGTATTTTCCCTCAGTAAAGATGTCTCCCAAGGCATCTGAGGATCAGAAAATCAGGTTGTTGGCCAGGGGATTTTTATCTATTCCTCAGATTTTATGATTCAGAGCATTTTTACTCAACTGTATTATGTCCTTATAATTTAATGTTCTCTTTTTATATTTAATATAATTTTATATGAATTTTGTTTGTATATAATTTCATATTTTTAACTGTAATGGCTATATGCCATCAAATGAGTGTGTCATAATTACCTGACTCCTCTCTGTTGATGCAAATCGTTTTCATGGTTTTTACTATTATACATAATGCTGCTGCAGAACTGAGTTCTCATGCAGCCATCTTTCTCTTGATATCCTGTGACAGTGCTTCTCAGCTGGGGTGAAGTCTCCCTAGAGACATTCAGCCATGTCTGGAGACTTTGGTTGTCACAAGTTGTTGGCAAGAGTTGCTGGTGGCATCCAGTGGGCAGAGGCCAGGGATGCTGGTAAGCATCCTACAATGCACAAGATAGAATTTCACAACAAATACTCCCCAGTCTAAAATGTCAACAGTGATGAGATTGGGAAAACATGCCTTAAGATAAAATCTTGGGAGTGGAATTCAACAGAGTATTGTAAGTCCTAGCCACAGCAATCAGACAACAAAAAGAAATAAAAAGCATCCGAATCAGCAAAGAAGAAGTCAAACTCTCACTCTTTGCAGATGATATGATACTGTATGTGGAAAACCCAAATGACTCCACCCCAAAACTGCTAGAACTCATACAGGAATTCAGTAAAGTGGCAGGATATAAAATTAATGCACAGAAATCAGTGGCATTCCTTTACACCAACAACAAGACAGAAGAAAGAGAAATTAAGGCATCGATCCCATTTACAATTGCACCCAAAACCATAACATACCTAGGAATAAATCTAACCAAAGAGGCAAAGGATCTGTACTCAGAAAACTATAAAATACTCATGAAAGAAATTGAGGAAGACACAAGGAAATGGAAAAATGTTCCATGTTCATGGATTGGAAGAACAAATATTGTGAAGATGTCAATGCTACCTAGAGCAATCTACACATTTAAAGCAATCCTTATGAAAATACCATCCACTTTTTTCAAAGAAATGGAACAAATAATCCTAACATTTTTATGGAACCAGAAAAGACCCCGAATAGCCAGAAGAATGTTGAAAAAGAAAAGCAAAGCTGGCGGCATCACAATTCTGGACTTCAAGCTCTATTACAAAGCTGTCATCATCAAGACTATGGTACTGGCACAGAAACAAACACATAGATCAATGGAACAGAATAGAGAGCCCAGAAATGGACCCTCACCTCTATGGTCAACTAATCTTTGACAAAGCAGGAAAAAATGTCCAATGGAAAAAAGACAGTCTCTTCAACAAATGGTGTTGGGAAAATTGGACAGCCACATGCAAAAAGAATGAAACTGGACCATTTCCTTAACCACACACAAAAATAGACTCCAAATGGTTGAAAGACCTAAACGTGAGACAGGAGTCCATCAAAATCCTAAAGGAGAACACAGGCAGCAGCCTCTTCAACCTCAGCCACAGCACCTTCTTCCTAGAAACATCGCCAAAGGCAAGGGAAGCAAGGGCAAAAATGAGCTATTGGGACTTCATCAAGATAAAAAGCTTTTGCACAGCAAAAGAAACAGTCCACAAAACCAAAAGACAACTGACAGAATGGGAGAAAATATTTGCAAATGACATACCAGATAAAGGGCTAGTATCCAAAATCTATAAAGAACTTCTTAATCTCAACACCCAAAGAACAAATGATCCAGTCGAGAAATGGGCAGAAGACATGAACAGACATTTTTCCAAAGAAGACATCCAAATGGCCAACAGACACATGAAAAAGTGCTCAACATCGCTCAGCATCAGGGAAATCCAAATCAAAACTTCAATGAGATACCACCTCACACCAGTCAGAATGGCTAAAATTAACAAGTCAGGAAATGACAGATGTTGGCGGGGATGTGGAGAAAAGGGAACCCTCCTACACTGTTGGTGGCAATGCAAGCTGGTGCAGCCACTCTGGAAAACAGTACAGAAGTTCCTCAAAAAGTTGAAAATAGAGCTACCATATGATCCAGCAATTGCAGTACTGGGTATTTACCACAAAGATACAAATGTAGGGATCTGAAGGGGTATATGCACACCGATGTTTATAGCAGCAATGTCCACAATAGTCAAACTATGGAAAGAGCTAAGATGTCCATCGACTGATGAATGGATAAAGAAGATGTGGTATATATATATACAATGGAATATTATGCAGCCATCAAAAGGAATGAAATCTTGCCATTTGCAACGACGTGGTTGGAACTGGAGGGTATTATGCTGAGCAAAATGTCAATCAGAGAAAGACGTATCATATGATCTCACTGATATGAGGAATTCTTAATCTCAGGAAAGAAACTGAGGGTTGCTGGAGTGGTGGGGGGTGGGAGGGATGGGGTGGCTGGGTGATAGACATTGGGGAGGGTCTGTGCTATGATAAGCACTGTGAATTGTGTAAGACTGTTGAATCACAGACCTGTACCTCTGAAACAAATAATACACTATATGTTAACAAAAAAGAAGATAGTAGGAAGGGAGAAATGAAGGGGGAAAATCGGTGGAGGAGACGAACCATGTGAGACTATGGACTCTAAGAAACAAACTGAAGGTTCTAGAGGGGAGGGTGTGGGGGAATGGGTTAGCCTGGTGATGGGTATTAAAGAGGGCATGTACTGAATGGATCCCTGGGTGTCATACGCAAACAATGAATCATGGAACACTACATCAAAAACTAATGCTGTAATGTATGGTGATTAACATAACATAATAAAGTAAAAAAAAATCTTGGGAGTGGAATCAATTGGCCCTTGCGTTTGACTCTTGATATATATTGGAGGGAGTATAAGCACCATGTTTAGAGCAGAGGTTCGGAGAGGTAAAGAGATCGGGGCCACAGACCATGGCTACTAGTGGCTGAGCCAGGGTCACAACTTGGGGGCAGAATTCAGTCCAGAGCTGTCACCGTCCTGGCCCAGCTGTGTCTCTTCCACAGTCTAATGCCAGGAAAGCATCCAACAAGCTGTCTCAGGACCAAGAGCAAATGAAAGATAAACACACCTGGGCCTTCGGGGCTGAGGCTCTTGATGAAATCGGGGAACACGTTTACTCCTCCTCTAAACAGAACTCTGATTCCCACTGTGTCAGGAAGACTTCCCTAAACACTCTGGCCACCCCGCCCTGCCACACTGTAAGCATCTCTCATTGCCTGCACTGCTCAAGAAAGCACTTTAACATGTATGGCATATGGTGGGTCCTTAACAGATGCTTGAAAATGTCTGAATGATGATCAGTTTAACAGCTTTCTGTGAACCGTCCTGAGTCTGCAATTAGTAGTCTGAAATGGTGACTGTGGGAAAGTACATCCTTTTTGAAATGTGGAATGGGGGCAGAGCCTCCACACTCTGCTTCATTGTCCTAGACTCAGGGGCTGCTCCTGATCAGATGGTGAAGGAGCCCATTCCAGCACTACCCTCAGGGCACGATCTGGGGGGGGGCATCTCTGCGTCATCTGCGGAGCTCGTTAGGAATGCAGGGAGCTACTTTATAGGTTTAAAATCCATCACCTCCCTGAAGCCCAGAGCCATGTTTATATGTGCACAGTTGAAGCGAGGCTTCCCTTCCCCCACCCCCACCACCACGGAAGGAGCTTGGGTGTTCAAGAGAATTGATTTGGGCAAATCATGACTCCTTGTCAGCAAATGGGCTGAAACTGTAATAAAGCACAGGGCAGGGAAGGGGCAAATACTCCTTTAGCATACTAAAGTGAGGATTATTATCTTGCAAGAAATAAAATTAAAGTAAAAGGAAATCAAATTTCTCATGAAGACCGTACAAGAGTCTTCAGAATGACATTAATCCTCATGATGGTATAATGTGCCGGTTCCAGATCCTTAATGGAGAGAAACAGGGACAGTCTGGAGTAAAGCCCCTGTTGCCTTCATTTCTTTTTCCCTGTTCCAAGTGTAGTCCAGAGCTCCCTCTCTACTCCACCCCTTCTTGCTGCTTGGAAATCAGAGCGTGTGCCTTTGTTTTATTGGGATTAAGTGGAGGTTTCAGGCATAAGAAGACTGAAGAGATGGGGATCTCTTTGCTCTATCAGCCTGGGCCAGGGGAGGGGAAGAGACACCACAGGCCGAGGTCTTAAAGGAAGAGAGCGCTATAGGTCTGAGAGAAGAGCGAAAGAAGACATAGACATGCATGTGGGGAGCCCTCTTCCTCAAGTATGAGAGAACTGGTTAGTAAGGCTAGGGGCTGATGCCTGATTCCAATTTCCCACCCCTTTCCCTCAGGCTGAATGTGACCAGATCCTTTCAGTAGGAGCTGCTTCATTGGCTGCCCCCCAACATGTGCTCAGGTGGAAGAAGGCATGGGAAAGAAAGAAGGAAAATCCCCATGCCGACCCCATCCCTCATAGTCATCTCACAGGTATAAACTACATCTGCTTGATGGATTACTGAGTGGCAGGAAGTATTTTCCCTCAGAGTGTAACCCAGCTGGAAAAGGATAAATAAAATTCCCCTTCATTAGCATCCATCTCCGTGGGCCAGTAAACAAGCGTCCTCTATGCAGGTTATGTTCAGATAAGAAAACTGAGAACCCAAGGGGTCTATTAGCATCATGGTAAAATAGCATGTTGCAGGCCCAGGACACCAAGCACAGTACTCTTCCGCATGTCTAACTGTCCCTATACCCCTGGGAGGCCAGAAGGGACCACCTGTATGGCCTCTGGGGGCCAGTGGTGTCAAGCAGGGGACACAGCTGTCCACACAGCCAAAGGGGAGGGCACGATGTCCCAATCTGTGCACCACATGAGGTTAATGAATCCCAGTGTGTGATTCATAGCACTTAACTTTTCCCTTCCATGCGGCAGTGGAATGGAGTGAGAGGGCTTTGCTCTCAAAAGAGACTCAGGAGAGTCTCTGAAAGGCATTGATCATTTCAGAGGGCACATGACCTCCTTGAAGGACTGTTTGGCTGCAATGGAGCAGTAAAAGTGTATAGAGTGTGCTGCAAATAGAAAGTCCCTATTGTCTGATGCGTGGTAGAACAAGTGCGCTGGGCTCCTTCCAGAGAGATCCTTCATATTTTTAAAGGAGCAAAAATATCCTTCATGCCACAAAAATCACAATCCTCTCCTTATCCATCAAAGCCAATGAAAACTTAACCTCTTTCTTTCTGTTTTATTTATTTTTAAAGAAGTGAACATATTGGCATAGCCCTTTTTTTCTCTTTCCTTCTTTCCCTCATTTCTTGCCAATTTCGTTTAAAGTAGTGCAGGCTGAAAGGTGGGTGTGGAGGAGGTGGTGACCATGGTAATGAGAGGATAGACTATAAGTAATAGTCAAACATTTAACACGTATGTAGTTAGGCGTACACTCAACAAACAAAAGTATTTTTTATTCACCCAAAATATGTTTATTGAGCACCTATCATGTTGGTACTATGAAGAGTAAGCAAAATGAATGAGCGGGTCTAGTTGACAAGATAAAATATGTATGCTGATTACTGCAATATGAAAAGTCATTGCCTTCAGATATACGTATGCATATAAAATAATATAGAATTTGAGAGAAAACATTCAACTTGAAATATCGTGGAGGCTTAGTGGAATCCCAAGGTGACATTTTTGTTGGACCCAGAGAATACATAGGATTGAGGCATGAGCGGGTGGGAAGTAGAAGCAAGTAGTAGAGAGTTCCTACTGCCCAAAGAACAAGATGGCAACACAGAATTATGGGCTAAACGCTGAAGATGGTAAGTCATACAGGTTGGGTGAAGTTTAGATAAAGTGTATGATGAAAAGTAGTGGAAACTATGTTTGGAAAGATATGTTGGTATCAGATGGTGGACTATATCTGGTGGATTACGCTGACTGCATGGGAGTGGAATATAATGAGAGTGGTACTTCACCCACACTCCCCACACTCGCAGACAGGTGCATGAAGCTGAGGCAGGAGGGGAGCAGTTATGAGACTATTGCAGTGGCTCAGGAAAAGGGCAATGAAGCCCTGAACTGTAATGACGGACTGGGATGGAGAGGCTGTTCAGTCACAGAGGTTGAATTGATGGGATTTATAACTGATCCTTTATCAAGCCGAAGTAGGAGGCAAAGTTCAAGATGGCTTGAAGATTTCCAGATTGTGAAGTCCAAATCAGGGCGATCTATTAAAAGGATTGGGCAATAAAAGAAAAGTAGCTGATTCATGAGGGAAGGTGAGAAATTCAGTTTTGGAAACACTGAATGTGTCACTCCACGGGGATACATAGGTGGAGATGTGTATCAGCTCTTTTTCTGCAAATGCAAGGTTGCAGTTTCAAAGTTGGGAGTTTTCAGAAGAAAGGCTGTAATTAAAGCAAAGAGGCTGGCTGACATTGTAATAAACACATCTAGATGAGGAGAAGAATGGGCCAGAGAAGAAGGGAGAGTAGAGGTGAGGTCAAATCTTTGGATAAGCTGTGGTTTAAAAGGCACAAAAAAGAAAAAAGTTAAAAAAAAAAAAAAAGACCACTGGAGAGTTAACAGGAGGAGGAGGAGGAGGAAGAGGAAGAGTGATCAAGAGGAGTAATCTGTGAAGCTGGTGGACAAAAAGAGCACTGCAGTGCACTGGAAGCAGAATCAGACAATGTTAGGTTTGTTGGAAAACCAAAATAACAATAACCAAAATAACAGCGTTTTAAAATTTTAGAGATTTGGGGTGTTTTTTCCACATAGAATAAATCTGAAGTAATTGATAGGTGGCATGACTGCACCATTATGTCTTCAAGAACTCTGGTATTCTATGCTTCTGCTCCATCACCTTTTGTACATGTTTTCCTCCTAAAGTGTTCCTCATGGTCCAAATGGCTGCTGGAGCTATAGCCATGACATCCACACTGTAATAATTGGAAGAAGAAGGAAAAGACAAAAATGCTTGTGTCACCTTTTTTGCACTACTTTTTAGATCCTCTCCTATAAATCCTATCCAGTAACTTCTGCATCCCTATTATTGGCTGCATTTAACAGCAGTGAGGCTGGGATATGTGCTATTTGCACAGCTGTCCAGAATAAAAGGGGAGTCTATTTCTAAGTAAAAGGGGAAATAGGTATTGGATAAGCAATTAGAAGGAATCTCTACCATAGAAGCCAAAGGTGGAGAGTGTTTCACGTAGGAAAGAAGAGCCAATAGCACTGGTTTTGAAAGTGTGGTCATCAAACCAGCTGCTTCAACATCACTTGAGAACTTGTTAGAAATGCAGGACCTTGGGCCCTACCTTTGACCTACGGAACCAGAAACTTTGGGGGTGGGACCCAGCAATCCATGTTTTAACAAGCCCTCCTGGTGATTCTGATGCTCCCTAAAATTTGAGAGCCACCAATTAATAGGTTTAACGCTGCCATTTATCTCAAACTGTTTGCTTCGATTATCATGTGTCAGGCAGAGTATTAGGTCCCTCCATTTATATTATATCATTTAACTGATGGTTTAGTTAAGGGACCATATGAGCAAATAATAATAATTAAAATTACACTGAAATGATTAAATGTTTCTTTGATGATTTTAAAAGGCCTTCCTATAACCCACTGAAATTCTTTTGAATATTGCTTTTTATTTTACAGGATTAAGCAAAAATCTGATTATATAACCATTCTATTTACTTGAATTTTTAGATTTTTATTAATTTATTTGACAGAGTGAGAGAGAGAAGAGAGAGAAGGGACAAGCAGGGGGAGACACAGAAGGAGAGGGAGAAGCAGGCTCTCCGCTGAGTAGGTAGCCTGATGCGGGGCTCGATCCCAGGATCCTGGGATCATGACCTGAACCAAAGGCAGACGCTTATCCAACTGAGCCACCCAGGTGCCCCTATCTGAATTTTTAGATAGAGTTTTGACGTAAATGACTCCCCAACCTCTTTGAATATCTGGTCATGTGTACAGAGTGAGGCATTGTCCCAATAGAAAACACACAATTATCTACTACTCATTGAGGAAGAGATGAGGCACATTAAATGATCTTATAACTGTCAGGCGATATAATCATGGGCATTTACTTCCCCCTTGTAACTTCTAAAGAGCTGTGAACAGATAGAAATAGACTGATAACCGTTTTTCTTAGTTCATATTTCCCCTACAAAGAGACAAATAAATAGGCAAATGATCCCAAAGACTGTTAGAAAATTAAGGTAGGAAAGATCATCATTCCAGAGAGTCTTACCAGATGATCAGCCAGAAAGTTATTGATGTCTATTCCCATTCCCTCATTCATCCGTTCATTTAAGCAACATTTTTAGAGTGCTTTGCACACCAGGTTTGGTACTGAGCATGGGATACAAAGACAAGTGATATCAGTGTCTGCTCTCGAGGAGTGCATGTACACTCTCTAAAGAGGGGAGATAGGTGGGAGAGACACATGCCATTGACAGTTGCAGTGGTGGACGTGGGTGCAAGCCTGCAAGGGGCACAAAGGTCAATTCTGCCTGGGAGAAAAAGGATCCAGGATTTCACTCTTTCAGTTGGCTTCTGTTCTGAATTGAAGTTTCACAAGGGTGGGGGCAAACTTGTCTCCATATTACAGAAAACTTTCCTCTCTTTTACTGCCAATCAATGGGCCCAGTAAACCTCGAATGATGATAGTTCTTGGTTGCTGCAGCCAATGACCTCACAGGTAGCAAAGTCTTGAGTATTCAGAGCCTTCTCCTGTTGCGTGCTTACTCTAGTGTGCAGACCCACAGTAGTATCCAGGGGTCAACCCTCAACTGTAACCATAGCTTTGGTTAGGTGTGTGTGTATGTGTGTGTGTGCATGCATGTGCACACGCATGTGTGTATGTGTGTGTGTGTGTACACACCACGTCTGGAGAACATTAAGAAAGAAAAAACCCAACCCCATCATGCTGTAACACACTATTGTTATTGAACCCGGGTACCCTATAAAAGTTGTCTTTGACTCCAGAAAGAAAATATTTGTTCCTATACCTGTTGGCTGTTACCAAGTGATTGCCTATGGTCTTTGGTCAGCTGCATTTATTCCCCCTTATTTTGACATTTTCTTCTCTAAGACATGAATTTCTCCCAGACACTGTTCATCCACAAAACATAGTGAGACACTCCCATGACACTGAGGGGCCGGGCAGACCACTCTCAGGAGAGGCAATCTCCGCTGCTTCTTCTATTCCTACTGTACAAATGTTTACCCTGGGAGCTGTACTGTGATCCAACTCACTATCTTATAAGGGGATGAAAAATAAGGCCTGCAGGGTGACAAAATTATGTTTGCTCCTGGGACAGTAAAGATCATAGCCTGACTGGAATAGAGAGCGAACTCTGTGTGGGTAAGACAGAGAGAGTGGAAGGATTTTGTACCATAGGCTAAAGAGTCTGGACTTCACGTGTCCTAACCAGCCACCTGACCTTAATCAGGTCCCTCCTGGGGACCTCCATTTCTTCTTCTGCAAAATGAATTGGGTTGGGTTAGAAGCCTCTTGTGACAGGTGATAAAGAGGAGGCACTTAGAGCAGTTCAGTGGTGTGTTGGAAGGTTTGTTGGGGAAGATTAATCAGGACTGTAGAATGGACGGCATGGAGGAAGTATTGGATGCAGGGAATTTGCTCAAGAAGTTATTCCACTATGCCAGGCTGCTTCCTGTTTGGCACCTGGGCCCCTGACCCCTGCATTAGAAGCAACAGACATTGTGTCTCTGCCACCACCTCTGTTGTGTCCTCTTTGCACTGCTCAGAAGCTCAAGGCCTTGTTAAGTGTGACTTGCTGGACCATCAGTCCCCCAAAGAGTTCAGCATAACCTCTCCTCCTGGATAGGTGCAGGGTGGGTCTCAGAGGCAGTGGGTCTGCTATCTTCCCTGTTGGTTCTCAAAGAGCCAGTTAAGTGCATTCTGCAGAAGCAGGCTGCCGACATCAATGTGGGGGATGGACAGTAGTTTGTCATAGAAATCAGTTTATCAAGTGCACATGCAGCTCTATGAGAGACAAGGAGGGGAGCCGAGAGGGCTGTCCCCCCTCTCAGGGCTTCTTGGCTCCTCTATAGCACAAGGGCTAGCATTCCCCTTGGCCTTTGCCACTGGCACTTGCCAGACTTACTTAAAATCACATCTGCGTTTGTGTGGAAATCCTGCCCTCCAAGGAGTTGGGACAGAGGTTGTTTTATCCATTTTATTTACAAGGAACCTGAGACTCAATGTTGGGGTGACCTACCCAGTTTATAGAGCTACTACATCAGAGCTAGAACTCCCCCCGTGTCTTCCAAATCCATTGGTTGATTCTGGTAGATGGTCTTACAGGGGCCCAGGGAGTCCACCCAACCCTGGAGAGACTCAGCTACTGGGGAAGGAATACTCCAACATTTCTCTTCTTGTGCTCTAGTCTCCAACAAAGGACCCCCATTACCAGAACCCCATAGGAAGCTGGGTGGCAAGAGAATCTGGGGGATGTGGCAGAGAAGAGCAGAATGTGGCTCTAGAGGGGCAAATAGAGGGCCCTCACCTCACCTGGCACCCCATGTGGGTCTGCATCCTTGTGTGAAGGCTACACTAGTAGCCGGTTCCCCTAAAATGGGCATCCTAAAAGCTGCCAAAGTTCAGTGCCTGGTGCTCTGGGGTAGAAGGTCGTAACCTTCTCTGACATCAGTCAGGGAAGTTCAGGGATGTTCACCAATATCCGTGAACTTGGGCTGGTGAAAATGTCATGTTTGTTCTCACTCAACTCTGACTGAAACTTAGCATTTCCTTCAGTTATAAAATAGGTAAAAAGCCACTGTAACTGTGATATTGTCATCAATATGATATTTTTTATGTATAGTACAGATTTGATGGGTATCTAGAAATAGGCTTTACGTTGTTCACTACTTCAAAATTGCAGTGATTATTAGACTTGCTTATAGATGATATTATTTAATGTGTTTATAAAAAAGCACATCATTGTATCACAGATTTGTTTTTGTATTATTTTTGACAACTGTATCTCAATAAAGCTGGTATCTTTTTTAACCTCATGTATTTTATTTTTTACACTTAAATTTTGTTTTCTGAGTCCATAGGGTCACCAGACTGCTAAAGGGGTTCATGGCACAGATAAGTTTTAGGAACCCCTATTCTCTGGGTCATGGCAGATCTCCTAGAGCAGGGGTCTGAGAAAGTCCTGGAGAGACAGTCCGTTGAGAAAAACTCTTTAATACATCTTTGGTTATAAAAAAGATAAAGCTCAGATTCTATTCCAGAATGGAAGGTGGTGACAAGGAGGAGCTGAATTGGTCAGCAAGGGCTGTCCAGAGAAACAGAAATTACCATATTGTGAAGGCTTCTGCCTCCCCTGGGTGTTTGGGTCCAGGACCTGGGGCATCGGGGAGGGGCAGGTGGGCGCCAGAGTTGGGGATGGGGGGCGCCCCACGTGGGGAGTCACAGCCCGGAGGGGGTGTGGCTGCTGTGCTCAAGCCAGTTTCAGTCATGACCACAGATGCTGGGTCTTCCTTTCCTGTGCCTTAATTCTCCTGTGCTCTCCTCCACCCTCCACACGCGCTGGATGCAGCCCACTGCCAATTCCTGGGGAATTAAGGACAACGCAGTGAGAAGAAGGCGTAGCAGCCTGGGCAAATGAGCCCGAGTGGCTGATGGATGCCGGAGACACCAGGATGGAGGTGACAAGCAGAGCGGACGTGCTGGCCTTGACATTCCTGAGGCGTCCCAGAAACCCTCAGGAAGAAGACCTGACAAAGTCCGGATTCCAGCAGACACACACATTGTGGGCTTGGCTGGGTTCCCCTGTGACCGTGGATCTATAACACCAACTGACTGGAGACACATCCTAGGTTTACGCACCACGAGGAAAGAAAAAAGGCTGCCAGTTATATTGGTGAGGCACCAGCAATGGTGAGACGGGATCCTGATTTCAGACATGCTAAAATGTGAATAAATGTGTTCTCAGGATTGATGGAATACAGGAGTTAAATATGTAATTGAAAGGGGACTCCTCCTCCCCCTCCCAGGGACATTCCTGTTTCCTGAGGTCATGGTTGGTGCCCTTGCTCTTCTCCCCAGTGTGTGAGCCCACTGTGAGCCCGGGCTGTGTCGTAGCCTTTCTATTTCCCCAGCATCAAGCACAACGTCTTTCTCATGGTAGATGCTCCAGAACGGTTCCTTGTGTTAATACCTGACTGGCTGAATGTACCAATGAAAGGGTGAATTGATGGAAGTGTGCCTCAGTGACATTTCCAGGTGAGGAGGCAAGTGGAGGAAGCTGGTCAGCCCAGCAAGAAGGATTATTGTATCAGTGACATATTTAGGTTTTTTAGCTCATGGTGATAATTAAAAGCAGATTGACTTTTAATCTATTTTAATATTGTTTTTAAATCCTCCGCTCACAATGTGTGCCCTTGGTGCTTGCACCCAGGATGGACCACTCCTTTTTGGTATGCCTCACATGAATGCACAAAGTGGTGAAAATCCAGTTCACCACACAGTGAGCCAAAGCAGAGTCCGTAACCACACGTCTCTGCTGCCGAGGTAAGCAGTCACGGTCCCTATTTGAGATTTGGCCTTGAAACCCTGCAGATGCTGAGGAGCACTGAAAAGAGGTACCGAAGGAAGAACAAACAAATGAACAGCGCTCACTATTGACATCATGCTCCAGACACTGGCCCTCCCCCTCGTCTCCTTATGACAGAATCAACATGGCCATTCCCACGAGAAATGATTCCCCAGGGAACCACTGAGCATTTGCTTAATGACTTCTGAGAGAACCTCTGCTTTTGGTACCATGAATTGTGAAAGGAGAGCGTCCACATGGGGTTGCTACCCTTGTCAGCTCTGCATCCCAGCCTTGCATCCCAGCGACAGGCCCGGCAAGCTTGGTGAGAGCTGACCAGGCCACATTTCTCCAGAGATGTTGGGAATAGGGAGAGGAGGAGGGACGTATTGACTGCCGCTTGTTGGGATGACTCGTGAGGCCTGGGACAGCCCTGTGTTCATTAATCACTACAGCTAAGTTCAGTGCTGGCTTCCGTGGCAGAACAGATGGGCAGTCAGAGCAAAGACATTCTGCTCAACTCTAGCCTGGCGCGGCCCTGTCCAACGGATCAGCCTTAGGACTGAGCCAGAGTGGCCAGGTCTGTGCTGACACGGACATACGCATGCAGCAGGGCTCCCAGGTCCTGGGAATGGCAGGCAGAGACCAGGAGCTATGACTGCCCATCATTCCTTTTCCCCTCGACCCCTCAACTTTCACTGAACACCAGTTACACAAAGACTAGCCCCTCCCTCCAAGAGCACACAATCTGAATGGAGGGTAGACATAATCGACAGGATGCAAGCAGATGGCAAGTGGATGCGAAATAACAATGGCCGAAACTTGGACAGTGTTTCTCAATGAAGAAAGCCTTCTCTCAAATCTATCATGTTACTTGCTTCAAACAGTAACCATGCGAGGTTGTATTATCATCCCAAAGTTACAGATCAGCTGGAGTCCAGGCTTCCTCCCTCAGTTCCCAATTCAGAATCTATTTCGCACCACTCTGCCCATATGTGAGCTTTTTGGGGAGGATGGGCTGTGAAGGTACCTGTTTGCTCGGTTAGGAGATAGTGTGGTTTAAGAGCCTTGGTTCATAACAGTATTGGTAACTTAATGATCTCAGCATCTCCTGCTTCATCATTCCCTCAGCCTCTGTTGCCTACTTAACATTTCACTGGGTCTCCTAAGAAATGCATTTTTTCCCTCCTGGGCATAAATGTTTTTTTTTTCAAGAAATGTAGTTTTGTTGCTTTTATGTTCTCAGTGTCTCTACTAATAGAAAAGAGAGGTAAGAACACATTTGATTATTCTACTTAATAAATATAGATATAGAAAAGATACAGACAGATAGATATAGATGTACTGTAATATTCTTTATTATTACCCAGTAAGAAGATAGAAATCACTAGTGATTATCATGTTTAACAACATGGAGTTTAATAGCAGTATTTGTATGTGATGATTTTCTAAGAGTTCTCCATGCTTACTTATTTTTATTTTATTTTATTTTATTTTTTTAAAGCAGGAGGGAGGGAGTGGCAGAGGGAGAGGGAGAGAGAGAATCCCAAGCAAGCTCCACACACCCAGTGCAGAGCCTGACGCAGGGCTCGATCTCACGACCCTAAGATCACAACATGAGCCGAAATCAAGAGTTGGATGCTGCCCCCAGGAGCTCCTATTTTATCTTTAATTGAGGTATAATTGATGCATAACATTATGTTAGTTTCAGGTGTGTAACATAATGATTTGATATTCATATATATCATTAAATGATCACCACGATAAGTATAGTTAACATCCATAACCACACGTAGTTACAATTTTCTTTTCTTGTGATGAGGACTTTGAAGAGCTCCTCTCTTAGCAACTTTCAAATACACAGTACAGTATTGTTAACTATAGACACCATGCTATACATGACATCCCAGCACTTATTTATTTTGTAACTGGAAGCTTCTGCCTTTTGACTCCCTTCACCCATTTCCTGCTTTATCCTCTTTATATCTTTCCCTGCTTCTTTGGGATTTATATTTTTCTCCACCCCTGAAGGCCTGTGTCCTGGACAGGGGATGGGCAAGATGGTGGGAAAGGGTTGGTGTGATTTTTACATAAGGAGATAGGAAAGTACCATGAAGCCTCAGCAAGCACTTTGTACCTCCCCAGTGCCCCTCAGGACAATGGTTAGAGGAAAGCAGAGTGGCATCCACTTTACCCTACATCCTAGAAATTCAGACCTACACGCAATGTCTTTAGGGAAACCCACACTTCCTCCAGGGAGGAAAAGCCCAGCATGAGTCACCCGGGCTGGAATCCAGACGGCAGGCTGTTTCAAGCTTTTTTCTCTGCTTTTTCAGGCAAGAACTTTGGAGATCTTGTTGTTCTAGGTACTGGTTATAATCCTCTGATGGCCAATTCCGGGGTGTTCTGGCCTGAACTCAAACATGCTCCCTGTTTTTCCTTTAGACATGGCTTTTGCTCATTTCTAAACTCCAGCTTTTAACACAAAACATGTAAGGGTCTGTAAGGACAAGCTCTGGCCACTTTTCTGATCAGGAGCAATGATTCCTGTTGGATGTCACTTTCTAATGAGATGATTTGGATATTTTTGGGTTGTGGGGAGAGAGTAGGCTGGAGGGGAGGGAGATTGTGTGGGGGGTGGTGTTGAGGTGGGGGTGGGAATGCCGATGTTGGTTTATTGATAGTCGGCGGGATGACATTCTTGTTTCATCACATGATGAGTGTTTTCAAGGCACTGAGCCAAGACCAGCCATAAACCTGTCCGGGGAAACATCTCCATGAAATATTCCTGGGCTCACAAAGCAGATGTCTACAGAGGCAGCACAGTTCACCCAATTCATTCCTTGAGGCAACTGTAAAACATGTGATCTGGAGAAGGTGGAGGTGGGTGGGCTTCTTACAGCTAGTTGGTGACAGAGCCAGGATTGGAACCTAGGTCTATTGAACCCTAAGTTCATATTCTTTTCACAGCTTTAGAGTGTAGACACTCAAGGGGTAGTCATTCTTGTTCTAAGTCTGCCCCTGTCAGTTTTATGACCTTGGTTATGTTCCTTCTCTGCTCTGGGCTTTGGTTTCCTCCTCTTGTAAGTTAGGGTTTTGGAAAGGTTGACCTCTAGCTCCTACGGCAGGGACCATATCTCCAAGACATAGAGGGCTACCTGGCACTCAGTAGGTCCAATATACATACCAATGGAACAAATGCATCGATGTTTCATGATTCTATGAATGTCCAGTCTCATATTCACTCCCTCTCTTTAAATCTCTCCATCCGTTTATTCGTGATCTTCCACATTCTGCCTATTTTATAGAGTGAGCTTTAAAACAACAACAACAACAACAACTTTTCTAGTTCCTTCTGTTACTATTATGCCCTTTGCAACACTCTTGTGACAAAAGAGGCTTGGCTTGTTCTATGAACAGTGATAATGACAGTGGTGGTGGCGGTGGTGCACATGTGGAAACCTCAGGTGTTATAGTCCTTTCATTTGAATGATGGTCCTTTTTTACCTTGTCCCTTATGCTTTGGGTCATTGGTAGGTATCATATTAATGCATACTTCTTTACCCACTGTTGTTTTAAGTGCATGAGAAGGTATGTATCCATGAGTTTGTATGTGTGTGTTCTATTCTTCAGTGTAGTTGACCCATTATGTTATTTTTGTTTTCCCAACATCTTTTTTCTCTCCTTTTAACACCTCAGTTGTCTTTAGGTAACACCCTTCCCCCACTCTGACATTATATACCAGGAGTAGAACAGACCCTACCTACATCAGGTAGAGATAATTAGGGTATTAAACCCGCCTGGCCACAGGGCTTTGTTCAGCAATGGACACGTGATCCGATCAGATCTAAAGAGATTTCAGTTCTTGATGAAACTACTGGAAATAAGTCTTTATCTTTCTGCTGGACTTGTAACTGTAGACCTAATCCTGTATGACCAACAGACAACCTTCTTACCTCCACCATGAAGGGAAATTTTGCCTAACAGTGGAGACTACACTGAGAGAAAGAGAAAGACATGGTCTGAGATCCTGGAGCCAACTGCACCTGAAGGCAACCTCCCCCAGGGTTTTAGTTGTGTGAGCCAAGACATTCATATTGTCAGTACAGTCAGTCTGGTTTGGGTTTACCGCCACTTGCAGCTGAGGGATAAAATTCCATTGCATTGTGTAGCTCTGGATCGTCCTGACCCTCTGCATCTCCTCTCATTGTCAGGTCTCAGTTGTGGGATTGCTGAGCCCTGGTTTTGTCCCCTTCTCTGGCCTGCTTGCTCAAACACAGCCTTGCACAGAGCCTCAGAGGAGCATGGCTTGGGGGTTTGGGGATGCTGAGTGGAGCCTGGCCTGTAATTATATGCTACCACAACTGCTTCTTAGAATCTTCATCTAGTTTCATGGCTGTTTTCATACTTAAACCACTGTGCCAGGTTTCATGAGAGGTTCAAATAAATCAGATATTCATTTTTGTTTTCATTTTAGGGAAATTCTCCCCTATTTTATATGTCATCTTTTTCTGGCTTTTTTGTTTAGTTTTCGATTTTAGGGAAATCAGTTACATAAGTTATCCATATGTTGAATTGTCTTTCCTTTCCTCTATGTCTATTATATTCCAATCGGTTTTCTCACATTATAATTTTTTCTACATTTGCTAGGATTATCTTGAGCCCTTTCTCTATGTTAATCCTTTGACTTTCAACTAAAACTGTCCTTTTTCTGTTTCTTATTAATTTTTTGTTCTTGAATAGTATTGTTTTTACCTTAAAGTTGTCTCTTAGATCTGCCAACATCTTATTTTCTTATCTGGTCCTTAAACTATTTTTAAAAATTTAGTTCAAGATTTATTATGTATCTCTAGAGTATGAAGTATAAGCACTTTGATTCTGTTCCTCGAATTATCTTTCTCCCATGTTGAGATATCTTCTTCTGAATTTTGCTTCCTTGTTTTAGCTTACACACAATGCTTGATGTGAGTGGTTTGCTCTGATACCTGTTCTGATTCTAATTGCTCTGATATCTGTAGGCGATCTTGGCTCAGCTCCTTTCCCTTCTGTATATGAGCACTGTGTGTCTTTGCTGTTTATCTAAGGCTGAGAGGTTAAGAATTGCATTCCATCCACTTCTCTTTCTGAGGGTCTGAGGGATTAAGCAAAATCACTTGGAGCTATGCCCACTTGTGTTTAATATCCTATATCATAATGCACTGCCCAGGTAGGCATGTCTTCTCCTGTCCTGGGGACAGCCCCCCAAATTCAGAGCAGGTCCCAAGAGCTTAGTTTCCAACAGAGAGGACCAACATGTGTTTATTACTGTTTCACCCCCCTCTCTTTCATGCCCCATTTACTCCCACCCAGCAAGAGGTAGATAAAGATAAAGATACCCACTTCATCCACCTCTCCTTAATTCAAGAGTTCTAATAAGATTTTCAGGATTTTGTGGGGCGCCTGTGGGGTGGTGCAGTCCATTAAATGTCTGACTCTTGGTTTCTGCTCAAGTTGTAATCTCAGGGTTGTGAGATCGAGGCCCAGATTGGCTTCCGTGTGTGCTGAACATGGAGTCTGCCTGAGATTCTCTCTCCCTCTGCCCCTCCTGCTCGTGCTCTCTCTCTCTCGTTCTCTTTCTCACAAATAAATAAATAAATCTTAAAAAACAAAGATTTTCTGTACTTTGTCAACTCATTAGTTCTGTTTCAGGAGTGAGGGGATGCCAAGAATTCCCTGTTTTTATCTTGGGTTCCCTCCACCTTTTGAAGTTTTTAGCTTGAGGTTGTGTCCTTTTACTGGTTTGGTTGCTGATAGTAATTTTTTTCCTGAATTTTAATATAGTTGTTCCTTAGGTCTAAGTGCAGGAGACATCACCAGAGGCAGCATGGCATCACCAAAAGAACAAAGGCTCTGCAGCCTGTCAGACCTGTTATGGGACCCCGAGGCTCTCTGACCCTCAGTCTATTTTCTGATAATGAGAACAGTCACATTTGCAGAACTGTTGGAGGGGAAACTCAAGGGAGGGGGACATGGCTGAGCTTGGCAGAGGGAAAGGAAGAGAGAAGTGGATGGAGAACAGAGGCAAAGCACCACATGACCTCATCTCTCCAGTCCTGAATTCCTTCCACTGTTTGCTGTATGCAAAATGCTTGGCACATGATACATGATCAAAATGGTCACTATTAGGAGGTAGGATAGGTGTCAGGCCATGCAGGATGGGCCTCAATGAAGTAGTGCAGAACATGAGGGGTGATCATTCTGGGGCCATAGTTTCCTGTGTGCACTTTCCTGTGCTGTTTATAAAACTCCTTGGCAAAATGTAGAGGTGGTAACCATGTGGGGAAAGCATGTCACCTTTGCCTTCACATCAGCCTGCCCCGATGATTTACTTGTTCTCTCTGAGTGTCTAACTAAGGACTAGATGTCTTTATCAGGGTGTGCTCTTGGTTTGCCACTTTTTCTTTCTTTCTTTTCTTCTACAAATCCTTTTATGAAAATCACATATGGTCATAGGCAGAGTTGTGATCTGAGGCAGAGGGATAGCATCTTTCCATTCCTGGTGTAACTAGGATGATAACTCCTGGATTTTCTACGCCCATTTTTCTCTACCATATTTTGTGGTAGACAGTAAAACTTTTGAAGTGATGAACTATCCCTAATGCTTAAACTTGGCCTGGCCAGGGATGGGACCAAAACTTGGAGCTGTCCTAATGCATCTGTAGGCTCTCCCTGGATACCCCTCCCAACTAATGAAAAGTGTTTATAGGATGGAGGGTGTGTGAGGACCCCTCTGGCTCAGTCAGTGGCCTCTACATGGTATGAAGAACAAAGGTGTACATGCGTATGTATGGCCTCTTAAATATTAGATAAGAAAAATAATATCTTTCAAAATCTTGAGATAGCTAGCTATGTATCAGGCCTACCACAGCCACTGCAGAAAAATACAAGATTATATATACAATGGCATATTACTCAGCCATCAGAAAGGATGAATATCCAACTTTTACATCCACATGGATGGGACTGGAGGAGATGATGCTAAGTGAAGTAAGTCAAGCAGAGAAAGTCAATTATCATATGGTTTCACTTATTTGTGGAACATAAGGAACAGCATGGAGGACATTAGGAGAAGGAAGGGAAAAATGAAGGGGGGAATCGGGGGGAGAGATGACCCATGAGAGACTATGGACTCTGAGAAACAAACTGAAGGTTTTAGAGGGAAAGCAGTTGGGGGGATGGGTTAGCCTGGTGATGGGTATTAAGGAGGGCACGTACTGCATGGAGCACTGGGTGTTATATGAAAATAATGAATCATGGATCACCACATCAAAAACTAATGATGTATTGTGTGGTGACTAACATAACATAATAAAACAAAATTTTAAAAAAATTGAAAAGAAAAAAAAATACAGCATCAAAGCACAGAAGTAGCAGAATAGAAGACAAGAGTTCAGTCTATAAGGACATACGTCTGTCTCTATGACCTCTTGAAAATTGATTTTCTCATTTGTAAGGTGAAATAATAATAGCACTTGCCATATAGCTTTGTTGTTAGGATTAATGTTTATAGATCACCTAGTATGTTGCCTGGCAAAAAGTAAGGACTCAATATGTGAAGTCCTTTAATGCTATTTTCTTGTAGTTGTGTTCACTTACTAGTTAATAGAGTCTGTGTGATGCATGTGTGCACATAATTTTGTGATCTTCCTCTGTAAGTTATATGCTTACATAGGGGAAACTAGGAGTTGTATCTCCTCTTCAACTTGTCTCCAGTTCCTGGGCACTGGGAGGGACTTAATCTATTTTGTTGAATTACTTACAGCAGGGTCCCCGGAGATATGTATAAAACAGTGCTGGCATAGAGTTGGTATTTAGTAAATATTTGTCGAATGAATGCAAATGAATGAAAAAAACCTGCTTTTAAAAATATCTTCAAAGAAAATGAGCTTGATCCACAGTAAGCAAAACACAGATGAGCCACAAGGGACTACTTCTCAACACCAAGCAATGACAGACTATAAAAGAGAATTGAGAGAACAAACTGATGGTTACCAGAGGGGATGTTGTGGGGGGATGGGTGAAATAGGTGATGGGGATTAAAGAGTACATTTATCATGATGAGCAATGAGTAATGTATAGAATTATTTAATCACTGGATTGTATACCTGAAACTAATATAACACTGTATGTTAACTAGACTGGAATTAAAATAAAAAGTTAATTAAAAAAGAGAATTGAGAGAGACTGTAGGCTTTTCTTAAAAAAATATTATGAATCTAGAGACAGAGGGAACAAAGAAATTAACTTTCTAACCTCATGTACTCCTTAGACTCTAAAAGTTTACTGATGAGAATCTTTGATATTAAAGACCTACAGAGAGATGGGTGTTTTCACAAGCCATTTGTGTCACAAATTCAAAGAAGCAGAGGACTTTGTGAGAGTAAATTCAAACAAACAAACCAAAGACTTAACCCAAAGCAGGACCACCCAATCAAATTCTCATGCTTCAGTTTTAGGCCCTTGTTGGTGGTCAGGGTCCTGCATACTCAATTTATTCATCTAGTCAGGGTAGAGGTACAACCTTAATGGATGGAGTTGTGAATAAGGATGCCCAGAATAGCTTGTATTCTGTTACTTGTGAAATATAATTCTAATATCTTTGTTTCCACATTAATGTTGAACTTTATTGAATACCAATTCAGGAAATCTTATGGGCCAAGGAATGAACTGGATTAAGATTTTGAATGAGAGTGTGTGTGTGTTGGGGGGAGGGGATTCTGTGTGTTGACCGGAGAAGGGAAAGGGTTGAAAGAGTCCACATTTCTGACTCTGGATCTCATACTTGTTGATAATACTGTGCTGCCTCCTGTAGCCAGTACCACCCAATTTGTCAGTGAAGTATTCTTGAGTGTTTTTACACATTAGTTCTTTCCCTCTGGAAGCAGTCAACAGACCTTATACTCTTTGATTCTTCCAAGTGCTAGCTCAGTGCAAAAAAGGGCTGACTGATTGCTATGGATCGACAGATTTCATTTACTAAGTGTAAGCACCAGCATGCCTTAGGACTTACCATGTGACTGAGTGTCAGATATCAGACAGCGTCCAGCATAAAAATTGCCCATGAGGAGGAGCTGACTTAGCCCCTAGAAATTTCTGGTATTCATGACTTTTTATTTTTGTCCTTGGTAGGGAGAAAAATTAGGGAGCCAAGGCTATTTGGGTTGTCATTGGGGAATTAGGAGGAATGGTGTAGGAAAGCAGCAGTTATAAGTGTCCTAGGAATTTGGGTAGACATGTTTATGGGGTTGGCATTTTGAAGGCTGGATAGAAATACCTTACGTGTGTGTGTGCATAAGAATGTGTTCAAGGGCCTATGCTAGTAACTTCTAGAAAGACAAGAAAATGTGGAAAGAAGAAAAAAACCTGTGGCATATAAGTTTTTGCAATAGATTATATTTTTAAAAGAAAAATATGGATATTACTATAACTATAGTTAGAGCATCTTTTTTGCACCTGCTCAACTATGACCCCAGGCAAACAGGGACAGGTCAACTTTGAGATAAGATACCATCAAGTCAAAGAGCTGTGTGTGTCACAATGGCACCATCACCACCACTCCAACCTCATAACTCAAAGACCACTGTATCAATGTCTGGTCCAATATGGCACTCTGCTGGGACTTATTAGCCAGACATTGTTCTCACCTCAGATGGCGTGATGGATGGGATTGGACCTTTTAGACAAGCAGAATATCTATGATTCCTGAACAAGACCATGATTTAGGTGCTATGCAGTGGCCCTAGAAAGCAACCAGCATCCTCGAAAAGACTGCAAATGGTGAATTTTTAAATTTTGTTTTTTCACAATTTCTGAGCATTCCTCCTTCTCGGTAGTCCAGGCTAATAGGAATGGCAACACTGTAGACAGCCAACTTGCTAAATACTGGGAGTCTGTGCTTATGTGTGAATGTGTATGTATGTGAGGGTAAGACACACAAGTGGGGAGAATGAATAGAGAAGAAATCTATGCCCTTGATTTTGAAGAGCATTTAATGATGCTGATTTAGCTACTTACTACTTGAACTCCTGTAACTGCAGAGTTAAATTCTCTCATTCTTAGGACTTTTTGAACATGGCTGAATCCCTTTCTCAGGGAAAGGAAAGATGCAGGCTTAGGTTCGGGTCAGATTTTATTATTTCATAATTGATCTAGACAGAAGGAAGTTTTTAAACTAGGCTTCACATAATGAGGCAGAATTTATGAAATGCCCCTTGTATCTATCACCAGATACTTTTAAGAGAGAATTAATCATAGACCCTAGAGAAAAGGGCTGCTGGAGGGGAAACTTGAGGAAGGGGGACATGGCTGAGCTTGGCAGAGGGAGAGGAAGAGAGAAGTGGATGGAGAACAGAGGCAAAGCACCACATGACCTCATCTCTCCAATCTTGAGTTCCTTTGCAGTCTCTGTTCTGCTTTCCAGAGGGACTGGGCCAGTCTCTCCCTCTTCCAATCTATCCTGAACACTGTGGCCCTATTAATCCTCTTAAATCACTGCTCACTTCTCATCACTTCCCTTCTAAAGAGTCAGAGGTGGCTCCCTATTGCCTGCTAAATCAAATCCGGCTTCTCTGCCTCACTTGCTTTGACTTCCGGAATTCAGCCCTCCGCAGCCAGTCCAGCAGCTCCCAACCACCAGCTCTGTCTCATCAGCCCCGACCCCTCACTGTGTCTTGCACAGATCAGGGCTTTCCCACCTCTGTTCTGTCATTCCTCCTGATGGGTACCTTGCTCCACTTTGCTCCACCCAGCCTCCCTCTCTGACCCTTACGGCCTATGTCAAAGCCAACCCTCTCCAAAAATATGGCCTTCTGACCACTCCAGTCCTCTCTGAAGCCTCTCTTCTCTGAATCCAGTGATGTGCTGGTAGACGTTTAACAACAGGCTCTCTGGGGTGGGGGAGTGAGGGAATAAGTACATTCAGACACATTCATGAGTCCATTATAGATTTTAGTGATATAAAGAATGTGTAAATGAAGGGGGGGAAATTGGAGGGGGAGATGAAACATGAGAGACTATGGACTCTGAGAAACAAACTGAGGGTTCTAGAGGGGAGGGGGGTGGGGGATGGGTTAGCCTGGTGATGGGTATTAAAGAGGGCACGTACTGCATGGAGCACTGGGTGTTATATGCAAACAATGAATCCTGGAACACTACATCAAAAACTAATGATGTAATGTATGGTGATTAACATAACATAATAAAATAAAAAAAGAGAGAGAGAAAAAAAGAATCTATAAATAAACTTCAGAATGTGTGAGTGAAAAAAAAAGAATGTGTAGTACACAATTTACAAATAAGATATGTAATACTCTTTATTGTAAGTTCTGTGTAGTGAATTGCTTTCTGTAAAATGCTTTCATTGATGCTTGTTAAACTTTTGTATCTGTAGCCAACCTATTATTGCAATTAACAAACAAGCGTTGTTCCGACATGAATACTGGTTGACACTTCAGTGAATAAAATGAATGTAAAACAACAAAGACATATGTCACAGTTTTGCTGGTTCATCAGTGGCATGAGAGGCTTCTTTGCCGAATTGGATAATAGTTTTCAAATGCTCAGGGTGTGTGCATGTGTGTTATTTACAGTGTAATGATTACAGACACTCCTAATTTAGTTTGCATTCACATTTTTTCCATCACTTTGCTAAGTCTAGACAATCAACAAAACAATAAACCAAGCCTTGATTTGTGGCATTCACCAACTTCTGTTGTGTCAATAGTCCCGCCATGGCCAATTTCAAGCCACCAATGTGACTTGACTGAATGTGATGCTGGGAGACGTGCAGTGGCACATTATTAGATAGTGTTTCCACCATACTTTATCCAGATATAACCTCAGGTGCACAGAATACAGGAAGATGTTGTAATATGATTAGAAAGTGATCAATTTTGAGTATTTATAATTTTTGTTTTGAATATATAGAACTGTAAGCTTATATAATGTGATCTTCAATATTGTCTGACAAAATTCCTAAAGTTTAACAATCCAGCGCCACAAGCCAGTTCAAGCTGTCAGTACAAATTGACTCTATCACACCACTGTCTGACTTCAATATCTGGAAAATTAAGTGCCAGGCATCATGTGAGGCACTGGGGTAAAGAGATGAATAGCCCATCCTCGTCCCCAAGGATTTCACAATCTACTCAGATGACAGATAAATCATCAGATAACAACAGATTTGGACTACGGTGGAGGCATGAGGAGACTTCTAGGGACTATGGAGGCTCAGAGAGAGGAGGTTATTATCTCACGGTGGTGATCAGGTGGGTTACACAGAGGAGATGATTTTACATGGAATTCAGGAAGATTATGAGGACTGTATTAAGTGGAGTAGATGGGGCTGGACATTTCCAGCATGGAAGGGGAAACAGGTGTACAAAGACCCACATTCATGCAGCACCAGGTAATTTGGCATGGCTGGAGATGGGGAAATGGAGTTTGGCATGGCTGGAGGTGGGGAACAGCCAGACATGAAACTATTTGGGAAGGCTGGAAGCTGATTGGAAAGCACTCATAATCATGACCATACAATGTTTAATTATTCCCTATTTTCCCCTTGGTGTATATTTTCAAAATGTTTCTTCTCATGGGGCACCTGGGTGGCTCAGATGGTTAAGTGTCTGCCTTCAGCTCAGGTCATGGTCCCAGGGTCCTGGGATCGAGCCCCACATCGGTTTCCTGGCTCAGTGGGGAACCTGCTTCTCCCTCTGTCTCTCCCCCTGCTCATTCTCTCTCTCTCTCTCTCTCTCTGTCTCAAATGAATAAATAAAATCTTTAAAAAAATGTTTCTTCTCATAAAGATAAACCTTCATTTTTACCCATAACTCATTTATCTGCCCTACTGTGCAGAAAGCCAAAGGAACTTTTTAGATTATTGGCACATGAGACCTTTGTGGAACTTTTTTTCTTCTTGAATGTTTCAATTCCTTTGATTTCTTTTATTCCAGACAATGGGACACAAGACTTTTGTTCCCCATTATTTAGGCAGGCCAGCAGAGAAAGCCCAGAGAGATGACAATTAAAAGAATCTTGAAAATCAAATATTTTATATCTTTCAGGGTCACCATTGGCCAGTGGCAGGACTGGATGAAAGATCCAGTTTTTTTTTTTTTTTTTCCTGTGCAGGCATCTGCCCACTAAACCAGTGACTCCACCTAATTCCAAATCTTAGCCACACGTCATTTACCCTCCTGAATGAATCTGTAGTTTCCTGGGACATGGTGATATGGGAAATATTTGAAATGTAAAAGAACATTAAGCAAATCAGAGAATTTCGTCCATTGGCCTAAAAAGTTGAGCCAGCTGAGCAGAGAGCACATAAAATATCTAAAAAACAGTCAAAACCTTGTCAGAAACATTTGGAAACCAAAACCTTTGAACCCAGAACTGCAAACGGAAGATCTTAAAAAATTATTTTGCTTTGTGTGTGTTCAGTATATTCAGTTGATATGAGAGCTTGGTTGCCAAACATATGGAAGAGATTTTTCATCAAAAGAAGGACTTTTTACTGGGTTTCAAATTTCTAGTTGTTGCCTGTCCCTTGATATAAAATATCTGATTTTCAAGATTTTTTAAAGCCAATCAGAAAAGTAGATAAAATTGCTTTCCCTTCTGAACTGGGATGGAGGTGTATTTGTGGGGCTTATCAAGGACAGTCTCCTCGGTGACAAGGTGACAAATCAGTAAGGGCTGAGAAGACAAGACAGACTAAGTGGCAGTTAAGCACACTCACTTTCCTATCAGGGAAGGCTGATGAATCCTACAGGGAAAGGATTCTTGTTGCCATGGTGAATGGTAGAAGGAGTCCAGATAGAAGAAAGCTGTGGAAATACTTGAGAAAGCCCCCCAAAGCTATGTGGTTACATGTATCAGGACTACCTGCAAGGAACAAGTGGTAGGACCTATTTTCATTGGCTGTATGGAAACGCCACCTCAGCGTCAGTTGACAAGTAGAAAACCCACCTCAGGTAGTCCTTCCCATTTATCTTCACAGTTCTCAAATGATCCGGTCTGGTTTCCCAACCAACCACCCAGAATGATGCATAAAAATCTCTTCATGCTCAAGAGAAGGAGTAAACGGAAAGGTGAGTGGTCTGACTTCTCCTTGGCAAGAGATATTGTTGTCAAATCCACTCACAGTTTGGTCCTTGATGATGGAGACCGTGCCTAACTCTGGGTGGGCTCTTATTGTGTGTCGTGTGTTATAGTAGTTATTACATTGCTTTCCAACTTCCTGATTATTGATCTCTTCCTCCATTGGACTGCAAGCACCTTGATATTAGTTGTTGCCTCTCATCCATTTCCAACCCCAAGCACAAGCTTATACATTAAAGACTTTAATAAAAATAGAATGAATGAATTTTTAAAAAAGAGTTAATTCTAGGTAAATCATTTTCCTTTCTCAATTTCTCAATTTTTAAGATGCAGCATTGGTGTAAATTTCTTTCCAACTGTCATATTCCATGGTTTTCTCTATGACTGTTCTCTCTTCCACTATAACATAATTTCATAGGGTCAGAAATCATGTCTTAAACTGCTCAAGACAGTTTCTTTATGTGCTGTCAGCTATTACTGATTAGAAAGCTAACTCCTGACTATATATGTTCTTTGCCTTCATATATGCAGACAAGGGTAGAAAAAAGGTGCATGTAAAAATTGGCCAGAAGTAAAAACAAAACAATAAGACAACAAAAACAAAACTTCTTTTGAGTTTAAAAAAAATTCATAGATTTATTTACTTACTTCAGCAGTTTGAGGTTTATAGAAACAGTCAGCAGAAAGTGCAGAGTTCTCACATACCTTCCTGTGCCCCTGCAGGTTCCGCTCTTATTAACAAACTGTGCTACTGTGGTACAGTTGTTACACTGAGGAGACATTATTGAAATATTATTATTAACTAAAGTCAGTAGTTTGCATTAGAGTCACTCTTTGTGTTATACATTCTATGGGTTTGGACAAGTGTATAAGAACAGTATCTACCAGTGCGGTGTCCTACAGAACAGTTTCACGGCTCTAAAGATCCCATGTGCTCCACCTATTCATGCCTCCCACCTCCTCCCTCTCTCTCAAAGACCACTGATCTTTTTACTGTGTCTATGGTTTTGCCTTTTCCAGAATACTATGTAGGTGAAGGCGTGCAGTAAATAGCCTTCTTCTTTTTTTTTTTTTTGATGTAGTGTTCAGTGATTCATTAGTTATGTATAACGCCCAGTGCACATCACAACACGTACCCTCCTTAATACCCATCACCCTGTTACTCCCCCCACCCCCTCTCTTCTGAGGGCACATTAACAAAAGGAAGACAAGTAAATAGCCTTCTTATATTGGCTTCTTTCACTTAGCAATATGCCTTTAAGTTTCCTCCATATCTTTTTGCTACTGATAGCTCATTTCTTTTTATTGTCGAATACTATTCCTTTGTCTGGATGTACCACTGTTTATTTATCCATTCACCTACTGAATAACATCATGGTTCCTTCCAAGTTTTGGCACTTATGAATAAAGCTGCAATAAATGTATATATGTAGGCTTTTGTGTGGACTTAAGTTCTCAGCTCATTTGGGTAATGCCAAAGAACCTAATTGCTGAATCATATGTTAAGAGCATGCTTAGTTTTGTAAGAAACTGCCAAACTTCCAAGTGGTTGTACCATTTTGCATTCCCATCAGCAATGAATGAGACTTCCCATTGCTCCACATCTTTGCTGGCATTTTATCTCCCTCTTGAAAGTTTCTATACCCCTTATCTTGATGAACAGAACCACCATCCATCTGGGCACTCAAGCCAGGCATATTCCTTGTCCTCCTCTCTCCACTGCCCAGATGAATTGATCCTCCCACTTGTGTGTCTCTGAGATTCGCTCCTTTTCTCTATCCTTTCTGTTTCCATCCATGAAACAGCCTCTCTCTGGTTTGCCTCCACTCCACAGTGCAGGCAGCCATCTTCTAAAACTCCATGTTGCTCTATTGTTCAAAACAAAACAAAACAAAAAACAAAAAAAAAACTTTTGAAGTCCTCCCATTGCCTTCAGGTTAAAGTCCCAACAGCCCTAGATGGCTGCATGGTCTTCAGGAACCTTCCTCTCTTAACCACTCCTAACCTCTCAATTGTTTTGCTATTTCCTGCCCCAACTTCCTGCAAGGTGGTGGTAGTGTTTGTAGTATCAGCAATTCCCCAAACTTGCCAAGCTATTGTAAACCACTGCACATGCTATCCCACTTCCTTGGAATCTTTACCTGTATTTTCTCCCTGGAGAATTTCTATTCAACTTTAAGACTCAGCTTAAATATTACCTCCCCGGACTACTGGGAGAGTAGGGTCCCCACTGAGCCCCCACGGTCTAGCTGAGTCATGCCCTCACCTCACTGACTGACTGATTCATGTATGGGTCTGTCTTCCCTGCCCACTCCCATATCTATGACTTTCCATATCCTCCAAACCTAACCCGCTTATACAAGTTCTGAATTAAATATTCAAAAGGGTGGCTGGCGGGGGGGTTGGGGGAAGGCTAACTGTGTCTCCAGTATGGCCTGATAATTTCAGAGACTGAGACTGCACAGCCTCTTGACCACCACGAGCTGACTGAACCTCATAGGACTGGAGAACAACAAGAGGAAGGGACAAGAGAGTGGCTGTGTGGCATAGCCTCCAGCCATATATATTTTCCCCTTCTAACAATTTTGAATAGGTTATGAGGAGAAGAGGCCAAGGTCATTGCTAACTACTACTCTTGTGCTGATGGGGGAGGGGAAATTGTAAAATATGAGATGTGCAATTAGTTAGATGGCTGCAGAAAGACCATAAAAATTACTCATTGTCACAGGAAGGATTTATTCTGGCTCATGAAAATTATCCTGCTTCAGAGAACAGGTTTGCAAGTAATTGCAACAATTCTGCCTGAATCTCCATGGACTCTAAGCCTGGCCCTCTAGGTAATCTCTTGCAGGTGCCTTTGTGTGCAGATAGGCAAGGAGGGGGAGAAACAGGTAGCAGCTGTTTCTTAGGGGGAATAGCCATCCACTTTCTGAGTCTGTTTTTCCTGCTCATCAGGTAAAACTTCTCATGTTTAGCCAGTTATTCACTTCTTTCACAGAAGTCGTTTTGATAATCTTGGAGATTGTGTCCTACTTCCCACTGGGTGCTGACTGGGCTGCAGACAGCCAGACCGTTACAACAAACCTCGAATTCTGAGGTTCTCCCACAGGTGGGGTTGGTCTTTTCTTACCAATCTCCTCCTAGCTCTGTGAACTATCCCAGGAAGGATCCTTAGCTATCTATTTCATATGCTTTCTTGTTATGTGTTTTGTTTTGTTTGGTTTGGTTTGGTTTTAGCTGCTTGAAAACATCTTATTAAGTCAAAGGGATGTTAAGTTGAAATCCCAGCATTACCAGGTGCTGGCATATAACCATAGAAGCCCTTGAGATGATGTTGGGGAACATATCCAGGAAGCTTCTTCTGTGAGAGGTACTGACCCATCAGGAATGATGGATTAATATAACATGGTTTTGTTGCTTTGTGACCAGATGGGAAGGTGTCCCTTCATGGAATCTATATGTTTGACTCCAGAGCAGGAGTTAGCTCCTGGTGAGAGTCCCAGAGTGAGAGAGGACCTGAGACACCATGTCCCTGGTCTCTCCCAGAACAACCTACAGTTTTGGCCTGCCCTTCCCCCTGCGCAGCCCTAGAGCATCTGGTCTGGGACTATCAGAATCCTGCTTTGCAGAGACATCATACTTCTTTCACCCTCCAGTGACTTTGAAAAATGCTAGGTGTGCTGAGAGATGGTGACCAGCTGGGGTGGGTATGGTTAGGCATTGAGGCAGGGAGGAGAGAGGCAGTGGAGGTTCTAATGGATTCGGTTCTCGTGCTGGGTTAGGAGGTAAGTTTCTGCATTCTGTTCTCTGTTCTGAGGCAGAACTTCTTTCTCTGAGAGTTTGGTGTGAAAAAGAAATAAAAGGAAATAATGCATGAGTTAAGATTATGCATAAAATTTGCTGACTGAACTTCCTTCAGAAGATACAGAATTAACTGCCTTATTATTTTGACAGAAGTTTAATATAGTGAAATGCCAAGCACTGTAGTAAGACTTTACAAATATTCAGTCTTTGAAACAACCATAGGTTAGTGCTATTATTACTCCCATTTTATAAAAGAGGATAAAGATGTATAAATATGTTATGTGGTTTACCCAAGATCACACAACTTCTAAGTGGCAGAGCTAGGATTTGAACCCTAGAAGCCTGGTTTTTGGTTTGTGCCCTTAAATTTATTCCATGAAAAACAAGCCAAAACAATTATACTATGCTGCCTCCCAATCTTAAAAATACTTAGATCCTTTTAACTCTCAAGACTTCAGTCTCCACTATGCTTCAGGCTTGCACATTCAAACCTCATCCTGAGTCTTGTTATGACTTGAAACCACTTTGTCTCAGATTTTTTTTTTCCAATGAAGAGGTTTTTTTAGAGAAAATAATTATTTTGAAGCCTTTACATATAAGATTCTTCCAACTCTAAAATTCTGTACTTTATGATTTATAAAAGATTGGGAATGGGTTGTCAGAAAATAAAATCACCCAAAGGGAATTTAATCTGAATCAGCTGCTCTATCTAAAAAAATCTTAAAATAAGAATTTGAAAGACTATTGTTTTTAGTTTAGTCTAATAGTTATGCTTTACGTAAAATTTCAATATCCACAGCCATCCTGACCACCGTTCCTCTAGTTTTAAGGACAAGGTCTCCATCTTTTCATTCGAAATGCATATGGCTGCCCATGTCAGTCACCTCCTCTCCACCTGCCTCCTTACAGACCTGCTTGTACCCACCTCTCTCAATTCTGTAATGCAACCATTCCTTAATTGTTCATTCCCTTTAGTTAAAGTCTTAAATATGCTTCTTTCCCATTCTAAAAATTAAAATAAAATAAAATTTCCTTCGACCCTTGGTACCCCTGTATCTACAGATGTTGTTTGCTTCCCTCCTCACATAAACTTCTTAAAAGATTAGTGTATATCTTCCTTCTTTAATTTCTCATTAGTCCAAGTTTGGGAGGTTTTTTCACTGTAGACTTTTATTTGCTATTTTGTTTTTTTAGGTTTTTTTTTTTTTTTGGAGATGGAAAAGGACATAAGAGTAAAGAAATTGAATTTTTAATCTATCTGCTCCTGTAGAAAAGCCATATGATACCCGATTAAAACATTCTTGTGGTCCATTTAAATGTTTCAAAAATCAAAGTTTGTGCAACAGACCTAATCCTCTCCAAATCTACTGTCTATATCAGAGTGCATTTATTTTCTAGTGCTACTATGACAAATTACCCATAAACTTGGTGACTTAAAGCAACAGAAATTTATTCTTTTCCAGTTCTGAAGTGGAGGAGTCTGGAATCAAGGTGTTGGCAGGGTTGAACTCCCACAAGAGGTGCTAGGGTAGAATCTATTCCTTACCTCTTCCTGCCTCTGGTGGCTATGGGCATTCATTGCGGTGCCTTATTCCAATCTCTGCCCTGGTCATCACATGACATTCTCCTCTCTGTCTTCTCTTCTTCTGTCTTTTATAGAAACACTTATCATTGGATTAAGGGCCCACCTAGGTAATCTTAGATGATACCTCGGGACCCTTCACTTAATTGTATCTACAAAGACATTTTTCCATGTAAAGTAAAATCCACAGAATCCAGGTATTAGGATGTGGACATATCGTTTCAATCCATTACACACAGTGTGGTGGGCTAATAAAATGTTATGGTGGAAGATTAACCTTCATTTTTTTTTACAATTAACATACAGTGATATATCAGTTTTAGGTGCATAATATAATGATCCAACAATTCTATACATTTTTCCATTCTCATCGAGATAAGTGTGTTCTTAATCCCCTTCATCTATTTCACCTGTCCCCTCACCCACCTTCCCTCTGTTAACCATCAATTTGTTCTATGTATTTGAATCTGTCTTTTTATTTGTCTCTTTTTGTCTTTGTTTGTTGGTACTGTTTCTTAAATTCCACATATGAATTAAGTCATATGGTATTTATCCTTCTCCAAATAACTTATTTCACTTAGTATTATATCCTCTGGGTCCTTCCATGTTGTTGCAAATGGCGAGATTTCATTCCTTTTTATGGCTGAGCAACGTTTCATTATATATATCACAACTTTTTTATCCATTCTTCTATAGATAGACACTTGGGTTGCATCCATATCTTGTCTCTTGTAAATAATGCTGCAATAAACATAGGGGTATATATATCTTTTCAAATTAGTGTTTTCATTTTCTTTGTGTAAATACTCAGAGTAGAATTACTGGGTCCAACTTTAATTTCATTTTAAATATTTTTAGGAACGTCCATACTGTTTTCCACAGTGGCTTCACCCAATTTGCATTCCTAACCAACAGTGCATGAGAGCTCCTTTTCTCCCACATCCTTGCCAACACTTGTTATTTCTTGTGTTTTTAATTTTAAGCGATTCTGAAAGGTGTAGTGATATCTCATTGTGTTTTTGATTTGCATTTCCCTGATTATTAGTGGTATTGAGCATCTTTTTATGTGTCTGTTGGCCATCTGTATTTCTTCTTTGGAAAAATATCTGTTCAGGTCCTCTACTCATTTTTTAATCAGATTTTTTGTTTTGTTGGTGTTGAGTTGTAGAAGTTACTTATATATTTTGGATATTAATCCCTCATCAGAAATATCATTTGCAAATATCTTCTCCCATTCAGTAGGTTGCCATTTTGTTTTGCTGATGGTTTCCTTTGCTGCGTGAAACCTTTTTATTTTGGTTTTGGTTTAGTCCCAATAGTTTAATTTCGCTTTTGTTTGCCTTGCCTGAGGAAACATCTAGAAAAATGTTTCTATGGCTGGTGTCAAGGAAATTACTGCCTATACTGTCTTCTAGGAGTTTTATAGTTTTGAGTCTTACATTCAGTTCTTTAATTCATTTTGAGTTTATTTTTGGGTATGGTGCAAGAAAGTGGTCTAGTTTCACTCTTTTTCATGTGGCTGTCCAGTTTTCCCAGCACCCTTTGTTGAAGAGATGGTCTTTCCCCCATTGTATATTCTTGACACCTTTATTGTAGATTAATTGACCATATAAGCATAGATTTATGTCTGGGCTTTCTATTCTGTTACATTGATCTATGTGTGGTTAATCTTCATATTGTAAAAAGTGAATACAAGCATTGAATGTAAATTGTAACTCAAACAGGATTTAGGTTCAAAGGATAAAGAGAGAGAATCTAAGTGTTTTGGAGTACTTATGATACCAAGATTATAAGCTGCTTCCAGATTGATTGCTTATCTTGGCAAAGTTTTCCTAATTGTTGATAGTAGATATTTGTTGTTGTGTAGCTTCTCAATCCCTGTTTCACCTATTTTTTTTTTCCTATTTGTTAACAGTATTGGACATTTCTTCTCTCATACAATTTCTGAAGAGGCCACCTCCCCACTTTAAGAATGAAATATATAGCATAATAAAATTTAAAAAAAAGAATGAAATACATGAAACAGACCTGGCCATTATATATTTCCTGGCCAAAGTGATTGGTTCAGAGATGGACATATGACCCAATCACAATGAGAATTTTGTTAGGATTTTTGAGAAAGGCAGGGAGATTTTCCCTGGAGACTTGAACCTGAGATGATCTGAGACTGTTGATGCCAAGGCTTAAGAATGACACCAATACAATGGGAGCATAACAAGGCCTGCCAAAATCACTCAAGCCCTTGGGATATGTTGCTCTGACAGTACTATCCCTTTGTTATATGAGCCCACATATCCCCTTTTATTGCTAAGGCCAGTTGATGTTGGATTTTCTGTTACTTGCAACTAAGAGTCCTACTTGATTGATATACCATTCTTTTTTTTTTTTTAAAGATTTTATTCATTTATTTGACACACAGAGAGAGATAGCCAGAGAGGGAACACAAGCAGGGAGAGTGGGAGAGGGAGAAGCAGGCTTCCCGCCGAGCAGGGAGCCCGATGTGGGGCCCGATCCCAGGACCCCGGGATCATGACCTGAGCCGAAGGCAGACGACTAACAACTGAGCCACCCAGGCACCCCTGATATACCATTCTTTAAAAATAGAATGAAGGTATACTAAACACTTCAGATATGTTAGGAGTAAACGTGTGCAATTAAGTAGTTTTTAGTACGTTCACAGAGTTGTCCAACAATCACTACTATCTAATTCCAGTACATTTTCACCATCCCAAAACAAAGCCCTGCATTCATTAGCAGTTACTCCCCATACTCCACTCCCTTCCACCCACCTCCAGACTCTGGCAACCAGTAACACTCTTTCAGTCTCTATGAATTTGTCTATTCTACACACTTCATATAAACAGATTCATACAATATGCAGGCTTTTGTGTTTGGTTCTTTCACTTAGCATGATGGTTCCTGTATGTATCATGTATCAATACTGCATTCCTGTTTATTGTTGACGATATTCCACTGTATGGATATATCACATCATGTTTATTCATTCCTCAGTTAATGGACATTTGGTTGTTTCCATTTCCACATTTTGGCTATTATGAATAATGTGCTATGAACATTTGTATATGGGTTTTTGTGTGGAAAATGTTTTCATTTCTTTTGGGTATGTTTAGGAGTGGAATCTCCAGATCATATGGTACCTCTATATTTATCTTTTTGAAGAACTGTCAAACATTTTTCAAAACTGGCTGCACCAGTTACAATTCTGCCAGAAATGTATGAGATTTCCAGTTTCTCTATATCCTCACTAAGATTGTTATTATATGTCTTTTATTATAGCTACCTAGAGGATATGAAATGGTTTCTCATTGTGGTTGTGATTTGCATTTCCATAATGGTTAAAGTTGCTGACTATCTTTGCATGTTCTTCTTGGTCATTTATATATTTTTTGGAGAAATGTCTATCAAATTCTTTACCCATTTACAAAATTGTGAGATTTTTTTTTTGTCCTTTCATTGTTGATTTGCAAGAGGTCTTTATATATCTTGGATACAAATCCCCTATCAGATATGTGATTGGCAAATATTTTTGCAATTTGCGGCTTGTCTTTTCATGTTTTTTGTTAGTGTTCTTTGAAAGATAAAAGTTTTTAATTTTGATGAAGACCAATTTATCTATTTTTTTTTCTTTTGGTGCTTGTGCTTTTGGTGTCATATCTAAGAAAACATTCAAAGACTAATGCAAAGTCATGAAGATATATTCTCTTGTTTTCTCCCAGGACCCTGGGATCATGACCTGAGCCAAAGGCAGATGCTTAACGACTGAGCCACCCAGGCGCCCCCCTACCATCATTTGTTGAAAAGACTATTACTTCCCCATGAACTCATCTTGGCACTTTTGTTGAAAATCAGCACATATGTTGAAAATACATATATGGGTTTATTTCTGGACTTTCAATTCCATTCTACTGATCTATATTTCTATCCTTGTGCTAGCACTATCCTGTCTTGATCAATGTTGCTTTTGAGGTAAGTATTGTAATTGACAATATTTACCACAAATAGTACAAGTCTTTTAAGATTTTTTTGGCTACTCAAGTTTCTTTGAATTTTCATAGGAATTTTAGAGTCTACTTTTCAAATTATGCAAAACAGACAGCTGGAATTTTGAGTGGGATAGTGTTGAATCTGTAGATCATTTTGGGATTATTGCAATCTTAACAATATTAAGTTTTCTTATCTATGAACATAGGATTTCTTCCTATTTATTTGGGTTTTCTTTAATTTCTTTCAACAATGTTTTTTTTTTTATTTTTTAGTTAATACCTCTTTCACGTTTTGTTAAGTATTTAATTCTTTTTGATGTTATTATAAATGGAATTGTTTCCTTCCTTCTGTTTTCTGATTTTTCATTGCTAATGTATAGAAACCCAATTGGTTTGTGTATATTGATCTTTTATCCTGAAATCTTGTTGAACTCATTTAGTAGTTCTTAGTTTCTTGTGGATTCCTTAGGATTTTTCTGTATACAAGATCATGTGATGTGCAAACATAGTTTTTCTTCTTCCAATTTGAATGCCTTTTTTCTTTTAAAGTTTTTTTTTTATTTATTCATTCAAGACACAGAGATACAGAGCGAGAGAGAGAGAGAGCATGAGCAGGGGGAGAAGTGGGTGGGGGGAGAAGCAGACTCCCCACTGAGCAGGGATCCCAATATGGGGCTCGACCCCAGGACCCTGGGATCATGACCTGAGCCGAAGGCAGACGCTTAACCATCTGAGCCACCCAGGCACCCCCCCCCTTGAATGCCTTCTATTTAGTTTGCTTGCCTAATTTCTCTGACTAGCACTTTCAGTATACTGTTGAATAGAAGTTGTGAGAATAAGAATCTGTGTCTTGTTCTCAATCTTAGGGAATATATTTAATCTATTACTATTTTTTTAAAGATTTTATTTATTTGACACACAGAGAGAAAGCACAAGTAGGGGAAGCAGCAGACAGAGGGAGAGAGAGAAGCAGATTCCTCCCTGAACCCGGACCCTGACTGAGCACTTGATCCCAGGACCGTAGAATCATGACCCGAGCTGAAGGCAGATGCTTAACCAATTGAGCCACCCAGGTACCCCTTTATCTCTTAATATTAAGCATGATATTAGCTATGGGATTTTTGTATATGATCTTGATCGGGTTGAGGAAATTCCCTTCTATCCCTAATTTGTTGAGTGTTTTATCATGAAAGAATTTGGATTTTGTCAAATGTTTTTTATACATCTTTTAAGGTGGACATAAGGTTTTTGTCCTTTAATCTATCAATATGATATATTATATCAATTGATTTTTGTGTGTTAAACTAACCTTGCATTCCTAATATAAATACTATTTGGCTATGATATATAATCCTTGTCATATATTTCTGGATTTGTTTAGCTAGTATTTTGTTGAAGATTTCTTTCACCTATATTCGTAAAGGATATTGGCTTCTTCTTGTGACGTCTTTGTCTGGCTTTGGTATCAGTACAATATTGCCCTCATACGATGAATTAGAAGTTGTCCCTTCTCTTTTTTTTCTTTTTTATGGGGAAGAGTTTGTAAAGGACTGGTGTTAATTTGTCTTAAATGATTGATAGAACTCATCAGTAAATCCATCTAAGCCTGGGATTTTTTGGTGGGAAGTTTTTTGACTACTAATTCAATCTTCTTCTTCTTCTTTTTAGGTCTATTCATATTTTCTATTTCTTCTTGTGTTGGTGTTAATAGTTTGTGTCTTTCTAGGAATTCGCTCATTTCATCTACATTATTTTTTTTGGCATACTATTGATAATATAGTATTTTTTTTTCTGTAAGGTCAGTAGTGATGTCCACTCTTTCATCTCTCATTCCTGATTTTTGTAATTTGAATCTCTCTCTCTCTCTCTCCCCTCTTCCTCAATCTCTCTCCCTACCCTGTTCCTTTTCTTTTTCTTTTTTTGTCAGTTTAGCTAAAGGATTAATAATTAAAAGAAATCATAAAAAACCTTTTGGTTTTGTTTATTTTCTCCATTATTTTTCTATTTTCATTTCATTTATTTCTATTCTAATTTTTATAATTTTCTTTTTTCAGATTATTTTGTATTTGGTTTGCTCTTCCTTTTTGTAGTTTATTAGAGTGGAAGATTATGATATTGATTTGAGATATTTCTTCTTTTTTAATATGGGAATTTGCAACTATAAATTTTCCTGTAAATACTACTTTAGCTGCATTTTATAATTTTTGTATGTTGTGTTTTTGTTTCTTTGTTTCTTTGTTTGTTTCCTTTTATCTCAAGGTGTTTTTGGATTTCCCTTGAATTTCTTCTTGGCTCTATATTAGGTTGCTAAGGCTGACACAATAAAATGCCACAGACTAGATGGCTTAAACAACAGACATTTATTTTCTCAAGTTCCAAAGGCCAGAAGTCCAAGATCAAGGTACCATCAGAGCTTTGGAGATAGATAGTTAAAGGAGGTCATAAGGAGGGAGATGTAATCTGATAGGACTGGTGTCTTTATAAGAAGAGGAAGAGACACCAGAGATACCTTTTTTTCCACACAAATATAGAGGAAAATCCATGTCTGTAAGCCAGGAAGAGAGATCTCACCAGAAACTAGCTCTGATGGTACCTTGATACTGGGATGCCTGGGTGGTTCAGTCAGTTGAGCATCTGACTCTTGGTTTTGGCTCAGGTCATGATCTTGGGGTTGTGAGATGGAACCCCAAGTTGGGCTCCATGCTCAGTGGGAGTCTGCTTGACTTGCTGGGCATGGAGCCTGCTTAGGATTCTCTCTCTCCCCTCCTTCTGCCCCTCCCCCAACTCACACTCTCTCCCTCTCTCTCTAAAATAAGTAAAGAAATAGAGATACCAAAATTACAGACATAAATCCTACCTTAACAGTAATTACATTGAATGTAAATGCACCAAATATTACAATCAAAAGAAAGAAGGTGGCAAATGAATTTTTTTATTATAAACAGTTTTATTATAACAACAGTCTTGTGAATTGGTTATTACATGCCCTATTTTACAGATGAAGAAGATGAGATTCAGAGACATTAAAAAACTTGCCAAATTTTAAGGTCATACATTGGCAGAGACTGGATTTGAACCCCTACTTGTGTGTCTCCAAAGCCTTTTCTCTTTCTACTTGCATTGTTTTTTGCTTTGTTTTGTTTTTATTAAGTTCAATTAGCCAACATATAGTACATCATTAGGTTTTGATGTAGTGTTCAATGATTCATTAGTTGCATATAACTTCTATCTTCCCTTATGCTATTGATGTCACAATGACATCTTTATGCATTGTGTGTCTATTAACACAGATTAATAATTATTGCTTTATGCAGTTGTCTTTTAAATCATATAAAAGAAAAAGTAGTTGCAAACAAAAAAATACATTTGTACATTGTTTTACAGTTACCTATAAAGTGATCTTTACCAGTGTTCCTTATTTCTTTATATGTATTTTAGTAACTCTCTAATGTCCTTTCATTTCAAACTGAAAGTGCCCTTTAGTGTTTCTTGTAAGACACATGCATTAGCAATGAATTCATTCAATTTTTTGTTTATCTGGGATTGTCTTGATTGCTCCTTTGTTTTTGAATGGTTGTTTTGCTGGATATGGATTTCTTGGTTCACAGTCATTTCTTTCAACTTATTTTTATTTGAGTATGGTTGACACACAATATTACTTTAGTTTCAGGTGTACAACATAATGATTCAACAACTTTACATGTTATGACATTCTCACCACAAGTGTAGCTACCATCCATCACCATACAACACTATTACAATATCATTGACTATATGCTTTATGGGAATCTTGTATCTCCCTTTCCCCTTCACCCCTTTTGCCTATTTCCCCAACCCTCCTCCTCTCACTACATTTTGGCCTCCCTGATTTCTGATGAGGAGACACTGGTTAATCTTATTGAGTATCTCTTGCACATCAGTCACTTTTTTCTTGCCTCTCTCAAGATTCTTTTTATTTGTCTTTTAATAGTTTGACTATGATAAATACAGATGCAGATCTCTTTGAGTTTATCTTATTTGGAGTTTGTTGAAATTTTTAAACATGTAGATTAATTTTTCAACAAGTTTTGGAAAATTTGGCCATTATTCCTTTAAATATTCTTTCTCTCATCTTCTTCTGGAACTTCTATATGTGTATGTTGATGGTGTCCCACAGGTCTCTGAGGCTTTGTTAATTTTTCTTCATTCTTTTCCATTCTGTTCCTTAGACTGAATAATCTCAATTGACCTATCTTCACTAATTCTTTTGCCAACTTAAATGTGCTATTGGACCATCTTAGTAAAATTTTTGTTTCAGTTAGTGTATTTTTCAACTCTAGAATCCGTGTTTAGGTGTGTGTGTGTGTGTGTGTTTTAATATTTCTTTCTCTTGATTGGTATTCCTTATTTGGTGAGACGCTGTTCTCATATCTTATTTATTTTTCTAGACATGACATCCTTTAGTTTTTTGAACATGTTTATAATAGTTGATCTAAGTGTTTGACTAGTAGTCCAATCTGGGGTTCCTCAGGGACAACTTTTATTGACTGCTTTTCTCCTTATATATGGGTCATAATTTCCTGTTTCTTTGTGTGTCTCATAATTTTTGTTGAAAACTAGACATTTAAAAATAATATAATGTAGTAACTCTTGAAATCAGATTCCTCTTCTGTCTGAAGTTTGTTTTTCTTATTGTTTGTTGTTTTAATTGTGTGTTTCTATAAAGTTTGTATTTTTTTCTTTTTTTATTTAAATTCAATTAGCCAACATATAGTGCATCATTATTTTTTGATATAATGTTCAATGACTCATTGGTTGCATATAACACCCAGTGCTCATCACATCACGTGCCCTCCTTATTGCCCAACCCCGAGTTACCCCATCCTCCCACCCACCTCCCTTTCCACAACCCTCAGTTTGTTTCCTGGAGTCAAGAGTCTCATATGGTTTGTCTCCCTCTCTTATTTCTTCCCCTTCGGTTTCCCTCCCTTCCCCTGTGGTCCTCTGTGCTATTCCTTATGTTCCACATATGAGTGAAACCATATGATAACTATCTTTCTCTGACTGGCTTCTTTTACTTAGCAGAATACCCTCCAGTTCCATCCATGTCGATATAAATGGTAGATATTCATCTTTTCTGTTGGCTGAGTAATATTCCATTGTATATATGAACCACTTCTTCTTTATCTATTCAACTGTTGAAGGACATCTCGGCTCCTTTCACAGTTTGGCTATTGTGGACATTGCTGCTATGAACATTGGGGTGCATTTGTCTTTATTGTGTGTGGTCACTGAAGTCTCTACCATTTAGCTTAGTGGTCATCTAGTAATTAGACAAAGATATATTTTTATTTTATTTTTTTTAATTTTTTATTGTTATGTTAATCACCATATATTACATCATTAGTTTTTGATGCAGTGTTCCACGATTCATTGTTGGTTCATAACACCCAGTGCTCCACGCAGAACGTGCCCTCCTCAATACCCATCACCAGGCTAACCCATCCCCCCACCCCCCTACCCTCTAGAACCCTCAGTTTGTTTTTCAGAGTCCATCATCTCTCATGGTTCATCTCCCCCTCTGACATACTCCCCTTTTCTTCCTCTCCTGTTATCTTCTTCTTTTCTTTTTTCTTAAAATATGTTGCGTTATTTGTTTCAGAAGTACAGATCTGTGATTCAACAGTCTTGCACAATTCACAGCGCTCACCGTAGCACATACCCTCCCCAATGTCTATCACCCAGCCATCCCATCCCTCCCACCCCCAACCACTCCAGTAACACTCAGTTTGTTTCCTGAGATTAAGAATTCCTCATATCAGTGAGCTCATGTGATACATGTCTTTCTCTGATTGACTTATTTCACTCAGCATAACACCCTCCAGGTCCATCCACGTCGTTGCAAATGGCAAGATCTCATTCCTTTTGATGGCTGCATAATATTCCATTGTGTATATATACCACCTCTTCTTTATCCATTCATCTGTCGATGGGCATCTTGGCTCTTTCCACAGTTTGGCTATTGTGGACATTGCTGCTATAAACATTGGGGTACATGTACCCCTTCGGGTCCCTACATTTGTATCTTTGTGGTAAATACCCAGTAGTGCAATTGCTGGATCGAACGGTAGCTCTAATTTCAACTGTTTGAGGAACCTCCATACTGTTTTCCAGAGGGGTTGCACCAGCTTGCATTCCCACCAACAGTGTAGGAGGGTTCCCCTTTCTCCACATCCCCGCCAACATCTGTCGTTCCCTGACTTGTTAATTTTAGCCATTCTGACTGGTGTGAGGTGGTATCTCATTGAGGTTTTGATTTGGATTTCCCTGATGCCGAGTGATGTTGAGCACTTTTTCATGTGCCTGTTGGCCATTTGGATGTCTTCTTTGGAGAAATGTCTGTTCATGTCTTCTGCCCATTTCTTGATTGGATTATTTGTTCTTTGGGTGTTGAGTTGGATAAGTTCTTTATAGATTTTGGATACTAGCCCTTTATCTGATATGTCGTTTGCAAATATTTTCTCCCATTCTGTCGGTTGTCTTTTGGTTTTGTGGACTGTTTCTTTTGCTGTGCAAAAGCTTTTTATCTTGATGAAATCCCAATAGTTCATTTTTGCCCTGGCTTCCCGTGCCTTTGGCGATGTTTCTAGGAAGAAGTTGCTGCGGCTAAGGTCGAAAAGGTTGCTACCTGTGTTCTCCTTTAGGATTTGGATGGACTCCTGTCTCACGTTTAGGTCTTTCAACCATTTGGAGTCTATTTTTGTGTGTGGTGTAAGGAAATGGTCCAGTTTCATTCTTCTGCATGTGGCTGTCCAATTTTCCCAACACCATTTGTTGAAGAGACTGTCTTTTTGCCATTGGACATTCTTTCCTGCTTTGTCAAAAATAAGTTGACCATAGAGTTGAGGGTCCATTTCTGGGCTCTCGATTCTGTTCCATTGATCTATGCGTCTGTTTTTGTGCCAGTACCATACTGTCTTGATGATGACAGCTTTGTAATAGAGCTGGAAGTCCGGAATTGTGATGCCGCCAGCTTTGTTTTTCTTTTTCAGTATTCCTCTGGCTATTCGGGGTCTCTTCTGGTTCCATACAAATTTTAGGATTATTTGTTCCATTTCTTTGAAAAAAGTGGATGGTATTTTGATGGGGATTGCATTGAATGTGTAGATTGCTCTAGGTAGCATTGACATCTTCACAATGTTGATTCTCCCAATCCATGAGCATGGAACGTTTTTCCATTTCTTTGTGTCTTCTTCAATTTCTTTCCTGAGTGTTTTATAGTTTTCTGAGTACAGATCCTTTGCCTCTTTGGTTAGATTTATTCCTAGGTATCTAATGGTTTTGGGTGCAATTGTAAATGGGATAGACTCCTTGATTTGTCTCTCTTCTGTCTTGTTGTTGGTGTATAGGAA
>NW_027397156.1:732386-734645 GCF_003265705.2 Callorhinus ursinus | reverse complement strand
TTTGACTTCCTCTTTGCCGATTTGGATGCCTTTGATTTCTTTGTGTTGTCTGATTGCTGTGGCTAGGACTTCTAATACTATGTTGAATAGCAGTGGTGAGAGTGGACATCCCTGCCGCGTTCCTGACCTTAGGGGAAAGGCTCTCAGCCTTTCCCCATTGAGAATGATACTCGCTGTAGGTTTTTCATAGATGGCTTTTATGATATTGAGGTATGTACCCTCTATCCCTATACTCTGAAGAGTTTTGATCAAGAAAGGATGCTGTACTTTGTCAAATGCTTTTTCTGCATCTATTGAGAGGATCATATGATTCTTGTTCTTTCTTTTGTTAATGTATTGTATCACGTTGATTGATTTGCGGATGTTGAACCAGCCTTGCAGCCCAGGAATAAATCCCACTTGGTCATGGTGAATAATCCTTTTAACGTACTGTTGGATCCTATTGGCTAGTATTTTGGTGAGAATTTTTGCATCCATGTTCATCAAGGATATTGGTCTGTAATTCTCCTTTTTGATGGGGTCTTTGTCTGGTTTGGGGATCAAGGTAATGGTGGCCTCATAAAACAAGTTTGGAAGTTTTCCTTCTATTTCTATTTTTTGGAACAGTTCCAGGAGGATAGGTATTAATTCTTTAAATGTTTGATAGAATTCCCCTGGGAAGCCATCTGGCCCTGGGCTTTTGTTATTTGGGAGATTTTTGATGACTGCTTCAATTTCCTTAGTGGTTATAGGTCTGTTCAGGTTTTCTATTTCTTCCTGGTTCAATTTTGGTAGTTGATACATCTCTAGGAATGCACCCATTTCTTCCAGGTTATCTAATTTGCTGGCATAGAGTTGCTCATAATATGTTCTTATAATTGTTTGTATTTCTTTGGTGTTGGTTGTGATCTCTCCTCTTTCATTCATGATTTTGTTGATTTGGGTCATTTCTCTTTTCTTTTTGATCAGTCTGGCCAGGGGTTTATCAATCTTGTTAATTCTTTCAAAGAACCAGCTCCTAGTTTCGTTGATCTGTTCTACTGTTCTTTTGGTTTCTAGTTCATTGATTTCTGCTCTGATCTTTATGATTTCTCTTCTCCTGCTGGGTTTAGGCTTTATTTGCTGTTCTTTCTCCAGCTCCTTTAGGTGTAGGGTTAGGTTGTGTATTTGAGACCTTTCTTGTTTCTTGAGAAAGGCTTGTATTGCTATATACTTTCCTCTCAGGACTGCCTTTGCTGTATCCCAAAGATTTTGAACAGTTGTGTTTTCATTTTCATTGGTTTCCATGAATTTTTTTAATTCTTCTTTAATTTCTTGGTTGACCCATTCATTCTTTAGTAGGATGCTCTTTAGCCTCCATGTATTTGAGTTCTTTCCGACTTTCCTCTTCTGGTTGAGTTCTAGTTTCAAAGCATTGTGGTCTGAAAATATGCAGGGAATGATCCCAATCTTTTGGTACCGATTGAGACCTGATTTGTGACCTAGGATGTGATCAATTCTGGAGAATGTTCCATGGGCACTAGAGAAGAATGTGTATTCCGTTGCTTTGGGATGGAATGTTCTGAATATGTCTGTGAAGTCCATTTGGTCCAGTGTGTCAGTTAAAGTCTTTATTTCCTTGTTGATCTTTTGCTTAGATGATCTGTCCATTTCAGTCAGGGGGGTGTTAAAGTCCCCCACTATTATTGTATTGTTGTCAATGTGTTTCTTTGCTTTTGTTATTAATTGCCTTATATAATTGGCTGCTCCCATGTTCGGGGCATAGATATTTACAATTGTTAGATCTTCTTGTTGGATAGACCCTTTAAGTAGGATATAGTGTCCTTCCTCATCTCTTATTACAGTCTTTGTTTTAAAATCTAGTTTGTATGATATAAGGATTGCCACCCCAGCTTTCTTTTGGTGTCCATTAGCATGTAAATGGTTTTCCACCCCCTCACTTTCAATCTGGGGGTGTCTTTGGGTCTAAAATGAGTCTCTTGCAGACAGCATATGGATGGGTCTTGTTTTTTAATCCAATCTGATAGCCTGTGTCTTTTGATTGGGGCATTGAGCCCATTTACATTCAGGGTAACTAGTGAAAGGTATGAATTTAGTGCCATTGTATTACCTGTAAGGTGACTGTTAACTGTCTGTTGTCTGTGTTCGTTTCTGCTCTTTGCTGCTTTTAGGTTCTCTCTTTGCTTAGAGGACCCCTCTCAATATTTCTTGGAGGGCTGGTTTCGTGTTTGCAAATTCCTTTAGTTTTTGTTTGTTCTGGAAGCTTTTTATCTCTCCTTC
>NW_027397156.1:714948-717386 GCF_003265705.2 Callorhinus ursinus | reverse complement strand
CCAGCTCCTAGTTTCGTTGATCTGTTCTACTGTTCTTTTGGTTTCTAGTTCATTGATTTCTGCTCTGATCTTTATGATTTCTCTTCTCCTGCTGGGTTTAGGCTTTATTTGCTGTTCTTTCTCCAGCTCCTTTAGGTGTAGGGTTAGGTTGTGTATTTGAGACCTTTCTTGTTTCTTGAGAAAGGCTTGTATTGCTATATACTTTCCTCTCAGGACTGCCTTTGCTGTATCCCAAAGATTTTGAACAGTTGTGTTTTCATTTTCATTGGTTTCCATGAATTTTTTTAATTCTTCTTTAATTTCTTGGTTGACCCATTCATTCTTTAGTAGGATGCTCTTTAGCCTCCATGTATTTGAGTTCTTTCCGACTTTCCTCTTGTGGTTGAGTTCTAGTTTCAAAGCATTGTGGTCTGAAAATATGCAGGGAATGATCCCAATCTTTTGGTACCGATTGAGACCTGATTTGTGACCTAGGATGTGATCAATTCTGGAGAATGTTCCATGGGCACTAGAGAAGAATGTGTATTCCGTTGCTTTGGGATGGAATGTTCTGAATATGTCTGTGAAGTCCATTTGGTCCAGTGTGTCATTTAAAGTCTTTATTTCCTTGTTGATCTTTTGCTTAGATGATCTGTCCATTTCAGTCAGGGGGGTGTTAAAGTCCCCCACTATTATTGTATTGTTGTCAATGTGTTTCTTTGCTTTTGTTATTAATTGCCTTATATAATTGGCTGCTCCCATGTTCGGGGCATAGATATTTACAATTGTTAGATCTTCTTGTTGGATAGACCCTTTAAGTAGGATATAGTGTCCTTCCTCATCTCTTATTACAGTCTTTGTTTTAAAATCTAGTTTGTCTGATATAAGGATTGCCACCCCAGCTTTCTTTTGGTGTCCATTAGCATGGTAAATGGTTTTCCACCCCCTCACTTTCAATCTGGGGGTGTCTTTGGGTCTAAAATGAGTCTCTTGCAGACAGCATATGGATGGGTCTTGTTTTTTAATCCAATCTGATAGCCTGTGTCTTTTGATTGGGGCATTGAGCCCATTTACATTCAGGGTAACTATTGAAAGGTATGAATTTAGTGCCATTGTATTACCTGTAAGGTGACTGTTAACTGTCTGTTGTCTGTGTTCGTTTCTGCTCTTTGCTGCTTTTAGGTTCTCTCTTTGCTTAGAGGACCCCTCTCAATATTTCTTGGAGGGCTGGTTTCGTGTTTGCAAATTCCTTTAGTTTTTGTTTGTTCTGGAAGCTTTTTATCTCTCCTTCTATTTTCAGTGATAGCCTAGCTGGATATAGTATTCTTGGCTGCATATTTTTCTCGTTTAGTGCTCTGAAGATATCTTGCCAGTCCTTTCTGGCCTGCCAGGTCTCTGTGGATAGGTCTGTTGCCAATCTAATGTTTCTACCATTGTAGGTTACATATCTCTTCTCCCGAGCTGCTTTCAGGATTTTCTCTTTGTCTCTGAGACTCGTAAGTTTTACTATTAGATGTCGGGGTGTTGGCCTATTTTTATTGATTTTGAGAGGGGTTCTCTGTGCCTCCTGGATTTTAATGCCTGTTTCCTTCCTCACATTAGGGAAGTTTTCTGCTATAATTTGCTCCAATATACCTTCTGCCCCCATATCTCTCTCTCTTCTTCTTCTTCTGGGATCCCAATTATTCTAATGTTGTTTCGTCTTATCGTATCACTTATCTCTCGAATTCTGCCCTCGTGATCCTGTAGTTGTTTCTCTCTCTTTTTCTCAGCCTCTTTATTTTCCATCATTTGGTCTTCTATATCGCTGATTCTCTCTTCTGCCTCATTTATCCTAGCAGTTAGTGCCCCCATTTTTGATTGCACCTCATCAATAGCCTTTTTGATTTCGACTTGGTTAGATTTTAGTTCTTTTATTTCTCCAGAAAGGGTTTCTCTAATAACTTCCACGCTTTTTTCAAGCCCAGCTAGTATCTTTAAAGTCATGATTCTGAACTCTAGGTCCGACATCATACTAATGTCTGTATTGAGTAGGTCCCTGGCTGACGGTACTACCTCTTGTTCTTTTTGCTGAGGTGATTTCTTTCGTCTTGTCATTTTGTCCAGAGGAGAATAGATGAATGAGAGAACGAAATGCTAACAGGTTTACAACGTCCCCAGCAAATATACTGTATACAAATCAGAAAAGACCTGAAACCAGGGGAAAAGAAAGGGAAAGAAAGAAAAAAGAAAGAGAAAAAAGAAAAAAAAAGATAAAAACAAAAACAAAACAATACAAAAAAAGCAGAATATGATCAAATATGATCAGGCTAGTGCATAGATCAGTGCCACACACTAGATTTTGGGCGTATTTTGGTCTGTTAGAAAAAAGTGCCTTCTAAAATTTTAAAGGAAAAAAGACATATATGTACCAAATAAGGGTTGATACAATGAAGGGATGGAAGATGACTGTAAAGATG
>NW_027397156.1:682685-714848 GCF_003265705.2 Callorhinus ursinus | reverse complement strand
CTGTTGCTGTGGTTTCCAAATGTCTTTGCCGGAGGCGGAATTGCCCCAACCTTGTCGGTCCGGGCTAAGGAAGCTGCTCCGGTTTGCTCTCAGGAGCTTTTGTTCCCTGCAAGCTCTCTGTACAGCCTTGGAGGACCAGGGCAGAAATGGTGGCCTCCCAATCTCCACCCGGAGGAGCTGAGAACTCGGGGCCCCGCTCCTCAGTGTGCCCCCAGAGAAAAGCAGTCACTTCCGTGTCCCCGGTCTCCAGCCGCACTCCGTGCTCACCCGGCCTGTGACCGAGCGTTGCTATCTCTGGCACCCGACCCCGCGCAGTCTCCAAACCCAGCAGATCCCTGCAGTGCGTTCCCGCACCGCTCCTCCCCGGGAAGGAAGGGGAGTCTCCCCGGATCTGCCGCCTGCTGGGTCCCTGCTGGAGGAGCCGTGCCCCGACTGGGCCGCAGATCACAGTTTATGGCAACCCCGAGCTGAGAGCCCGCGACTCTGCTCCGTCTCTGCAGCCGGCTTCCCCGCTCTGATTCCTGGGAGCTCTGGCGCACTCAGGCACCCCCGGTCTCTCCGTGACCCCAAGGGTCCTGAGACCACACTGTCCCGGGAGTATTCCACCCCCCGCTTAGCCACTACAGCGACGTCCCTCCGCGGAGCCGACTTCTAAAAGGTCCGATTTTGTGCTCCGCGGCTCTAGCACTTGCCAGAAGCGGCCGACGGAGGCCCCTCCCCCGCCGTCTATCCTCCCGAATATCGCCTCGGATTCACTTCTCCGCACGTCCTACCTTCCAGAAAGTGGTCACTTTTCTGTTCAGAGAGTTGTTGCTACTCTCTTCTTCGGTCTCCTGTTGAGTTCGTAGGTGTTCAGAATGGTTTGATCCCTATTCAGCTGAATTCCTGAGACCAGACGAAATCTAGGTCTCCTACTCCTCCGCCATCTTGCTCCGCCCCCCCAAGATATATTTTTAAATTAAAAAAAATTTAACTTTTAAGTAATCTCTACACCCAAAGTGAGGCTCAAACTTACAACCCTGAGATCGAGTCACATGCTCTACTGAAGTTTTTGAGATTCATCCATATTGACTATATTAGCAATTCAATTTATTTTTATTTATTTTTAAAATATTTATTTATTTTTAGAAAGGGGGCAGGCAGAGGGAGAGAGAGGGAGAGAATCTTAAGCAGGCTCCATGCCCAGTATAGGACCTTACATAAGGCTCAATCTCACAACCCTGAGATTACAATCTGAGGCAAAATCAAGAGTTGGATGCTTAACCAACTGAGCTACGCAGCCACCCCTATTTTTATTTTTTTAAAAATAAGTTCTAGCCCAATGTGGGGCTTTGAACTCATGACCCTGAGATAAAGAGTCACATGTGCTACTGACTCAGCCAGCCAGCTGCCTGGGACAAAGATATCTTTTTTTAAAATTTTTTTATTGTTATGTTAATCACCATACATTACATCATTAGTTTTTGACAAAGATATCTTTAAATGATTTAATCAATAAGTCTCTCAGCTTTTGTTTTGTGCTAGGTATGGATTATGGGCTCCAGTTGTTTATAACTCTGCCTTAGCTTTCACTTCTTGCTTTTTCAGAGGCTCGACGATAGCCAGAAGTGAGAAATTAGGGCCTTCACAGGCATGTGCACAACCCTGCATATGGGTGCAAATTTCTAAATTCCCAGGAATATGTCAGAGCTTTGCAATGTCCCCTATGGACATTGTATTCCCCAGATTTTCCCTTTAAGCTTTTTTTTTTTTTCTAACCCTCTTGTTTGTCTTACCTGGCATTGCCACCTCAAGCAGCAGTCATGTTAAATAGCTGACTGATTTTTATTTTTATTTTTGACAAACAATCTCTGGTAGGTCTGTAAGAGGGCTGCAGATTTTAGAGGTTCTTAGACTACCTAAACTCATCTCCTCTTTTTTTTTCTTCAAATAATTTTTTTATTGTTATGTTAAACACCATACATTACATCATTAGTTTTTGATGTAGTGTTCCATGATTCATTGTTTGTGCATAACACCCAGTGCTCCACGCAGAATGTGCCCTCTTTAATACCCATCACCAGGCTAACCCATCCCCCCACCCCCTCCCCTCTAGAACCCTCAGTTTGTTTTCCAGAGTCAATCATCTCTCATGGTTCGTCTCCCCCTCCGACGTACTCCCCTTCATTCTTCCCCACCTGCTATCTTCTTCTTTTTCTTTTTTCTTAACATATATTGCATTATTTGTTTCAGAAGTACAGATCTGTAATTCACAGTCTTGCACAATTAACGACACTCACCATAGCACATACCCTCCCCAATGTCTATCACCCAGCCACCCCATCCCTCCCACCCCCCACCACTCCAGCAACCTTCAGTTTGTTTCCTGAGATTAAGAATTCCTCATATCAGTGAGGTCATATAATACATGTCTTTCTCCGATTGACTTATTTCACTCAGCATAACACCCTCCAGTTCCATCCACGTCGTTGCAAATGGCAAGATCTCATTCTTTTGATGACTGCATAATATTCCATTGTGTATATATACCACATCTTCTTTATCCATTTGTCTGTCGATGGACATCTTGGCTCTTTCCACAGTTTGGCTATTGTGGACATTGCTACTATAAACATTGGGGTGTACATACCCCTTCGGATCCCTACATTTGTATCTTTGTGGTAAATACCCAGTACTGCAATTGCTCGATGGTAAGGTAGCTCTATTTTCAACTGTTTGAGGAACCTCCATACTGTTTTCCAGAGTGGCTGCACCAGCTTGCATTACCACCAACAGTGTAGGAGGGTTCCTCTTTCTCTGCATCCCTGCCAACATCTGTCATTTCCTGACTTGTTAATTTTAGCCATTCTGACTGGTGTGAGGTGGTATCTCATTGAGGTTTTGATTTGGATTTCCCTGATGCCGAGCGATGTTGAGCACTTTTTCATGTGTCTGTTGGCCGTTTGGATGGCTTCTTTGGAAAAATGTCAGTTCATGTCTTCTGCCCATTTCTTGATTGGAATATTTGTTCTTTGGGTATTGAGTTTAAGAAGTTCTTTATAGATTTTGGATGCTACCCCTTTATCTGATGTGTCATTTGCAAATATTTTCTCCCATTCTGTCGGTTGTCTTTTGGTTTTGTGGACTGTTTCTTTTGCTGTGCAAAAGCTTTTTATCTTGATGAAATCCCAATAGTTCATTTTTGCCCTTGCTTTCCTTGCCTTTGGCGATGGTTCTAGGAAGAAGTTGCTGTGGCTGAGGTTGAAGAGTTGCTACCTGTGTTCTCCTTTAGGATTTTGATGGACTCCTGTCTCACGTTTAGGTCTTTCAACCATTTGGAGTCTGTTTTTGTGTGTGGTGTAAGGAAATGGTCCAGTTTCATTCTTCTGCATGTGACTGTCCAATTTTCCAAACACCATTTGTTGAAGAGACTGTCTTTTTTCCATTGGACATTCTTTCCTGCTTTGTCAAAGATTAGTTGACCACAGAGTTCAAGGTCCATTTCTGGGGCTCTCTATTCTGTTCCATTGATCTATGTGTCTGTTTTTGTGCCAGTATACTGTCTTGATGATGACAGCTTTGTAATAGAGCTTGAAGTCCGGAATTGTGATGCCTCCAGCTTTGCTTTTCTTTTTCAACATTCTTCTGGCTATTTGGGGTCTCTTCTGGTTCCATACAAATGTTAGGATTATTTGTTCCATTTCTTTGAAAAAAGTGGATGGTATGTTGATGGGGATTGCATTGAATGTGTAGATTGCTCTAGGTAGCATTGACATCTTCACAATGTTTGTTCTTCCAATCCATGAAGATGGAAATTTTTTCATTTCTTTGTGTCTTCTTCAATTTCTTTCATGAGTATTTTATAGTTTTCTGAGTACAGATCCTTTGCCTCTTTCGTTAAATTTATTCCTATGTATCTCATGGTTTTGGGTGCAATTGTAAATGGGATCGACTCCTTAATTTCTCTTTCTTCTGTCTTGTTGTTGGTGTATAGAAATGCAACTGATTCCTGTGCATTGATTTTATATCCTGCCTCTTTACTGAATTCCTGTATGAGTTCTAGCAGTTTTGGGGTGGAGTCTTTTGGGTTTTCCACATACAGTATCATATCATCTGCAAAGAGTGAGAGTTTGACTTCATCTTTGCTGATTTGGATGCCTTTGATTTCTTTTTTTGTCTGATTGCTGTGGCTAGGACTTCTAATACTATGTTTAATAGCAGTGGTGATAGTGGACATCCCTGCCGCGTTCCTGACCTTAGGGGAAAAGCTCTCAGCTTTCCCCAATTGAGAATGATATTCATTGTAGGTTTTTCATAGATGGCTTTTATGATGTTGAGGTATGTACCCTCTATCCCTATACTCTGAGGAGTTTTGATCAAGAAAGGATGCTGTATTTTGTCAAATGCTTTTTCTGCATCTATTGAGAGGATCATATGATTCTTGCTTTTTCTTTTGTTAATGTATTGTATCACATTGATTGACTTGTGGATATTAAGCCAAACTTGCAGCCCAGGGATAAATCCCACTTGGTCATGGTGAATAATCCTTTTAATGTGCTGTTGGATCCTATTGGCTAGTATTTTGGTGAAAATTTTTGCATCCATGTTCATCAAGGATATTGGTCTGTAATTCTCCTTTTTGATGGGGTCTTTGTCTGGTTTGGGGATCAAGGTTATGGTGGCCTCATAAAATGAGTTTGGAAGATGTCCTTCCATTTCTATTTTTTGGAAGAGTTTCAGAAGAATAGGTATTAATTCTTCTTGAACTCTTTGGTAGAATTCCCCTGGGAAGCCATCTGGCCCTGGGCTTTTGTTTGTTGGGAGATGTTTGAGGACTGCTTCAATTTCCTTAGTGGTTATAGGTCTGTTCACGTTTTCTATTTCTTTTTTTTTTTAATTTTTTTATTGTTATGTTAGTCACCATATATTCAGGTTTTCTATTTCTTCCTGGTTGAATTTTGGTAGTTGATACATCTCTAGGAATGCACCCATTTCTTCCAGGTTATCTAATTTGCTGGCATAGAGTTGCTCATAATATGTTCTTATAATTTTTTGTATTTCTTTGGCGTTGGCTGTGATCTCTCCTCTTTCATTCATGATTTTGTTGATTTGGGTCATTTCTCTTTTCTTTTTGATAAGTCTGGCCGGGGTTTATCAATCTTGTTAATTCTTTCAAAGAACCAGCTCCTAGTTTCGTTGATCTGTTCTACTGTTCTTTTGGTTTCTATTTCATTATTTTCTGCTCTGATCCTTATTATTTCTCTTCTCCTGCTGGGTTTAGGCTTTCTTTGCTGTTCTTTCTCCAGCTCCTTTAGGTGTAGCGTTACGTTGTGTATTTGAGACCTTTCTTGTTTATTGAGAAAGGCTTGGATTGCTATATACTTTCCTCCTAGGACTGCCTTTGCTGTATCCCAAAGATTTTGAACATTGTGTTTTCATTTTCATTGGTTTCCATGGATTTTTCTAATTCCTTAATTTCCTAGTTGACCCATTCACTCTTTAGTAGGATGCTCTTTAGCCTCCATGTATTTGAGTTCTTTCCGAATTTCCTCTTCTGATTGAGTTCTAGTTTCAAAGCATTGTGGTCTGAAAACATGCAGGGAATGGTCCCAATTTTTTGGTACCAGTTGAGATGTGATTTGTGCCCTAGGATGTGATCAATTCTGGAGAATGTTCCATGGGCACTTGAGAAGAATGTGTATTGTGTTGCTTTGGGATGGAATGTTCTGAATATATCTGTGAAGTCCATTTGGTCCAGTGTGTCAGTTAAAGTCTATTTCCTTGTTGATCTTTTGCTTAGATGATCTGTCCATTTCAGGGAGGAGGGTGTTAAAATCCCCCACTATTATTGTATTGTTGTCAGTGTGTTTCTTTGCTTTTGTTATTAATTGGCTTATATAATTGGCTGCTCCCATGTTAGGGGCATAGATATTTACAATTGTTAGATCTTCTTTTTGGATAGACCCTTTAAGTCGGATATAGTGTCCTTCTTCATCTCTTATTACAGTCTTTGTTTCAAAATCTAATTTGTCTGATATAAGGATTGCCACCCCAGGTTTCTTTTGGTGTCCATTAGCATGGTAAATGGATTTCCACCCCCTCACTTTCAATGTGGAGGTGTCTTTGGGTCTAAAATGAGTTTCTTGCAGACAGCGTATCGATGGGTCTTGTTTTTTAATCCAATCTGATAGCCTGTGTCTTTTGATTGGGGCATTTAGCCCATTTACATTCAGGGTAAGTATTGGAAGATATGAATTTAGTCCCATTGTATTGCCTGTATGGTGACCGTTACTGTATATTGTCTGTGTTCCTTTCTGATCTATGCTGCTTTTAGGCTCTCTTTGCTTTTTGATTTCGACTTGGTTAGATTTTAGTTCTTTTATTTCTCCAGAAAGGGTTTCTCTAATAACTTCCACGCCTTTTTAAAGCCCAGCTAGTATCTTTAAAGTCATGATTCTGAACTCTAGGTCTGACATCGTACTAATGTCCATATTGAGTAGGTCCCTGGCAGACGGTACTACCTCTTGTTCTTTTTGCTGAGGTGATTTATTTCGTCTTGTCATTTTGTCCAGAGGAGAATAGATGAATGAGAGAACAAAATGCTAACAGGTTAACAACGTCCCCAGAAAATATACTCTATACAAATCAGAAAAGACCTGAAACCATGGGAAAAGAACGGGAAAGAAAGAGAAAAAAAAAGAAAAGAAAAAGATAAAAACAAACAAAAACAGAACAAAACAAAAAAAAACGGAATATGATCAAATATCATCAGGCTAGTACATAGATCAGTGCCACACACTAGATTTTGGCATATTTTGGTCTGTTAGAAGAAAGTGCCCCCTAAAATTTTAAAGGAAGAAAGACTTATATATTTATAAAATAAGGGTTGATACCATGAAGGGCTGGAAAATGACTGTAAAGATGAAAATTATAAAAGATTTTATAAAGGAATTGATAAGATAAGAAGTTATTTGAAAAAAGAAAGAAGATTAAAAAAAAAGAAAAAAAAGGAGAGAATGTGATCAGGCAGGAGACTAAAACAAAACCATACACTAGTGATTTAGGGTATATTTTGATCTGTTAGAAGAAACTGTATCTCAAAATTTTAAAATTGGCATTGAGAGAATAAATTGTTATTTACCAAAAATAACAAAAGCAAATTTTAAAGATTGCATATGTATATATATATATATGCGAAAAATAAGGGCAACTACTATGAAGGGATAAAATATGACTCTAAAAATGAAAAATAAAAAATGTTTTTTTAAAAAAGGGATTGATAAGATGTTGGTGAAAAAGGGAAAAATAAAAATAAAAAAAAACAGTTCAAAAAATTAACTTTGAAAAACTAATGAATCATGGTAAAAAAACCATGAATTCTATGTGCAGTATTCCCCTAGCGCTGGAGTTCTCCCGTTCTCCTTGATGGGTAAACTTGGGCTTGGCTTGCTGGCTGTTCATGCTGATCTTCTGGGGGAGGGGCCTGTTGCCGTGGTTCCCAAATGTCTTTGCCGGAGGCAGAATTGCCCCGCCCTTGTGAGTTGGGGCTAAGCAAGCTGCTCCCTTTTGCTCTCAGGAGCTTTTGTTCCCTGCAAGCCCTGGAGGACCAGGGTGAAAATGGTGGTCTCCCAATCTCCGCCCGGAGGAGCTGAGAACTCGGGTCCCCACTCCTCAGTGCGTCCCCAGAGAAAAGCAGTCACTCCCGTGTCCCTGGTCTCCAGCTGCACTCCGTGCTCACCCGGCCTGTGACTGAGCGTTTCTATCTCTGGCACCTGACCCCATGTGGAGTCTCCAAACCCAGCAGATCCCTGCGGTGCGCTCCCGCGCCACTCCTCCCTGGGGAGGAAGGGCAGTCTCCCCGGCTCTGCCGCTTGTTGGGTCCCTGCTGGAGGAGCAGTGGCCCAACTGGGCCGCGGGTCACAGTTTATGGCCACCCCGAGCTGAGAGCCCACGCCTTGGCTCCGTCTCTGCAGCCAGCTTCCCCGCTCCGATACCTGGGAGCTCTGCTGCACTCAGGCACCTCCGGTCTTTCTGTGACTCTGAGGGTCCTGAGACCACACTGTCCCACGAGGGTTCCATCCCCCGCTTAGCCACTGGGGTGACGTCCCTCAGTGGAGCCGACTTCTAAAAGTTCCGATTTTGTTCTCCGCGGCTCTATCACTTGCCAGAAGCGGCCGAGGGATGCCCCCTCCCCTGCCGTCTATCCTCCCGAATATCGCCTCGAATTCACTTCTCCGCACGTCCTACCTTCCATAAGTGGTCTCTTCTCTGTTCAGAGAGTTGTTGCTACTCTCTTCTTCGATCTCCTGTTGAGCTCGTAGGTGTTCAGAATGGTTTGATCCCCATTCAGCTGAATCCCTGAGACCAGACGAAATCCAGGTCTCTTACTCCTCCACCATCTTGCCCCGCCTCTAAACTCATCTCCTCTTAATTGCAAAAGATTAAGATTAATTTTGTTATTTTCCCACGTAGATCTATAGATTCTTGCAACTGACTGTCCCATTACATTTAAACCTTTCCAAACCAGTGTCCTCATTTTTTCCATCTGACCATCTCTGATACAACTGTCCTCTTTGTTTTCCTTTCACATAGTAGGAAATTTTATTTTCCACTTAAAACTTTTCTGAACACTGAAGGTCCAACTTAAGCATGTTTTCTTAAACTAAGAGTCCACGCGTTAGAGACATGCAATTCCTGTTTAACACTTTGCACAATTATTGCTATTATTCTAAGAGACAGGTTATAAAACAAAAGCATTGTCTTCATGTCTTCATTTTAAACCTTATCACACTTTACATCATTAGTTTTTGATCTAATGTATGGTCATTAACATAACATAATACGAAAATGTGAAAAAGAAAAAAAATAAACCTTAACACACCAATATGGGTAATGAAAATAAAAACAAAAACTAGATTCCCAAGTTGTAGGAAAGAACAAAAGACAAAGTATGTGTGAAAGAGATTTGTAAATTAAGTGCTACAAAAGTTTTATAATTCAACATGAAACTGATCATCAGCTGGAGGTATTGGAATTCAGGGATTTGATTTGTCTAAGATTTAGAAGGGATCAGTGACACTTGGAATATTAGAAGGCTACTTACAGGCCTTAGAGTGAGAGTATGTTCTTCCTTAAATTTTTCTCCCAAGGTACCTCATTTAACTCACCCTAGTCTCAGTTCTGCTACTCATTTCATCTTTCCCCAACCCCTCCTCAAAGGCCAACATTTCTATTTTCTTTGTTTTTCACAAATGTGTGTATGGAGGCAAATGCAAACATTTAAAAAGGTCAGTGGCTCTAGATTGCTGTATGACTACAGCAGACTCAGAGCAGACATTGCCAGCCCTCTTATCAGTCCCTTGGGCATTGCCCACCTGGTCAGTGGCTATTGCAGACAAAGGAGGATGGGGAGTGGCATGCGGGAGGAGGTTGTGTTGGGGAGGGGGTCTTCTATGAAAGCAGGGTCCCTGTGTTAAAGGAGCTCCTTCTGGGAATTCAGCCCAATAGAACCACAGGTATGCACAAACAAAGAACAGAACAATCAATGAATGCCTGGTCTGTGTTTGGGCTTGTGGAAAAGGATTGCATTTCCTTTCTTTTTGTCTATTCATAGATTCTCAGACCACTAATTCCTTTAATCAATAGCGAAGATTTGTACCAGGTGTCTCAGGTATGCCAGCATTTGCTTGTCGGGTTAATGCCACTTAATCCTCTCTCTTGCAGAGCGTGCTCAGGGACTCTGCATAGAACCCACGTGGCAGCTAGCTTCTCCACAGTGGTTACGATGTGTGGGACTACACATTGAGGGAGGCCAGTGGCAACCTCTGTTTTGCTAGTCATTGCTTATTCATATAGCACTTTTTTGTACAGTTTTCAAAGCACTTTCACATTCACATTCCAGCAGGCAGACAGGACAGAGGTTACCATGCCATACAGAATCCAAGAAAGAAAAATGCAGCAAATTAATAGATGGCCCACCTTTGATTACAAGACATATCCCAAGTTCAGAGACATTAAAATGTGATTAAATAAATATGTGTGTGTGTGCCTGTGTGTGCTTGTGTATCCTGGAATCTTGTATCTTGTATTTTGGAATCAATTACTTTTAATTCCATGTCTAACAGGCAAGAAAAAAACTAAGGTACAGAGAAGTTAAATGACAAAGCTAAGTTCCTAGTTCACTAGTTCTGTCTCCTAGTTCCTAGGTCCATGCAATTTTTAATACAAAGTCTGTAATACAGTATGTAAGACAACTTGGACAAACCACATACTTACTCTGGATTTTATTTCTCTCATCTGTGAAATCAGGAGAAGAATATTTGGTCTCCCTGCCCCAGAGGGTTATCATGAGGCTCAAATGAGATGATGCAACTGATTCTTCTATTTTTTCATTAATTGACTAAGAATTTACTGACTGTCTCCCATGTGGTAAGCACCATGTCAGGCTCAAGGAGTTGAATGGAGAAAGATGTGGCCCTTGCCTTTGTGAAATTCCAAATATAACACTTTGTAATTTGCAAAGGACAATGCAATTATGATGTATTATTGTTGCTATTGTTATCATAGGAGAGGCTGACAGAAAAGCCCTTGAATGGGACCTCATGGGGTTGGCATTGAGGGAGTAGAAGGTGGTGCCCCACCTTTTCTTGAGATAAACCTCTAGATATGGTGCATAGAATTTTCCCAGGCCTAATGGAAACATCTCAATGTCTTAAATCTGAATTCATGCCCCAATGCACTTTCCCAATCTTTTCTTTCGGTGGGACTCCTTATTTCCAATCTAGTCCCTTGAACTTGTCATGGGTTTTCCCATCTGTGTGTCTTATTTCCATCTTTTCATCTTCTTGACTCTATTTGGAAAAATCCTGCCCATCCTCAAGCCCCAGCTTTTCTAAATATTTTTCCAATCGCCTCATGCCACAGTGATTACCTTCCTCTCAATCCCTTCAGCATGTTTTGTGACCCCAGTCATTCAGCATTTTCCATGTTCTAATTTTGTTGCAGATAAATTTGTACATGCCTTATCCTCCTACCTGAGGAAAGGGCCTTACCCTAGTCATCCTTGCCTCTCCCTCTCCCATCACTGCATCTAGTATCCATGTGTTGACTTTGTGATGATAGAGATTTTCCCCATTTGAAACTGCCTCACCATCCTCATCCTTGGATTCTGTGAAGCGGAGAGTGAATGCAACCTTTTATAAAATGGAAAGCACAAGTTTTCTGTTGTAAAACTAAAAATAGAAACTGGTGTAACACCTCATCTAGAGACGTTCTCCAAGTGGAAAGGCTGAGGTCACTTGACAAATAAACTTCTTAAGGTAGGTACTCCAGTTTGTCTTTTGTTTTATTTTTCTAGCATCCTCTCCATTCTCCAATCTTAAGAAAAGAATGGAATTGTTATGGAACACTAGGAGAGACTGAAGTTATCAGTTATCACGGATAGCTCCATGGTGCCAAGCACTATAATTATTGCTTACTAAATATTTTTTGAATAAATAAATGAAAGAGCAAACAAGAGCTAGGTGGCCATGTGAGAAGGTAACCAAGGGAAGTGGCAGAGGCCAGAGGCTAAAAGATCTAGTTCATTTTTTTGCTAAATGGCTGATGGTGTCATTCTTGTCCAGGAGACAGTTGTAAGATTACAGTATCTTGTTCAAACAGACCAAGCCCAATCCCACTTCGGGACCTTAATGTGGTATTTTCACTTCTCAGGTGCTCTTTCTCCAGACTATGTGTGCAGTATATTTTCTTACTTCATTTAAGACTGTTTAAATAAAACTTCAGCAGAAAATTATTTCAAAACTACATCTTAAACAGCACCTTCCATCACTGTCTATCCCCCAAAACACTTTCTTCTCTTCACAGCACTCATCATCCCCCAGAACTATTATAGTCTAGATAAAGGCTCTGCCTAGAAATGTGTAGTACGTAGCCCATGTGGCCATATGCAGTGGTGTGTGTTTAGAGGACATATGTATATGTTACTTTATTAATTGTAGGTCTCATCACTAAAATATAAGCTGCACGATAAAGACTTTGTTGTCCACTGAATCCCTAATGCCTAGAAGAGAGCTTGGCACACTGTAGGTATTCAATAAATATTTGTTGGATGAATGGATGGATGGATGGATGGATGAGACTTGAGACTAACGTTATCTTTACTCCTATGGCATGATACAGATCTCTTCCCTACATCCCTTCTCTAAGAATGGAGAGCAGAGTACAAACAACTTCTTTCATAGATCTGTATCATGTCAAAACTTATAGGACATTAGCAACTAGCTCATGCAAACCTCTTATTTACATGTGCAGAAATTGAGACTCTGAGAGGTACTGTGGTTTTGCCTAGATCACCCTAACAAGTTCATGAAATAGTGGCAGAGCTAACCAGAATCCAGACCCTTTCGTTGCTCAGACTAGTGCTCTTTAATTCTACATTGTTGGCACTCCCATTTCAGTGAAGGAAGATTTAATCCTTCTATAACATAAAATAGACCCATGCCTTGGACCACAGTTTTCTTTTTGAAACAGGAAGTTGCAGCTAATTTATGGCCCAGAATGGCTTTCTTTTTTTTCTTTTAATTTTTTCCTCTTTTTTTTTAATATTATGTTATGTGAATCACCATACCTCACATCATTAGTTTTTGATGTAGTGTTCCATGATTCATTATTTGTGTATAACATCCAGTGCTCCATGCAGAACGTGCCCTCTTTAATACCCATCACCAGGCCAACCATCCTCCCATCCCCCTTCCCCTCTAGAACCCTCAGTTTGTTTTTCAGAGTCCATCGTCTCTCATGGTTCATCTCCCCCTCCATTTACCCCCTTTCATTCTTCCCCTCCTGCTATCTTCTTCTTCTTCTTCTTCTTCTTCTTCTTTTTTAACATATAATGTATTATTTGTTTTAGAGGTACAGATCTGTGATTCAACAGTCTTGCACAGTTCACAGTGTTCACCGTAGTACATACCCTTCCCAATAACTATCAGCCGCCCCATCCCTCCCAACCCTCACCACTCCAGGAACCCTCAGTTTGTTTCCTGAGATTAAGAATTCCTCATATCAGTGAGCTCATATAATACATGTCTTTCTCTGATTGACTTATTTCACTCAGCATAATACCCTCCAGTTCCATCACGTCATTGCAAATGGCAAGATTTCATTTCTTTTGATGGCTGCATAATATTCCATTGTATATATATACTACATCTTCTTTATCCATTCATCTGTCGATGGACATCTTGGCTCTTTCCACAGTTTGGCTATCGTGGACATCACTGCTATAAACGTTGCGGTGCACATACCCCTTCAGATCCCTTCATTTGTATCTTTGGGGTAAATACCTGGTAGTGCAAATGCTGGATCATATGGAAGCTCTATTTTCAACTTTTTGAGGAACCTCCATACTCTTTTTCCAGAGTGGCTGCACCAGCTTGCATTCCCACCAACAGTGTAGGAGGGTTCCCCTTTCTCCGCATCCCCGCCAACGTCTGTCGTTTCCTGACTTGTTAATTTTAGCCATTCTGACTGGTGTGAGGTGGTATCTCATTGAGGTTTTGATTTGGATTTCCCTGATGCCGAGCGATGTTGAGCACTTTTTCATGTTGCTGTTGGCCATTTGGATGTCTTCTTTGGAAAAATGTCTATTCACATCTTCTGCCTATTTCTTGATTGGATCATTTGTTCTTTAGGTGTTGAGTTTAAGTTCTTTATATATTTTGGATACTAGCCCTTTATCTGGTATGTCATTTGCAAATATCTTCTCCCATTCTGTCGGTTTTCTTTTAGTTTTGTTGACTGTTTCTTTTGCTCTGCAAAACCTTTTTATCTTGATGAGGTCCCAATAGTTCATTTTTGCCCTTGCTTTCCTTGCCTTTGGCAATGTTTCTAGGAAGAAGTTGCTGCGACTGAGGTCGAAGAGGTTGCTGCCTGTGTTCTCCTTTAGGATTTTGATGGACTCCTGTCTCACGTTTAGGTCTTTCAACCATTCTGAGTCTATTTTTCTGTGTGGTGTAAGGAAATGGTCCGGTTTCATTCTTCTGCATTTGGCTGTCCAATTTTCCAAACACCATTTGTTGAAGAGACTGTCTTTTTTCCATTGGACATTCTTTCCTGCTTTGTCAAAGATTAGCTGACCATAGAGGTGAGGGTCCATTTCTGGGCTCTCTATTCTGTTCCATTGATCTATGTGTCTGTTTCTGTGCCAGTACCATACTGTCTTGATGATGACAGCTTTGTAATAGAGATTGAAGTCCAGAATTGTGATGCCACCAGCTTTGCTTTTCTTTTTCAACATTCCTCTGGCTATTCGGGGACTTTTCTGGTTCCATACAAATTTTAGGATTATTTGTTCCATTTCTTTGAAAAAAGTGGATGGTATTTTGATGGGGATTGCATTGAATGTGTACATTGCTCTAGGTAGCATTGACATCTTCACAATATTTGTTCTTCCAATCCATGAACATGGAACGTTTTCCGTTTCTTTGTGTCTTCCTCAATTTCTTTCATGAGTACTTTATAGTTTTCTGAGTACAGATTCTTTGCCTCTTTCGTTAAATTTATTCCTAGGTATGTTATGATTTGGGGTGCAATTGTAAATGGAATGGACGCCTTAATTTCTCTTTCCTCTGTCTTCTTGTTGGTGTATAGGAATGCCACTGATTTCTGTGTATTAATTTTATATCTTGCCACTTTACTGAATTCCTGTATGAGTTCTGGCAGTTTGGGGGTGGAGTCTTTTGGGTTTTCCACATACAGTATCATATCATCTGCAAAGAGTGAGAGTTTGACTTCTTCTTTGCTGACTCGGATACCTTTTATTTCTTTTGTCTGATTGCTGTGGCTAGGACTTCTAATACTATGTTGAATAGCAGTGGTGAGAGTGGACATCCCTGCTGCATTCCTGACCTTAGGGGGAAAGCTCTCAGCTTTTCCCCATTGAGAATGATATTTGCTGTGGGTTTTTCATAGATGGCTTTTATGATATTGAGGTATGTACCCTCTATCCCTATACTCTGAAGAGTTTTGATCAAGAAAGGATGCTGTACTTTGTCAAATGCCTTTTCTGCATCTATTGAGAGGATCATATGGTTCTTGTTCTTTCTTTTATTAATGTATTGTATCACATTGATTGATTTGAGGATGTTGAACCAACCTTGCAGCCCAGGGAGAAATCCCACTTGGTTGTGGGGAATAATCCTTTTAATGTACTGTTGGATGCTATTGGCTAGTATTTTGGTGAGAATTTTTGCATCCATGATCATCAAGGATAGTGGACTCTAATTCTCCTTTTTGGTGGGGTCTTTGTCTGGTTTGGGGATCAAGGTAATGGTGGCTTCATAAAATGATATGGAAGTTTTCCTTCCATTTCTATTTTTTGGAACAGTTTCAGAAGGATAGATATTAATTCTTCTTGAACTGTTTGGTAGAATTCCCCTGGGAAGCCATCTGGCCCTGGGCTCTTGTTTGTTGGGAGATTTTTGATTACTGCTTCAGTTTCTTTAGTGGTTATAGGTCTGTTCAGGTTTTCTATTTCTTCCTTGTTCAATTTTGGTAGTTGATACATCTCTAGGAATGCATCCATTTCTTCCAGATTATCTAATTTGCTGGCGTATGGTTGCTCATAAAATGTTCTTATAATTGTTTGTATTTCTTTGGTGTTGGTTGTGATCTCTCCTCTTTCATGCATGATTTTGTTTATTTGGATCATTTCTCTTTTCTTTTTGATAAGTCTGGCCAGGGATTTATCAGTCTTGTTAATTCTTTCAAAGAACCAGCTCCTAGTTTCGTTGATCTGTTCTACTGTTCTTTTGGTTTCTAGTCATTGATTTCTTCTCTGATCTTTATTATTTCTCTTCTCCTGCTGGGTTTAGGCTTTATTTGTTTTTCTTGCTCCAGCTCCTTTAGGTGTAGGGTTAGGTTGTGTATTTGAGACCTTTCTTGTTTCTTGAGAAAGGCTTGGATTGCTATATACTTTCCTCTTAAGACTGCCTTTGCTGCATCCCAGAGATTTTGAACAGTTGTGTTTTCATTTTCATTGGTTTCCATGAACGTTTTAATTCTTCTTTAATTTCCTGGTTGACCCATTCATTCTTTAGTAGGATGCTCTTTAGCCTCCATGCATTTGAGTTCTTTCCGACTTTCCTCTTGTGATTGAGTTCTAGTTTCAAAGCATTGTGGTCTGAAAATATGCAGGGAACGGTCCCAGTCTTTTGGTACTGGTTGAGACCTGATTTGTGACCGAGGATGTGACCTATTCTGGAGAATGTTCCATGGGCACTTGAGAAGAATGTGTATTGTGTTGCTTTGGGATGGAATGTTCTGAATATATCTGTGAAGTCCATTTGGTCCAGTGTGTCAGTTAAAGTCTTTATTTCATTGTTGGTCTTTTGCTTAGATGATCTGTCCATTTCAGTGAGGAGGGTGTTAAAGTCCCCCAATATTATTGTATCATTGTCGATGTGTTTCTTTGCTCTTGTTATTAATTGGCTTATATAATTGGCTGCTCCCATGTTAGGGTCATAGATATTTACAATTGTTAGATCTTCTTTTTTGATAGACCCTTTAAGTCGGATATAGTATCCTTCCTCATTTCTTATTACAGTCTTTGGTTTAAAATCTAATTTGTCTGATATAAAGATTGCCACCCCAGCTTTCCTTTGGTGTCCATTAGCATGGTAAATGGTTTTCCACCCCCTCACATTCAATCTGGGGGTGTCTTTGGGTCTAAAATGAGTTTCTTGCAGACAGCACATTGATGGGTCTTGTTTTTTAATCCAATCTGATAGCCTGTGTTTTTTGATTGGGGCATTTAGCCCATTTACATTCAGGGTAACTATTGAAAGATATGAATTTAGTCCCATTGTATTGCCTGTAAGGTGACTGTTACTGTATATTGTCTCTGTTCCTTTCTGGTCTAATATGCTTTTAGGCTCTCTCTTTGCTTAGAGGACCCCTTTCAATATTTCTTGTAGGGCTGGTTTTGTGTTTGCAAATTCCTTTACTTTTTGTTTGTCCTGGATGCTTTTTATCTCTCCTTCTATTTTCAATGACAGCCTAGCTGGATATAGTATTCTTGGCTGCATATTTTTCTCTTTTAGTGCTCTGAAGATATCATGCCAGTCCTTTCTGTCCTGCCAGGTCTCTATGGATAGGTCTGTCGCCAATCTAATGTTTCTACCATTGTAGGTTACATATCTCTTCTCCCGAGCTGCTTTCAGGATGTTTTCTTTGTCTCCGAGACTCGTAAGTTTTACTATTAGATGTCGGGGTGTTTACCTATTTTTATTGATTTTGAGGGGCGTTCTCTATGCCTCCTGGATTTTGATGTCTGTTTCCTTGCCCAAATTAGGGAAGTTCTCTGCTATGATTTGCTCCAATATACCTTCTGCCCCTCTCTCTCTTTCTTCTTCTTCTGTGATCCCAATTATTCTAATATTGTTTCTTCTTATTGTATCACTTATCTCTTGAATTCTGCCCTCGTTATCCAGTAGTTGTTTTTCTCTATTTTCCATCATTTGATCTTCTATATCACTCATTCTCTCCTCTGCCTCATTTATCCCAGCAGTTAGAGCCTCCGTTTTTTTATTGCACCTTCTTAATAACCTTTTTGATTTCGACTTGGTTAGATTTTAGTTCTTTTATTTCTCCAGAAAGGGTTTCTCTAATACCTTCCCTGCTTTTTTCAAGCTCAGCTAGTATGTTTAAAATCATCATTCTGAACTCTAGTTCCAACATCTTACTAATGTCCGTATTGATTAGGTCCCTGGTAGTCAGTACTGCCTCTTGTTCTTTTTTTTGAGGTGATTTTTTCCTTCTTGTCATTTTGTCCAGAGAATAGATGAATGAGAGAACAAAATGCTAACAGGGTAACAACGTCCCCAGAAAATATACAGTAAACAAATCAGAAGAGACCTGAAACCAGAGGAAAAGAAAGGGAAAGAAAAAAAAAGTAAAAGGAAAGAAAAAGAAAAAGATAAAAACAAACTAAAACAAAACAAAACAAAACAAACCAGAATATGCTCAAATACAATCAGGCTGGTTCATAGATCAGTGTCACACACTAGACTTTGGGCGTATTTTGGTCTTTTCAAAGAAAGCGCCTCCCAAAATTTTAAAGAAAGAAAAACTTATATATGTACAAAAATAAGGGTTAATATGATGAAGGGATCGAATATGACTGTAAAGATGAATATTATAAGAGATTTTATAAAAGGAATTGATAAGATAAGAAGTTCGTTGAAAAAAGAAAGAAGAGGATTTAAGAAAAAAGACAAAAAAAAAGGGAGAGAATGTGATCAGGTAGGAGACTAAAACAAAGCCATACACTACAGATTTAGGGTATATTTTGATCTGTTAGAAGAATCTGTATCTCAAAATTTTAAAGAGAGAACAACTTATATATATATATATATACCAAAAATAAGGATAACTACTGTGAAGGGATAGAATATAATTCTAAAAATGAAAAATAAAAAATATTTTTTAAAAAACAGATTGGTAAGATGTTGGTTTAGAAAGGGAAAAATTCAAAAAGAAGAAAAGAAAAGAAGTTAAAAAAAAATCCTAACTTTGAAAGACTAAAGAATCATAGGAAAAAAGCTATGAATTCTATGTGCATTATTCCCCTAGTGCTGGAGTTCTGCTGTTCTCATTGATCGGTAAACTCAGTCTTGGTGGGCTGTTCTTGCTGATCTTCTGGGGAAGGGGCCTATTGCCATGGTTCCCAAATGTCTTTGCTGGAGGCGGAATTGCCCCACCTTTGCCAGGTCGGGCTAAGTAATATGCTCAGGTTTGCTCTCGTGTGTTTTCTTCCCTGTGAGCTTTCCATACAGCTTTGGAGGGCGAGAGCGAAGGAGCCAGAGGAACTGAGAACTTGGGGTCCCACTCCTCAGTCAGCCCCCAGAGAAAAGCAATCACTCCCGTCTCCCCGGTCTGCAGCCACAATCCGTGCTCACCTGGCCTGTGACCGAGCATTTCTATCTCTGGCACCCGACCCCGTGTGGAGTCTCCAAACCCAGCAGATCCCTGCGGTGCACTCCCACACTGCTCCTCCTGGGGGAGGAAAGGGAGTCTCTCTGGATCTGCCGCTTGTTGGGTCCCTGCTGGAGGAGAGTGGCCCAACTGTGCTGCAGATCACAACCCCGAGCTGAAAGCCCACTCCTCGGTCCGTCTCTGCAGCCAGCTCCCCCACTCCGATATCTGGGAGCTTTGCCACACTCAGGCATTCCTGGTCTTTCTGTGACCCTGAGGCTCCTGAGACCACACTGTCCCAGCGAGGGTTCCATCCCCTGCTTAGCCACTGGAGCAATGTCCCTCAGTGGAGCAGACTTCTAAAAGTTCCGATTTTGTGCTCCGCTGCTCTATCACTTGCCAGAAGCAGCCAATGGAGGCCCCCTCCCTCACCATCTATCCTCCCGAATATCGCCTCGGATTCACTTCTCCACACATCCTACCTTCCAGAAAGTGGTCGCTTTTCTGTTCAGAGTGTTGTTGCTATTCTTTTCTTCGATTTCCTGTTGAGTTCGTAGGTGTTCAGAATTGTTTGATCCCTATCCAGCTGAATTCCTGGGACCAGACAAAATTTAGGTCCCCTACACCTCTGCCATCTTGCCTGCCTCCCAGAATGGCTTTCAATAACCATCTGAACCCAAGCCATACCCAAGTTTTTTTCCTAGCATGGATCTACTTGTAACAAACATCTGACCCCACATATAAAAAAAACTCCATCCTGCCAGGATCCTCCTATCAAACAATCAAAACACTGGCAAATGATCCTTTCCTGGTGGAGTCATCCAAAAGTGTCATTAGCAATCCAGACATTACATGGGAAGATATATACAGAGCGCCAGTCTTCCAGGCAACTTTTATGACAACCCATTCCAGGATCATCACAGAAAAGTCAAGGCCCAAGTGTACTTAAATACATCAAGTCTTTATTAAGAGCTACCTTCTGCCTAACACTACGTTTCAATACAGTTGTAGAGATGAAGGAAAAGTCTGTATCAAGTGCATATATCTTTAGAGATTAAATGTGATGAACTATGTGTGGGTAACAGGGTCAAAGAGTTCAGGAAGAGATGGATGGGTCAGAGGTTTCAGGACCTCCACTGAACCTTGAGGGATAAATGGGATTAGTAGAGTTTAAACACATTCAGAATGTGTACAAAGATGAGCACAGACATGGCAGTGGGAATGGTCTGGACTTAGATTCCTAGGAATATTTATAGGATAGACTAGGTTCTAGTAAAAGGTATTTGCAAGAATAGAAGTTCATAAGTAGTAAAGACACATTATGGAGAGTTGGAAGTCAGAAAGAGGAATTAGACATTACACTGTAAGGGAGAGCAAGTATAGCTAGCAAAAAAAAAAAAAAAAAGTGACACACTGGAAGAAAGACACCAAGAGGTTGATATGGGTTAGTTGGAAGGAAAGAAACACCTGAAGGCAGAAAAAGCCATGTGGAGGGCTGAACCAGGGAGGAAAGTGTTTGACATGATGAAATCCATCTCTGCACATGGCACTTTCAGCCTCCAGCCTCCTCAAATGTATTCCACCTTGGGTGGGTAGATTCTGTTCTTCAAAGTATCAAGGAAATAGATTCTATAGCTCTTCTCAGAGCCCTACCTCTGTCATTTGTGACCCCAAAGGTTGGAAAGTTCTTCTTTGGCTTAACTTGAATCCTTCTCAAGGCCATTTACATTTTCCTTCCTCTGAACCCAGCAGTGAGGGGGAAAAAGAAGTAATCTTGTAGAGCAGATTCATAAAGTTATCCTAGAATGGCAGTCCTGAAAGGGATCTTTGAAACCATTCAATTCTACCTTCATTTAAAGATTAGAAAACAGAAGAAGTCACACAGCTAGTCTGTGGCTGGACTGGGAGCTTCTACCACAACCCACTTTGTCATTCCAATCTTTTGGTCATTAAGAACATCCCCCAGTCCTGCTTCCCCCCCGGCCCCAGTCCTACTAACTCAAAGGAGGAATTTTACCAGTCCTCTCTGGGAGCAGTCAAAATGCAAAGTTTTCTAAATGGTTTATTTTGGGACCAAAGAATCTTTATCTTTAAAAGGAGGTATTGATTTGACTAATTGTCACTGGAATTCCATTGGCAATTTACAACCTTCTATATTTGTTACCCAACCCATTATTCACTAGGTCTTGAGTGCATACATATCTGAGCATCTGACCTCATCCTTTTTTTGACCTTTGACATAATCCAGAAGCTGAACAGATCCCTTTCCAGCTCCCAGCCTGAGCAGCAGTGGGCATAGCCTTTTATGATATTGATGCACATCTTGACTTGGGGCTCCCGGAAATCTTTCTTCTTCCTTTTCAGCTCTAAAGCTATCCTTCAGCCCAGCTGCCTGGGAGCCTGAGACCTGGATTCTATCCCTTTCTCTAATGTTTTAACTGCAAGCAGAACCACAAAGAAAAATTTCCCATAGTAATTTCACTTCAAGCATGAATAGCCAGTGAATGCTCACCAGGATAGAATTTGGAGTTGGGAGGAGTATACAGACCTGACCAGAACTCATTTGCATACCATAGATTTTTTCCACCTGTACCTACAACACTGACTAAGGAAATGACTGTCTTTGTCTCAGGGAAGTTTTACTGCTGTCAAATTATTTTTCTGGTTTACCCAACCTTTCCCCTTTTTCCATTCTGGCATTCATTGCTCCATGTTGGTCAATGTATAATAGGAAATAGAATGTACTTACACATTGAAAACTTTAAAATATGCAATTCATTTAGTGTGGATACTTGCCTGGGGGCAGAGATCAGGTTTTCCTGGTGACCGGTATAGGACATGCACATTCAAAACATCTTGAGTGTAGAACTTGACCTGCAGAGGTTATCTTTTGGAGTAGCTGAGGATTAGCCATGTCAGGAAGAGATATTCCTTGACTTTCTTCAAGAGTTCTAGAGAAAAAATTTTGAGGCTGCTCTGGTGTCCTGCTTTAGGAGCCAGGAGAGATAAAATAGTCTTTCCTCTACTTATAGAACCTTGGCACTAAAGGTAATCTTATTGATAAAAACGCTGGGGGGTATAAAGAACAAGTGATGTGGCTCATTCACTAAGGCCTTGTAGAGATGAACCTAGAATGGAGGACTGATTCCTCAAGTCTGCATCCTGTAGGCAGGACTTTGGAGCATAAGGTGCTGGTCTAAAACACTGGGTCCACATCAGAGGCCCTAGTCAGGGTCCTGAATTACATCACTCAAGGACCCACTGTTCTCTTTGACTTTTCTTTCTTCTTGGACTTATTCTGTCCCTTCCCCTTAAGCACCTACTTATCTCATAAGGCAAATAAATCTTCTCTCATTGTTTTCTTGGACTGAAAAAGCAATTAAAAAGCCACCTACAGTCTATTCCCCTATCTCCAGGCCAGGCTACAGTTTACCCAACAATCATCCTCTTTATGATCCAGACATGTTTGAATCTGAGACTGGTATTGTCACAGTAGACCTATTCTTGTTTTTCAACTGAGTTTGATTTCAAAAGCACTGCAGGGAATAAAAGATAAATAACCCAATTAAAAAAAAAGACAAAGAATTTGATTAGAGAGACATCTCTCCAAAGAAGATATAAAAATGTCCAATAGCACATGAGAAGATGCTCAACATCATTAGCCACTAGGGAAATGTACATTAAAATCACAGATACCACTTCATATCCACTAGGATAGCTATAATAAAAAAAAAGAACTACAAGTGTTGATGAGGATGTGGAGAAATTGGAACCCTCCCACATTGCTGAAAGTATCATAAATGCTGCATGCTATTTGGCATTCATAATAGCCTAAATGGAAACAACTAAAATGTCCATAAAAGAATGAATGGATAAACAAAATGTCATATATCCATACAATGAAATATTATTTGGTCATAAAATGTAATGAAGTAGTAACTAACACATGATACAATGTAGATAAATCTTGAAAACATTAATCTAAGTGAAGAAAGTCCATCACAAATGACTATATTTTGTATAATTCCATTTATAAGAAATGTCCACATTAGGCAAATCCAGAGACAGTAAGTGGGCTAGTGATGGCCTAGGGCTGAGTAGAATGGGGGAAAGGGAAGTGACTGCTAATGGATAAGGGTTTCTTTTTGAGATAATAAAAATGTTCTGGATAGTGGCGATGGCTGCACGATTCTGGGAATACACTAAAAACCACTAAATGGTACACTTAAAGGTGAATTTTATGGTATATGAATTGTATCCAAATAAAATTGTTATTTAAAAAATACCTTCACAGGCAGAAAGAAAACACAGGAGGAGGAAAGCAGGCAATTTAAAAGAACTAGACAATGAATTTATCATAAAACAAAAACTTTAATTTTTTTTTACTGTGAATTCATACATTCCCAACAAAATCTATGTAGTTTTTTTAATGCTGTGTTTTAAAAATATGTGGTTTTCTCAAACTGAGGCCATTGCTAACAGGAGCTTTTACTGCCTTTTGGACAGGGGCAGCATATCCAGCCTTATTTAAGGTTTTTGTTGAATCTTCCTCTTTTCACCTCCACCTGCCTGTCTGCAAACCTGACAGGAAACTTACATGAATCCCTTTTGCACAATCTGGTGACATAAGTTCAGGTTGGATATTCTCCAGGGTCAGGTTGGGGTGAGGTTAGTTTTCTTTGATTATCTCCTCCAGGGATGGGATGATGTGGGGAACGGGAGGCTATAGAATGGGAATCTAGATCTCTGACTCCCCACTGGAAGTCACACTGATTCTAGTCTTCTAAGAGCTTTAGGGATTAAGAGACTATTCTGGAATCCAATGAGGGGTAGCATTTGTTATGTCAGTAGCAGCTAGGAAATGTGTACAGAGCACAACACTTGGCATCAAGAGGCTACTCTTAGGCATGATCTTGACCATCTGTGTGACTTTGGGCCTCTTAGTTTCCTCAACTATAAAAATGGGAATAATAATAATGGGAGTAATGAATTTTATAATCATAGAAGTTGTTAGAAATAATCTACCACAGTATATTTCAAATTCTAGCCATCCCCTACCCTCTGCCCCAGATCCTACCTCCATACCCCTTGATGTTTTTGAAAATGATTGGTCAATCTCTATATAAGTTGGCTAGTCCTAAAATGTCTACAATATATTAAACTGGAGTTTGCCATCTTGCAAGTCTTAACTGAGACCTTTACATGCTCTCACGGTACCTTGAACATGACAGAAGTTTGAAGACCAAAATCTAACACCACCTATAGCTTTGCTTCCCCAGGCTAGATCCCTCCCCTTCATCTAAAGTTCTTCATGTAGCTTGGTCCAAGTTCTCTACTTTCCTGGTTATTTTCTAAACATATTCCAGACTTCCAGCTTCTTTAAGTACTAAAACCAGTCCTGAAAAGTCAGCAGAATAGCATGGGCTTCACCTTCCTTCTGGACAGTACATTAGTATCGTATTATTATAAATTTATTACCATCAGTATAAATTTGCATCTGTTTTGTGGCAACCATATTCACAAGGAACTAAACATTACAATCTGTGAAACCCATGAACTCCTTTTCACATTAGATCCTTCAGCACAATCTTCTTCAACTCTTTTACTTGTACCCTCTATTGTTTGGACTAAAGTGTTAGATTTTTTATTTTCCCATCAAGTCCCATGATTTCAGCCCATTTCCTGCTCTGCAGATGCATATCAAGGTTGAGATGTTTTGATGATGTGCTGATGACAATGAGGGGAAAAAATAAGAATAGAGGTATCAGTTCTACCTTTAAGGTTCTCTGTTGAGAAATCGGTGTCTACAGATTCACCTTGCAGCCACTGGAAGAATGTACACAGAAAGACACTATTTATCCAAGCCAGGCTTCTGCCCCCTCCAGAACAAGTGTTTCCTGTTTATGTCATCCTCAGATCCTGAGTTAGGGGTCATACAATGATCATGTGAGCCAAGCTAGAAGGCTTCAGTGAGGGCAATGAAAGGGAAGTAGGTAGAAGAAAAGAAAAGAGGTGAAGAAAGAAAAGGGGTGGAAGACAAAGAGAGAAATATAGTGGATGATTTTTGGATTGTCTACTTAGTTCTGGCCACATTCTTGTTCTTGAGCTCTATGGGACATCCCCCTATTCTTATTTTGTTAATTCTAATTCTATTTTGTTAATTTACTTGTTTGTTTCATTTATTTTTTGCTTAGACTATAATAGTGTGTTTTCTTTTGCTTGAAACAGGCCTGCAAATCATAAATAATCTAAGAACAGAGCCATAATTATGTTAGTGATCTTAACAAATGTGGAAACTGAGGCTAACATAGGTTTAACCAATCATTTGAAACTAAATAATGGTTGACAAGAAATGCTGAAGTTTTAGGCCGTCCCAGGGCCATAAAGAATGGGCAAGGGAATCCAAAGATTTTAGCAGAGAAATGAGAGGGCTAGTACTATTTGCAAGGACATAAAAATTTTTATGAAATGTATACTGGGCAGTTACTTTAATGAAAACAGAAGGAATTCTGGGAGGACACAAAAACCACTCCCCATATCATCAAATATCTGAATGGTCTGTAACTGTCTGTGCAGATTCTGCCTCTGTGGAACTTCAAATGAGACTAGATGACCAGTGACCTTAGATGGTGCGATATTTAAGCAACATTCCTGAGCATCTGTTAGGCATCTAGCAATGTGCAAGATACACAAGAAATGCCATATACAGACCTGCCCATAAGAAGCTTAAAGGATCATTAGGGACATAGAATAAAGCCCATTAGCAAACAATACAAGGCAGCATATAATTATTTTTCCCAAGGTGTAGTACGGATCTACGCATTATAAGAAATTAGTAAGTGGAAAATTCAACATGGTCTGGAATTGTTGGAAAAGACTTCAAGAACAAGTTTGGACTTGAGATGAACTATGGATGTATGGAAAAGGGTTCAGTAACTCACATGATAGGAAGAGAAGAGAAAGAAGAGAGGGAAGGCAGGAAGTAGGGAGGGTGGGTATTGGGTTCAGCTGCAGTGTAAGCCAAGTGACAATAGAATTAGCATGGTTGGCATGAAGAAATGAGCTTGGCTGAAGACTGCCTTTGCTAACCCCTCATCTTTGGTGCTGCTCTGGCTCTGCTCTTCCACAAAACCCCACCTAACACTACATCCTTCTGAACTCCTAACACAGTCATCACTCTTGAATGTGACTTGTGTTTCAGTTATTGGTATTTCCAATGTCTACGTCATTTCATTTGAAAATTTTTTATCTTCTCAACAGCCCCTTTAAGTAAGGATATATGCCAGTATGTTTTGGCATTCACCCAGAACTCAGTGCAATAAGTTGAATTCCAAGTTCTTATAATAAATAAACACTTATTAAATGGACAAGGTAGAATCTGGGTATCACTTCTGGTTCTAGCCTTCTGGGACCCCTTGCCTCTATAATTTTTAATTCTTCATCCCAAGGCTTTGTTGAGTGTTGAAGTCAGGTTGCAGGCATGTGGAAGAGGAGGTGGAGATAGGCCCCTCTGGTCTCTGTTTCTCCTGTTAGGGCTGCAGCAGTCATCTCAACTCTGCTCTTGCTGGGGAGCTAATCACAGCACTAACATACAAACCTTGACTAGAAATTAGGTGCACTCAATGAGAAGTCAGGAAACAAATAATGATTTGCATTAAAATGGGAACCCCTGTTTCTCCCACAGTTGGTTGAGCCACTTTCACTATCATGTCCATTCTGGAATGGAAAGTGCAGCTGGTGTACAGAATATTAGCACCCAAAAGACTTCAAACCCCATTGGAGCTCTTTATGAAGTATTTAGATTGCCCTATCACATCTATCTTGATGGTCTTCTTTCATCCTTTGCAAATCAAATTTTTAGGTGGGAAGGCAACCACATATTTAAAATGATTTGCCTCTAGATATGAAAACATTTGGAATATTATGGTAAAGCATAGGAAAATTATCTGATGGTCTTCATTTCTCTTTTGGATTTGAGACCTATTTGACTCTACTGTGTATCTGGTTGCAGATCACTACGGTCATGTAGACCCTGTGCCTGGGAGCACTGGTGTGGCCCAGCTCAGCTGAGATGGAAAGATAGAACTGGCTCCCAGGGAATAGAATTTAGGGAAAAACCAGGCTTCTTTTGGATTCATACTACATTGGATTCTACCCTGACTGTGCCATTTATTAGCTGTATGCCCTCGAGCAAATTATTTCATCTGAGTCTCAGTTTCTTTGTTTTTAAAGGTTTTATTTATTTACTTTAGAGAAAGAGAGAAAGAGAGCAAGCAGGGGAAGGGGCAGAGGGAGAAGAAGTGAGAGAATTCTCAAGCAGACTCCCTGCTGAGTGCAAAGCCCAATGTGGGGCTGGATGCCAGGATCCTGAGATCATGACTTGAGCCAAAATCAAGAGTCAGATACTTATATATACAAGAGAATATTACTCAGCCATCAGAAAGGATGAATACCCACCATTTGCATCAACATGGATGGAACTGGAGGGGATTATGCTCAGTGAAATAAGTCAAGCAGAGATAGTCAATTATCATATGGTTTCACTTATTTGTGGAACATAAGGAACAGCACGGAGGACAATTAGGAGAAGGAAGGGAAAAATGAAGGGGGGGACATCGGAGGGAGAGATGAACCATGAGAGACTATGGACTCTGAGAAACAAACTGAGGGTTTCAGAGAGGGGGTGGGGTGATGGGTTAGCCCAGTGATGGGTATTAAGGAGGGCACATAGTGCAGTGAGCACTGGGTGTTATATGCAAACAATGAATCATGGAACACTACATCAAAAACTAATGATGTACTATATGGTGACTAAAATAATATAATAAAAAAGATAAAACATATTATAATACTAAAAAAAAAGAATTGATTACTTAACCAACTGAGCCACCCAGGCACCTCATCAGTTTCTTCATTTTTAAAATGAAAATAGTAATAATGTGAAACTGAAGAGATGGTCACAATGATTAAATGAGATCACATATACATGATGCCTTTGGCACAGCAGCTGGGCAGAGTAAGCACTTAATAAGTGATAGCTCTTATAATTATTATCACTCAGTGCATTCTGGAGCATCATCCCTTGGCCAGCCTTACTCAGGTGTTTCTGTCTTGAATGGGGCAAAGGGGAGGTGATGGTCTGAATGTGTGGCTGGCTGTGTGTTGGTCAAGAGGGATAGGTGTGTCCTGAGAATATTGTAGTATCATGGGTGTGTCTCAGCCCCAAACGAAGTAAGATAATCTCTGACAAAGACAAGTCATAAGTCTGAGCAGCATGTGATGCTCATGTCCCAGGCAAATCCTGCTTCCTATTCTGCCCAGTTGGCTGTTCCCACAGAAAAGGATTTACCAGTCACATATACTCTTAAAGGTTCTGCATATCTCCTGCATCTCTCTCTCTCCCTCTCCCTCCCTCTTCTTAGTCTTTGGACTCAATGGAAGAGTTGGGGCCATTTTAGGGACCTTGATTCATCCCCATTAAAATACCCATGCATAGCCTATGCTTGATGCACCTATTTGGACCTACTGGTAAATGACTGGATGGCATTCCTTGTTAGGCAGATCATGTCTGGACTGACATGGGGGATTATGTGTTCACTCATAGGGTATCATTTGTGGGAGCACCACAAACCTTGCCCAAAACATCTTGTCATTTATCTACCATAGAGACAGAAGTTCTATCATACCAACATCTTTCTTCAGTGTTAAAGCTTTATAAAACTACAAATATCTCTGGGCAGGAATGATTCCTTAAGTCAAAACAAGTCATTAACCTCTTAATGTGAAATAGTGCCCAGGGATTTTATCCATCAAAGAAATTAGGAAAGAAATAAGTATGAGACTGCAAGAACTAAGGTGTTGGGTGGAAGAGCAAAAGGCTCCTGTGAGACAGTCAGTGACTTCAGCCCAGAGTGTGCAGCCCTGGGCAGCTGGGCGAAAGGAGGATACCAATTGCAGGTTTCCTGGATAAATCTATTGAAAATGAGGTAGGAGAGCAATGACAGCACTTTCACCCACTTTACAATTCTGCCTCGATCCTGAGGAACCATTCTTTTTGCCATGTCCGGAACTGAAAAGTCAAGCTTGGAGACATAAGGCAGGCTCTTATCAAAGAGAGAACACATGCAACAGGGTTAGGCCCCATGGACATGAATAACTCAACCAGGCTGGCATTGACGTCTTCCCAATCTGCTCTGAAGGGAGTGATCCCACAGGCTGAGACATAACCTCACCGCCAAAGCCAAAGTATGTCATGGAGCTTTTAATAACCCTGCCTGTCCCTTCCTCCCCCACAGAGGGGAACAGCTGGCCTCACCCTCCCTTCTTCTCATTGTCACTTTCTCTCTGTGATTCCAGGACATTGTCTTTGAATGGGTGTCCCCATGCTAAGAAGCATGTTTTCCAAGATATAAGCAGCAATCATTTTATAATTTCTTTAATGTTATTGTTGCTGGGATTGCCTCTCTACGTGATGGTTACAAAAGGCAGATGGGGAGATTCACTCTAATTAGGGGCCCACCAAACTTTTCACCTGCCTGTAGTTTCAGTCCCACCCATGTTTACCTGGGCCACCCAGGCCCCACTATACCTCCTGCCCTCAACACAGGAGGATCTCAACACCATCTATGAGAGCTTCAGATCAGTATTATGGTCAGGTCTACATTTGGGGACTCAGTATCTCCCTTTTAATGCCTCTCTGCATACTTGTGGAGACCCTCAGCAGTGTGCCAGAGCCCATGCTTACCGAGCAGCAAATAGGAGCCAATTGTTAATTTCTAGGAATTTTGTGAGCCAGTTGATATCACATTGGCGGAGGGGAGTATTTAAATTCATGGAAATAAGTAGACACTTCAGAACAGCACACCACTGTCCTCTCCTTCACTCAGGAAATCTGCTCCTCCATGTAGCCCACCAAGGCTTTTTCTTTCCTTTCTCTTCCACATTACCATTTCCTAGGTATGTGTCCTTTCTCTTTTGCTCACTACTAGCTGTTATTGAACAGGATCTAATAAAGTACTTCCTGCGACTGTAATAATAGTAATAATTGCTACCCTCTCTTGCACTTTAACTTTGGGTAAAACTTTAAGGCAAGGGAATTATCCTGTGGTTCCCTTCATGACATTCCAAGTAGCTAGTTTGGGGTGAAGACCTTCCTAGAACCACTGTTTGCTTGAAAGTTGTTCCAGTGTGTTAGGTGGCAGGGTGGTATCACATCATCTCCCTGCCTGGAATGATGCAATTGTTGCCTGGCCTGGAGCCAGCAGTCAGTGAGGTGAGCCTGTCACCGCCCTTCCCACCTAACAGTTCAACCTTATGTTATGTTTGCAAATAAATGGATCCCTCTATATTCAAAACATAAAGATTGTTCTAAAATCTTAACCTAATTCTTCAAGATTTAGTATTTCTTTCCAATTGAACTAAGGTCCCCTAGAAACAGAACTGTATTTTAGAAGTGGATGTGTTGTTGTTGCTGTTGTTTTAGTTTCCCAGATCCCCCATCATCAGAGACCAGGATATTCCAGTCATATGTGTATGTCCAGCTGGAAAGGAGAAACCACTATCCTCTAATATAAGGCACATACTTTGAGAGAACAAGTCAACCGACTCTCAACTTCTTGAACTATCTTAAATTTTGTTACCCTTTTTTCCAGTTCTTTCAACCTCCCCCAGGTCCTTCTTGACCTCACTTCAAATTCTTGAATGGTCATGAAGCCTGGGCTCTGATAAAGATCTGTCTAGAGCAGGAGGTGAAGGAAGAATTGCCTTAAAGCTTCTACATGCCATTTTTTAAAAGGAACATGAGCCCTGCCACACTCAGTCATGCTATGCTTCCCCTTGCATAAGATTCTGCACTGGGGCAAGGCCTCATGTGATGGATTATGGATGATAATCATCAAAGCCTTGATTTTTATTTCTGTATCCCAGAATTAGGTTGGCTTTGAAAACTATAGTATCATACTTTACTATGATTTCTTGTTCTCTACCATAATGGTTATTAACAGCTATCATTAATAATTTGTGAGCTTACCTGTTTAAACTATGTCTCCTTCCCTAAACTGTAAGTTCCATCAGGGCATTAGTGATCATGTCTGTCTTATTTATCAGTATGTCCCCAGCACCTGGCAAAATATGGTGGCTCAGTATATACTTGTTAAATGACCTTAAGATCTTTCTCAACCAGAACTTCTTCCTCAATTTTGCATTTGGATTTGTTTTTCCTCCTATGATACAGTAACTTGAACTTAATAGTATTGAACTACTATCTAACCAGGAAGCAGAATGTTCTAAAAGCACAAGTTCTCTAAAGGTTTCTGCTTTTTGGCCATATAGTAATTCTGGTGGGGAATCCAGCTGTTAATCCCAACTCCAGAATGTATATTCTTACCAACTTCTTAACACTTTTTGTGACCCAGTTAACTCAGGTGCCTAGACAATTATTAATGAAGTCAAGGTCAGAATGAAACTGACTAGGGAAATAGAACTATGTTTTGAACCTCATCAATTTCCTGGTTATATGAGGCTTCCATGAGAGACTGTGCATGACTCCACACATACCCATTTGTCTTGCTGGCAACACAACTCCTAGGTCTCACCTTTGATGGGTCAAGTGGGAAAATTGTTCTTGTGCACTGTCTCCCAGGGCTGTTTCAAGGAGTTGAGATCATGGTTGCAGAAGTTCTTTAGCAGGAAAAGGCACTATAATGAGCTGTCCTTTATGTAGAAAGAAGATGATACTGATCTACTTTCAGTAGGGCATGTGCTGGAAGGTGTTTCTCAGCAGCTGGACTTGGCTTCTACGGCCTCATGCTGTCTTTCTGACTAGAATTTCCTAAAGCTAATGGCTCTATAAGGCCAGGACTGAGTTATAGACACTATCAACTATTCCTAGTGTTGCGTCTGTGGCATTTTCTCTCTCTCTCTCTTTCTTTCTCTCTTTCTTCTTTCTTTCTTTCTTTCTTTCTTTCTTTCTTTCTTTCTTTCTTTCTTTCTTTCTTTCTTTCTTTCTTCCTTCCTTCCTTCCTTCCTTCCTTCCTTCCTTCCTTCCTTCCTTCCTTTTTCTTTCTTTCTTTCTTTCTTTCTTTCTTTCTTTCTTTCTTTCTTTCTTTCTTTCTTTCTTTCTTTCTTTCTTCCTTTCTTTCTGTCTTCTTTCTTTCTTTCTTTCTTTCTTTCTTTCTTTCTTTCTTTCTTTCTTTCTCTCTCTCTCTCTTTCTT
>NW_027397156.1:662888-682585 GCF_003265705.2 Callorhinus ursinus | reverse complement strand
TCTTTCTTTCTTTCTCTCTCTCTCTCTCTTTCTTTCTTTCTTTCTCCTTTCTTTCTTTTTTAAAGATTTTATATATTTACTTGAGAGAGAGAGAGCACAAGCAGGGAGGAAAGGGAGAAACATGCTCCCTGCTCAGCAGAGAGCCCAATGTGGGGCTCGATCCCAGGACCCTGAGATCATGACTTGAGCTGAAGGCAAATGCTTAACTGACTGAGCCACACAGGTAGCCCTATGGTGTTTTCTTAAATTCTGATGACATTTTTTAAAGTGCAGTTTTAGACCCCTGATTGCTCCTCTTTCCAATCCCCCACTCCCACATCACTGAGCACATCTGAATCTGGGTACAGCCCCTGAAGTTTTCTCTTGCTAACTAGGTCCTTAAGTCAGACCTGTAGATAACTACTTCTGAAGCATGACCATTAACCTGCCAGGACTTCATCTTGGTGTTTTATGGTATAGATAGAAGTTCTCCAAGTGTGGTCCCTCAAACAACACCATCAGAATCACCCAAGAACTTGTTAAAAATATAAATTCTCAGAACGCACCATAGACCAGTGAATCAGAAGCCCTGGTAATAGGGTCCAAAAATCTGTGTTTGAACAAACTCTCCAACTGATTCATATTCAAGTTTGAAAACCACTGGCACCGACCATATTTAGTCTCAGAGTTTTTCAAATTAGAACTTGAAATGGAATTGTAAAGCAGAAATTACTTTTAAATATATTGTTCACCCTCCTATTTTTCAGGTGATTAAATTGAGACCATATGATTTGTCCAAAGATACAGTACAATCCTAGCAAAGCCTGGGTCTCATGCATTCATATCCAGAGCTCTAAGAATATATAGATCATAGTGTTCCCATGAGCTTTGGCCTTGGAAATGTGTTCATCTCTTGTGTCAGGGCAAAAACCAGCCTCTCTTGGGCTTTGACCTTTCTCAGCTGAGATACAAATCCCTCCCTCCCCCTTCTAATCTTTCCTCCTAATCTCTAAGCATACCCCAAAGCAGAACTGTCTTAGAGAAAAAGAAATCTCCAAAGGCTTGGTGCAGAAGTATGGTCTCTCTTCCGGAGCTCTAACAGGTGACTCCCAAATGTAATTGTTACCCAGATTCCCTGCATGCCTGAGAACAGATGGGCAGTCTGTAGAGGACTCCCTCCTGGAATTTTGGGAAAACCTATTCACAGAAATGGGGGAGGGGATGCAAAATCTCTCTCAACAGGTCAGCTGCAAATGCACAAGGCCTGGCAACCTTCGCTGCCCTTAAAAAGGAAAGAACTTGCTGTGTTTTGGGACAATCCATTATCACTTTGGAAAAAACAAAACAAAACCTTAAACCTCCTTCCAGTCTCTGCTGCCTATGTCCTTCCAACTCAGGACTATTGCCAGCTTTAAATTTCATCTATCATTTGAGACCATATGTGGAAATTCTGATCACTGACATTTTTATTTTTATCTCTCAGACTGAAAAGGCTTGTCTCTCTTCCAAACCATCCTATTAAAAAGGCTAGAGTTGACTCCAAGAGCTTCAGGCAGAATGGTGACAAGTGAGAGGGAGAGAGATGGAGAGTTTGGTGTTTGGGAAGGACGGAGTTGGTGCAAGTCCTAGATTGTCCTGGGATCTCCTGGATAGTATCTACATCATTCACAAAGATTCCACTAACTCTCTCCTCCCAAGACCTTCAAAAGCCTTTGACTTAAACCAATCTGCCCGTTCCCTCTCCCCTAAAAACAGTTCTGTGTGTCACTCTCTATCAAGAGAGGTTTAAAGAGTAAGTTGCTAGAAGAACATTGATTCCTTCTGCTTCCAAAAAAATCCTTTTTTTCCCCTCTGACTTCGGCATTATGGTTTTGGTATTAGGTGCCCTAGCTATTTGCCTTTAGGCAATCCGTAAGTTAATATTTGCAAAGAGATGATCACTAAAAGCCCATATGGGTTCACTGAGAATTGGCCATATGGAACTAACCCCATTTCCTCTTATAAAAATGGTTATGAGGCAGTAAATCAGAGGAATGCCGTAGTTATATAGAGTATCTTTATTTCAGAAAAGCATCTAACAGTGTTTTATGATAGCCATATTGAAGAAAACAAACAAACAAAAAACACAAAGAAATAAAGGTTATATTTGAGTACTGCATATGGACTCAGTTGTACTCAATCAACTTGGACAAAGGTCATTTGTGCCATAGCCTGTGCCCTTCCCCATCATGCCTTCCTTGTCTCTTCTTCAGTGATTTCTATGAAAGTGTAGAAGAGCTATTTATCAAATTTGTGTGAGGTATATTAGAGAGAGAGAGACAAACACTTTAGATAACAAGATGATGATTCAGACATTCTCAAAAGTTAGAAATGGTTAACTAAAATCTAAAAGACTTTTTAACACTTGTCTCTGCAATCAATTACATAAACAGAAGATGAAGGAGAACTGGCTTAATAGCCATCAATTAAAATAAAATAAAACAAAACTTAGTGTTCCCATTGACCATAAGCTCAGGAATGCAGCTACCAAGAAAGCCAAACACTATTTGGCTCTATTAATAGAAATAGAGAGAACAGATCAAAGGAGACAATGGCCCACTGCACCCTGCACTGGTCAGACCACAGCTGGACTATTGCCTTGTCCTCTTCTGCAAGCAACATTCTAAGAGGCACATTGACAAATAGGAGAGTATACAGCTGGCAGGAACTGGAGTGGTGAGCAGCCTGGAATCCAATTCGTCTATGTTTCAAGAAATGGGAAGGTTCAAGAAGTTCAAGAAATTATAAGAAGGCAGATTTCAGCACAATGAAAAGAAAATTTTCTAATAAAGTTGTCTAATAATGATGTATTTTTCTCACAAATTAATGAATTGCCTTCAAAGAAAATACTCAAAGAGAAACTGTGAGAAATATTAGATATCCTATTGAGAGGATTTCTATATTGTATGGAAAGCTATATTAAGGAGTATGATTTCTAGGTCTTTCCTAGACTGCTTCCAGAGCAAAGACTGTATTGGGGCTAGTTTTTCCTCCAGATCAATCCCCTGGACTGGGAATCAGAAATTTGGATTTCAAATTATGATTTTTCTAAGAACCAGCCAGGCAAGTGACTTCTTTCTGGGTTTCATTTTTTTTTCCACCTGGAAAGTTGGAGGGATGAGTTACATGGTAGCTAAGATCACTGTTAGGAGAAATATCTGATTTATTATATATTATTTTTGAAATTACAAAAATAACCAAATTAGAGAAATTACCACCAATTAGGTAGAATTAGACTCTTTGGAATCTTATCTTGCAAAGCATAAATTCCAAGATCTGTTTGAAGAAATTATTTTTTTCTATTTCCCTGTCTTAGTCCCTGACAGAGAATATCTAAGAAAGTAACCCACTCATTTCTACAAAAGGACATTTTTCAACAATGGTCGCTACAGGATTCTTTTTCAAAAATGAAATTCTTATATGTCCATAGGAAGTATTCAATGCTTTATACATGTTGCAACACTTAAAAGCTGTGACAACCTTGACACCAAGCCTTATAACCTCCATAAGCACCATAGAAATACCTTTAGTCCTAGCTGGTGGAGAAGTAGCTAAATATAACCACATTGAAGAGTGATTTAACTGTATCTATTAAAATTTCAAATGGTCTTACCCTTTGACCAGCTATTCCATTTCCAGTATCTTCCTTATGGAAATGTACACACATGTATGAAAAAGGCTGGACAAGGATGGACATTGTAGATCTGTTTGTAAAACAAAACAAAACAAAACAAAAAAACCCTGAAAACATCTATATGTTCCTCAGATGGAAAAGGATAACCAAGTCATTGTATGCCTATCCAGGGAACACTGTGTAGCAAGCTAATGAGAGGGTACGGATGTGTAAAACCCTACACCTCATGCTAGTCAGTGAAAAAAACAAAAAAAAACAAACAGGTTGCAAAGAATATATTCAGCACAACCACAGATGCATGTTGTTTGACCTGTACAAGATGGGCCCTGCACTTTGCCTTTGATTTTTCCGAATTAGGAGATAACATTTTAAATTGAGAAATTTTAAATTAAAATATAGATTTATTCTTTAAAAATTGATTTTTAAATCAAAACTGATAGTTTATTTTGTATATAACATATATAGAAATAAAATGTATGACAACAGCAGAGAAGCATGGGAAGAGGTTGGAAATACACTTAGAATACTCAGACTGTATGTTAAATGGTATAGTATTAATTGAAGGCAGGCTCTAATAATTTAAAGACAATAATTGTGAACTCTAGAGTAGGTATTAAGGACGGCATGTATTGAACTCTAGAGTAGGTATTAAGGATGGCATGTATTGAGCACTGGGTGTTCCACTGAATAATTCCAATGATTCCAATGAATCATGGAACACTACGCCAAAAACTAATGAAATGTATGGTGACTAACATAACATAATAAAATAAAATAAAATAAAATAAAATAAAATACCCTTTAAAAATTAAAACAGAGGTGTAGCTAATATGCCAACAATGTAGATGAAATGCAATAATAAAAATATTTGATAAACCCAAAAGAAGTCCCCCTGCCAGTAAAAGAAGAAAAAGGGAACAGAGACTAGATGGCACAAATAGAAAAGAAATAGCAAGATAATCAATCTAAACCCAAACTTTAACTACATTAAATATAAAAGGTTTAGATACTCCAATTAAAAAGCAGAGGTGGGGCACCTGGGTGGCTCAGTCGTTAAGCATCTGCCTTCGGCTTGGGTCGTGATCCTAGGGTCCTGGGATTGAGCCCCATGTCAGGCTCCCTGCTTCATGGGAAGCCTCCTTCTCCCTCTCCTACTCCCGCTGCTTGTGTTCCCTCTCTCGCTGTGTCTCTCTCTGTCAAAAAAAAAAAAAAAAAAAAAAAAAAGCAGAGGTTACCTGGTTGTAGGAAAATATATTCTTCAAGTAACCCAATTTAAATATAGAGACACAGCTAAGTTAAAATAAAAGGATATAAAATGTATGCCATGCAAACATCAACCACAAGAAAGCTATAGTAGCAATATAATATCAATAAGTAGAATTCATTAAAAGGATCACAACCGACAGAGCAAGATGGCAGAGGAATAGGAGACCTGGATTTGGTCTGGTTCCAGGAATTCAGCTGGATAGGGATCAAACTATTCTGAACATCTACGAACTCAACAGGAGATCGAAAAAAAGAATAGCACCAACTCTCTGAACAGAAAAGCGACCACTTTCTGTAAGGTAGGACATGCGGAGAAGTGAATCCGAGGTGATACTTGGGAAGATAGATGGCAAGGGAGGGGGCCTCCGTCAGCTGTTTCTGGCAAGTGATAGAGCCCCAGAGCACAAAATTGGAAATTTTAGAAGTTGGCTCTGCTGAGAGACATTGCTCCGGTGGCTAAGCAGGTGGACCCTCGCTGGGACAGTGTGGTCTCAGGACCCTCGGGGTCACAGAAAGATGGGGGGGTGCTTGAGTTTGGCAGAGCTCTCAGGTATTGGAGCAGGGAAGCTGGCTGCAGAGACAGAGCCGAGGAGTGGGCTCTCAGCTTGGGGTTGCCATAAACCATGATCCGCAGCACAGTTGGGCCACTGATCTTCCAGCAGGGACCCAACAAATGGCAGATCCGGGGAGACTCCCCTTCCGCCCCTGGGAGGAGTGGCACAGGAGCACATTGCAGCGATCTGCTGGGTTTGGAGACTCCATAAGGGGTCATGTGCCAGAGATAGAAATGCCCGTGAGCACAGGTTTTCTACATAAAGTATCATATCATCTGCAAAGAATGAGAGTTTGACTTCCTCTTTGCCGATTCGGATGCCTTTTATTGCTTTTTCTTGTCTGATTGCTGTGGCTAGGACTTCTAATACTATGTTGAATAGCAGTGATGATAGTGGACATCCCTTCCGTGTTCCTGACCTTAGGGGGAAAGCTCTCAGTTTTTCCCCATTTAGAGTGATCTTTGCTGTGGGTTTTTCATAGATGGCATGATATATTCAGAACACTAAATGGGGAAAATATGCAGCCAAGAATATTATATCCAGCTAGGCTGTCATTGAAAATAGAAGGAGAGATAAAAAGCTTCCAGGACAAACAAAAACTAAAGGAATTTGCAAACATGAAACCAGACCTACAAGAAATATTGAAAGGGGTCCTCTAAGCAAAGAGAGAGCCTAAAAGCAAATTAGACCAGAAACGAACACAGACAATATATAGTAACAGTCACCTTACAGGCAATACAGTGGCACTAAATTCATATCTTTCAATAGTTACCCTAGAAAGATATGGGCTAAATGGGCTAAATGCCCCAATCAAAAGACACAGGCTATCAGATTGGATTAAAAAACAAGACCCATCGATATGCTGTCTGCAAGAGACTCATTTTAGACCAGAAGACACCCCCAGATTGAAAGTGAGGGAGTGGAAAACCATTTACCATGCTAATGGACACCAAAAGAAACCTGGGGTGGCAATCCTTATATCAGACAAATTAGATTTTAAAACAAAGACTGTAATAAGAGATGAGGAAGGACACTATATCCTACTTAAAGGGTCTAACCAAAAAGAAGATATAACAACTGTAAATATCTATGCCCCTAACATGGGAGCAGCCAATTATATAAGCCAATTAATAACAAAAGCAAAGAAACACATTGACAACAATACAATAATAGTGGGGGATTTAACATCCCCCTGACTGAAATGGACAGATCATCTAAGCAAAAGACCAACAATGAAATAAAGACTTTAACTGACACACTGGACCAAATGGACTTCACAGATATATTCAGAACATTCCATCCCAAAGCAACACAATACACATTCTTCTCAAGTGCCCATGGAACATTCTCCAGAATAGGTCACATCCTCGGTCACAAATCGGGTCTCAACTGGTACCAAAAGATTGGGACCGTTCCCTGCATATTTTCAGACCACAATGCTTTGAAACTAGAACTCAATCACAAGAGGAAAGTCGGAAAGAACTTAAATACCTGGAAGCTAAAGAGCATCCTACTAGAGAATGAATGGGTCAACCAGGAAATTAAAGAAGAATCAAAAAAGTTAATGGAAATCAATGAAAATGAAAACACAACTGTTCAAAATCTCTGGGATGCAGCAAAGGCAGTCTTAAGAGGAAAGTATATAGCAATCCAAGCCTTTCTCAAGAAACAAGAAAGGTCTCAAATACACAACCTAACACTATACCTAAAGGAGCTGGAGAAAGAACAGCAAAGAAAGCCTAAAGCCAGCAGGATAAGAGAAATAATAAAGATCAGAGCAGAAATCAATGAAAGAGATACCAAAAGAACAGAGGAACAGATCAATGAAACTAGGAGCTTGTTCTTTGAAAGAATTAACAAGACTGATAAACCCCTGGCCAGACTTATCAAAAAGAGAAAGGACCCAAATAAATAAAATCATGCATGAAAGAGGAGAGATCACAACCAACACCAAAGAAATACAAACAATTATAAGAACATATTATGAGCAACTCTATGCCAGCAAGTTAGATAACCTGGAAGAAATGGATGCATTCCTAGAAATGGATCACCTATCAAAACTACACCAGGAAGAAATAGAAAACCTGGACAGACCTAAAACCACTAAGGATATTGAAGCAGTCATCAAAAATCTCCCAAGAAACAACAGCCCAGGGCCAGATGGCTTCCCAGGGAATTCTACCAAACATTTCAAGAAGAATTAATACCTATCCTTCTGAAACTGTTCCAAAAAATAGAAATGGATGGAAAACTTCCAAACTCATTTTATGAGGCCAGCATTACTTTGATCCCCAAACCAGACAAAGACCCCATCAAAAAGGAGAATTAGAATCCAATATCCTTGATGAACATGGATGCAAAAATTTTCACCAAAATACTAGCCAATAGGATCCAACAGTACATTAAAAGGATTATTCTCCACAACCAAGTGTGATTTCTCCCTGGGCTGCAAGTTTGGTTCAACATCCTCAAATCAATCAGTGTGATACAATACATTAATAAAAGAAAGAACAAGAACCATATGATCCTCTCAATAGATGCAGAAAAGGCATTTGACAAAGTACAGCATCCTTTCTTGATCAAAACTCTTCAGAGTATAGGGATAGAGGGTACATACCTCAATATCATAAAAGCCATTTTTGAAAATCCCACAGCGAAGATCACTCTAAATGGGGAAAAACTGAGAGCTTTCCCCTAAGGTCAGGAACACGGAAGGGATGTCCACTATCACCACTGCTATTCAACATAGTATTAGAAGTCCTAGCCACAGCAATCAGACAACAAAAAGAAATCAAAGGCATCCGAATTGGCAAAGAAGAAGTCAAACTCTCATTCTTTGCAGATGATATGATACTTTATGTAGAAAACCCAAAAGACTCCACCCCAAAACTGCCAGAACTCATACAGGAATTCAGTAAAGTGGCAGGATATAAAATCAATGCAGAGAAATCAATGGCATTCCTATACACCAACAAGAAGATAGAAGAAAAGAGAAATTAAGGTGTCAATCCCATTTACAATTGCACCCAAAACCATAACATACCTAGGAATAAATCTAACCAAAGAGGCAAAGAATCTGTACTCAGAAAACTATAGAATACTTATGAAAGAAATTGAGGGAGACACAAAGAAACGGAAAACGTTCCATGTTCATGGATTGGAAGAACAAACATTGTGGAGATGTCAATGCTACCTAGAGCAATGTACACATTCAATGCAATCCCCATCAAAATACCATCCACTTTTTTCAAAGAAATGGAACAAATAATCCTAAAATTTGTATGGAACCAGAAAAGTCCCCGAATAGCCAGAGGAATGTTGAAAAAGCAAAGCAAAGCTGGTGGCATCACAATTCTGGACTTCAAGCTCTATTACAAAGCTGTCATCATCGAGACAGTATGGTACTGGCACAAAAACAGACACATAGATCAATGGAACAGAATAGTGAGCCCAGAAATGGACCATCACCTCTATGGTCAACTAATCTTTGACAAAGCAGGAAGGAATATCCAATGGAAAAAAGACATTATCTTCAACAAATGGTGTTGGGAAAATTGGACAGCCAAATGCAGAAGAATGAAACTGGACCATTTCCTTACACCACACAGAAAAATAGACTCAGAATGGTTGAAAGACCTAAATGTGAGACAGGAGTCCATCAAAACACAGGCAGCAATCTCTTTGACCTCAACCTCAGCAACTTCTTCCTAGAAACATCATCAAAGGCAAGGGAAGGAAGGGCAAAAATGAACTACTGGGACTTCATCAATATAAAATGCTTTTGCACAGCACAAGAAACAATTAACAAAACCAAAAGACAACTGTCAGAATGGAGAAGATATTTGTAAATGACATATCAGACAAAGGGCTAGTATCCAAAATCTATAAAGAACTTCTTAAACTCAACACCCAAAGAACAAATAATCCAATCAAGAAATAGGCAGAAGACATGAACAGACATTTTTCCAAAGAAGACATCCAAATGGCCAACAGACACATGAAAAAGTGCTCAGCTTTGCTTGGCATCAGGGAAATCCAAATCATAACCTCAACGAGATACCACCTCACACCAGTCAGAATGGCCAAAATTAACAAGTCAGGAAATGACAGATGTTGGCGGGGATGCGGAGAAAGGGGAACCCTCCTACACTGTTGGTGGGAATGCAAGCTGGTGCAGCCACTCTGCAATACAGTATGGATTTACTTCAAAAAGTTGAAAATAGAGCTATTATATGACCCAGCAATTGCACTACTGGGTATTTACCCCAAAGATACAAATGTAGGGATCCAAAGGGGCACATGCACCCTGATGTTTATAGCAGGAATGTTCACAATAGCCAAAGTATGGAAAGAGCGAAGCTGTCCTTCGACAGATGAATGGATAAAGAAGAGGTGGTATATATACACAATGGAATATCATGCAGCCATCAAAAGGAATGAAATCTTGCCATTTGCAATGACGTGGATGGAACTGGAGGGTATTATACTGAGTGAAATAAGTCAATCAGAGAAAGACATGTATCATATGACCTCACTGATATGAGGAATTCTTTTTTTTTTTTTTTAAAGATTTTATTTATTTGAGAGAGAGAGAATGACAGATAGAAAGCACGAGAGGGAAGAGGGTCAGAGGGAGAAGCAGACTCCCCGCTGAGCAGGAAGCCCGATGTGGGACTCGATCCCGGGACTCCAGGATCATGACCTGAGCCGAAGGCAGTCGCTTAACCAACTGAGCCACCCAGGCACCCTGATATGAGGAATTCTTAATCTCAGGAAACAAAGGGAGTGTTGCTGGAGTGGTGGAGGGTGGGAGGGATGGGGTGGCTGGGTGATAAACACTGGGGAGGGTATGTGCTATGGTGAGTGCTGAATTGTGTAAGACTGTTGAATCACAGACCTGTACCTTTGAAACAAATAATACATTATATGTTAAACAAAAAAAAAATAAAATAAAGAAAAGAAAAGAAGAAGAAGATAGCAGGAAGGGAAAAATGAAGGGGGGGGGGAATCAGAGGGGGAGATGAACCATGAAAGACTATGGACTCTGAGAAACAAACTGAGGGTTCTAGAGGGGAGGAGGGGGGGATGGGTTAGCCTGGTGATGGGTATTAAAGAGGGCATGTACTGCATGGAGAACTGGGTGTTATACGCAAACAATGAATCATGGAACACTACATCAAAAACTAATGATGTAATGTAAGGTGATTAACATAACATAATTAAAAAAAAGGATCACAACCAAGGGCAAAGAAGGATATTTAATAATGATAAATGAATCAATTCCTTAAAAAGTCATAACAATCCTGAGGGACGCCTGGGTGACCCAGTGGGTTAAGAGTCTGCCTTTGGCTTAGGTCATGATCTCAGGGTCCTGGGATGTGGTCTGTATCAGGCTCCTTGCTCACTGGGGAGCCTGCTTCTCCCTCTGCCTGCTGTTCCCCAAGCTTGTGCTCTCTCTCTCTCTCTCAATCTCTGACACATAAATAAATAAAAATCTTTTTTAAGTAAGTCATAATGATCCTGTATGTGTATTCATCTAATGATAGAGTTTTAAAATACAAGAAGGAAAAACTAAGAACTGAAAGGAGTGATAGAAAAATTCACAATTATAACTAGGTACCTCAACAATCTTCTCTTAGTAATTGACAGAACAAGTAGATAAAAAATACTGAAGACATTACAGTATCAACCAGCTTGACCTAATTAGAATTTAGAGAACATTCTGCCCAACAACTGCAGAATACACATTTAGTGCACATCAAACATTCATCATAATAAATCATATTCTAGGCCATAAAACAAGACTTTTTAAAAAAAGATTTTGTTTATTTATTTGACACAGAGAGAGAGACAGCAAGAGAGGGAACACAATCAGGGGGAGTGGGAGAGGGAGAAGCAGGCTTCCCCCTGAGCAAGAAGCCCCATGCAGGGCTCGATCCCAGGACCCTGGGATCATGACCTAAACTGAAGGCAGACACTTAAAGACTGAGCTACCCAGGTGCCCCTAAAATAGGTCTTAATACATTTGAGAGGATTAAAATCACACAAAACATGATTTTAATTACAATGGAATTAAATTTTCAAGTATCTTTTAAGAATTTTTAGAAGGGTAGTTATAAATGTATTAGGGGGATGGGTTGGAGACTTAGAAATATAGTTCCTTAAAGTTATCAAAAGAGTGGAATTGAGCTTCTTGATTTTTAAGGTGGCACAAAGCATGATTGATTCTTTTACTCTTTTCATCTCCTTCAAGGCCACAGACCCTTTCAAGACTTCTCTCATCATCCCAGTATTTAGAGATCCATTTCACAGAAGCAGAGTAGGTGGCAGTTAGTTCCATGGTATGTTGGGAAACATACCATGAAACACCCCTGCCCTTTGCCACCAAATATCTCCCCCACTGCCTGTCATGGTGACCACCATTAAAGCTGAGTTTGGTATTTGTTCAACTATAAAATACTTGAGCCCTAAAAGATATGAGTATCAGTCACAAACAATTTAGAGTAGATCACTTTATTATAGGTAAACAAATCAGGCCATTAAGCTACCAATGTATTTTTATGGAGGGAAATGAGAAAATATCAAAGTGTCCAGACTATGGTCCTGCATTGAACAAGCCTAGAAAGGAGGCTTCTGCAGAAGTCCTGAAGGAACTCATAGTGACAAGCATTATCAGGAGGGAAAAAAAAAAAGGGAATGGGCAGAGATCAGTATACAGTGCAGGAAGAAGATGTAGATCCATGGACTATTTGTGATTTTATTAGGACCACCTGTGTAGTAGAAAAGCAAGGCCACTAGTGCCAGAAAACTGGTTCCTATCTCCACTGAAATATGCCATAGATCTGATCAGAATGAGGACTTACTCCCTCACTTTTCTCTGCCTCTCTGGGGGATGTGAATGGCTGAAACATATCCTGGCAGGCACCCCATGGGAGACAAGGGCTTTACCATGGAATGTTCCATGACGTGGACCCAATGGCCCCAGAGGGAATATTTTCCTAAGGGGTACTGGCTAGAAGATTTATTCTGTTGGATGGTATTTCTTTGTTTCCCAGGGTCTAACTAGATGTCCTTGCTCTACCCCTGCCCCTAGTCATAAGATTGTCTTTTGAGTTGGTTATGGCCACTTTCTGCACCATGGAAAACCTAGAGAACCTAACAGGTAAGACGACTGTCACCTCCTGCTGCAGTTTGAGTAGCCAGACCTTCCTTCAATGCCACTTCCATCCCCCAAATCTCCCTTGTTACAGTTATAGCCCTCTTTTCTTTTGACTAAGGCCTAGCAGTTGTATGTTTCTGAAGGGCATAATTTGAACCTTATTCATCTTGGAATCCCTTTAAAGAAAAGAGGGACAATTCTTCATTCAGGACTCTTCAAACACAAGTGGGTTCCATAAATATTTGTTGGATTGTGTTGCATTATGCCCTGTTAAAATACAAAACCTCTTGGAGGAGTGCAAAATTAAACCTTATCAATCTAATATGTTACAATAAGTGTAAGAATTCTCTCACAAGGGAAGGTTGGTGGGAGGGAAAGGATATAAAGATGGCGGACAACGTTTTGGAGAAGTTAGATAGACACTAAAGCAATGAAGAGGTATTTCATCAAGAGGAATATGAAGGATGCAAAATAAACTTTAAGTCCCTCACAATATGACCAACGATTGACCATGTACCAAAGGGTCGTGGTGACTCACCCTGTCCATGGAAGTGGCTTATCAGAAGTTGTGTTTCTGCTCTGTGACCCGAACCCCACAGACATCACTGATTGGACCAGGAGTGAATATCTGATTAAAACTGAATCAGAGGGGGCGGAGCAAGATGGCGGAGGAGTAGGAGACCTGGATTTCCTCTGGTCTCAGGAATTCAGCTGGATAGGGATCAAACCATTCTGAACACCTACGAACTCAACAGGAGATCGAAGAAGAGAGTAGCAACAACTCTCTGAACAGAGAAGCGACCACTTTCTGGAAGGTAGGACGTGCGGAGAAGTGAATCCGAGGCGATATTCGGGAGGATAGACGGCGAGGGAGGGGCCTCCGTCGGCCGCATCTGGCAAATGATAGAGCCGCGGAGCACAAAATCGGAAATTTTAAAAGTTGGCTCTGCTGAGGGACGTCGCTCCAGTGGCTAAGCGGGGGTGGAACCCTCGTGGGACAGTGTGGTCTCAGGACCCTCGGGGTCACAGAAAGACTGGGGGTGCCTGAGTGCAGCAGAGCTCCCAAATATCGGAGCAGGGAAGCTGGCTGCAGAGACGGAGCCAAGGCGTGGGCTCTCAGCTCAGGGTTGCCATAAACCGTGATCCGCGGCACAGACGGGTCACTGCTCCTCCAGCAGGGACCCAACAAGCGGCAGAGCTGGGGAGACTCCCCTTCCTCCCCTGGGAGGAGCGGCGCGGAAGCGCACCGCAGGGATCTGCTGGGTTTGGAGACTCCACACAGGGTCGGGTGCCAGAGATAGAAACACTCAGTCACAGGCCCGGTGAGCACGGAGTGCGGCTGGAGACCGAGGAGACGGGAGCAATTGACTGCTTTTTCTCTGGGGGTGCAATGAGGAGCAGGGCCCCAAGTTCTCGGCTCCTCCTGGGCAGAGATTGGGAGGCCGCCATTTTCACTCTCGTCCTCCAAAGCTGTACCGAGAGCGTGCAGGGAACAAAAGCTCCTGAGAGCAAACCCGAGCAGATTACTTACCCGGACCCGGCAAGGGCGGGGCAATTGTGCCTCCGGCAAAGACATTTGGGAACCATGGCAACAGGCTTCTCCCCCAGAAGATCAGCACGAACAGTCAGCCAAGACCAGGTTTACCGATCAAGGAGAATGGGAGAACTCCAGCGCTAGGGGAATACTACACACAGAATTCATGGCTTTTTTACCATGATTCACTAGTCTTTCAAAGTTAATTTTTTTTAACTTTTTTTTTGAATTTTTCTTTTTCCCTTTTTTAACCAACATCTTATCAATCCCTTTAAAAAAAAACATTTTTATTTTTCATTTTAGAGTCATATTCTATCCCTTCATACTTTACCCTTATTTTACCCTTATGTTGTTCTCTCTTTAAAATTTTCAGATACAGTTTCTTCTAACAGATCAAAATATACCCTAAATCTCTAGTGTATGGCTTTTTTCCCTGTCTCCTGCCTGATCACATTCTCTCCCCTTTTTTTCCTTTCTTTCTTTCCTTTTTTTTTTCTCTTCTTTATTTTTTCAAACAACTTCTGATCAATTCCTTTTTTAAAATTTTTTATAATTTTCATCTTTACAGTCATCTTCCATCCCTTCATTGTATCAACCCTTATTTTGTACATATAAAAGTCTTTCTTTTTTGAAAATTTTAGGAGGCATTTTCATCTAACAGACCAAAATACACCCAAAATCTAGTGTGTTACACTTATCTTTGCACCGGCCTGATCATATTTGATCATATTCTGTTTTATTTGTTTTGTTCTGTTTTTGTTTGTTTTTATCTTTTTCTTTTCTCTTTCTTTTTTCTTTCTTTCCCTTTCTTTTCCCCTGGTTTCAGGTCTTTTCTGATTTGTTTAGAGTATATTTTCTGGGGACGGTGTTAACCTGTTAGCATTTTGTTCTCTCATTCATCTATTCTCCTCTGGACAAAATGACGAGACGAAAAAAATCACCTCAACAAAAAGAACAAGAGGTAGTACCATCTGCCAGGGGTCTACTCAACATGGACATTAGTGCGATGTAGGCCCTAGAGTTCAGAATCATGATTTTAAAGATACTAGCTGGGCTTGAAAAAAGCATGGAAGTTATTAGAGAAACCCTTTCTGGAGAAATAAAAGAACTAAAAGCTAACCAAGTCGAAATCAAAAAGACTATTAGTGAGGTGCAATAAAAAATGGGGGCACTAACTGCTAAGATAAATGAGGCAGAAGAGAGAATCAGCGATATAGAAGACCAAATGATGGAAAATAAAGAAGCTGAGAAAAAGAGATAAACAACTACTGAATCACGAGGGCAGAGTTCGAGAGATAAGTGATACCATAAGATGAAACAACATTAGAATAATTGGGATTCCAAAAGAAGAAGAAAGAGAGAGAGGGGCAGAAGGTATATTGGAACAAATGATAGCAACGAACGTCCCTAATTTGGGGAAGGAAACAGGCGTCAAAATCCAGGAGGCAAAGAAAATCCCTCTCAAAATCAATAAAAATAGGTCAACACCCCGACATCTAATAGTAAAACTTACGAGTCTCAGAGACAAAGAGAAAATCTTGAAAGCAACTCGGGAGAAGAGATATGTAAACTATAATGGTAGAAATATTACATTGGCAACACACCTATCCACAGAGACCTGGCAGGCCAGAAAGGACTGGCATGATATCTTCAGAGCACTAAATGAGAAAAATATGCAGCCAAGAATACTATATACAGCTAGGCTGTCATTGAAAATAGAAGGAGAGATAAAAAGCTTCCAGGACAAAAACTGAAGGAATTTGCAAACACGAAACCAGCCCTACAAGAAATATTGAAAGGGGTCCTCTAAGCAAAGAGAGAGCCTAAAAGCAAATTAGACCAGGAACGAACACAGACAATATAGAGTAACAGTCACCTTACAGGCAATACAATGGCACTAAATTCATATCTTTCAATAGTTACCATGAATGTAAATGGGCTAAATGCCCCAATCAAAAGACACAGATTAGATTAAAAAAGAAGACCCATTGATATGCTGTCTGCAAGAGACTCATTTTAGACCCAAATACATCCCCAGATTGAAAGTGAGGGGGTGGAAAACCATTTACTGTGCTAATGGACACCAAAAGAAAGGTGGGATGGCAATCCTTATATCAGACAAATTAGATTTTCAACCAAATACTGTAATACGAGATGAGGAAAGACACTATATCCTACTTAAAGGGTCTATCCAACAAGAAGATCTAACAATTGTAAATATCTATGCCCCTAACATGGGAGCAGCCAATTATATAAGGCAATTAATAACAAAAGCAAAGAAACACACTGACAACAATACAATAATAGTGGGGGACTTTAACACCCCTCTGACTGAAATGGACAGATCATCTAAGCAAAAGATCAACAAGGAAATAAAGACTTTAAATGAAACACTGGACCAAATGGACTTCACAGACACTCAGAACATTCCATTCCAAAGCAAAGGAATACACATTCTTCTCTAGTGCCCATGGAACCTTCTCCAGAATAGATCACATCCTAGGTCACAAATCAGGTCTCAACTGCTACCAAAAGATTGGGATCATTCCCTGCATATTTTCAGACCACAATGCTTTGAAACTAGAACTCAATCACAAAAGGAAAATCAGAAAGAACTCAAATACATGGAGGCTAAAGAGCATCCTACTAAGGAATGAATGGTCAACCAGGAAATTAAAAAGAATTAAAAAGTTCATGGGAACAAATGAAAATGAAAACCCAAATCTTCAAAATCTCTGGGATGCAGAAAAGGCAGTCCTAAGAGGAAAGTATATAGCAATCCAAGCCTTTCTCAAGAAACAAGAAAGGTCTCAAATACACAACCTAACCTTACACCTAAAGGAGCTAGAGAAAAAACGGCAAATAAAGCCTAAACCCAGCAGGAGAAGAGAAATAATAAAGATCAGAGCAGAAATCAATGAACTAGAAACCAAAAGAACAGTAGAAGAGATCAATGAAACTAGGATCTGGTTCTTTGAAAGAATTAACAAGATTGATAAAGCCCTGGCCAGACTTATTGAAAGAAAAGAGAAATGACCCAAATCAACAAAATCATGAATGAAAGAGGAGAGATCACAACAAACACCAAAAAATACAAACAATTATAAGAACATATTATGAGCAACTCTATGCCAGCAAATTAGATAATCTGGAAGAAATGGGTGCATTCCTAGAGATGGATCAACTACCAAAATTGAACCAGGAAGAAATAGAAAACCTGAACAGACCTATAAAAAGAAAATGAAAAGAAGATAGCAGGAGGGGAAGAATGAAGTGGGGTAAATCGGAGGGGGAGACAATCCATGAGAGATGATGGACTCTGAGAAATAAACTGAGGGTTCTAGAGGGGAGGAGGGTGGGGGGATGCGTTGGCCCGGTGATGGGTATTAGAGAGGGAACGTTCTGTGTGGAGCACTGGGTGTTATATGCAAACAATGAATCATGGAACACTACATCAAAAATTAATGATGTAATGTATGGTGATTAACATAACATAAAAATTTAAGTAAGTAAGTAAATAAATAAATAAATAAGAAAAAAAAAGCTGAATCAGAGCTATTACCTCTTTCAAGGTTTGACCTGGGAAACAGGGATTGAGAGCTGGGGATGAGTCAGTCTCTTCAACAGCACAGTACTGGGCAGTGTGTTCACAGAATATAGCTGCCTGTTTTCCTTGCACAGCTAGGTTGTTCAACTTGTCCTTGGATTCCAATAATGTTAATTTCTGCTTAAGCTTACTTGACTTGATTTCTATTACTTTTTAGAAAACAACTGTAACTGATACAGAAATGCATTTTACCTCCCATTTTTTAAAAATCTTTTATTGTTATGTTAACAGCACTGAGGTTTGCTGGAGTGGTGGGGGTGTGGGAAGGATGGGGTGGCTGGGCTGCGGCTGAGGTTGAAGAGGTTGCTGCCTGTGTTCTCCTTTAGAATTTTGATGGACTCCTGTCTCACATTTAGGTCTTTCAACCATTTGGAGTCTATTTTTGTGTGTGGTGTAAGGAAATGGTCCAGTTTCATTCTTCTGCATGTGGCTGTCCAATTTTCCCAACACCATTTGTTGAAGATAATGTCTTTTTTCCATTGGACATTCTTTCCTGCTTTGTCGAAGATGAGTTGACCATAGAGTTGAGGGTCCATTTCTGTGCTCTCTATTCTGTTCCATTGATCTATGTGTCTGTTTTTGTGCCAGTAGCGTACTGTCTTGATGATGACAGCTTTGTAATAGAGCTGGAAGTCCGGAATTGTGATGCCGCCAGCTTTGCTTTTTCAACATTCCTCTGGCTATTCGGGGTCTCTTCTGGTTCCATACAAATTTTAGGATTATTTGTTCCATTTCTTTGAAAAAAGTGGATGGTATTTTGATGGAGATTGCATTGAATGTGTAGATTGCTCTAGGTAGCATTGACATCTTCACAATGTTTGTTCTTCCAATCCATGAGCATGGAACGTTTTTCCATTTCTTTGTGTCTTCTTCAATTTCTTTCATGAGTATTTTATAGTTTTCTGACACAGATCCTTTGCCTCTTTGGTTAAATTTATTCCTAGGTATCTTATGATTTTGGTTGCAGTTGTAAATAGGATCGACTCCTTAATTTGTCTCTCTTCTGTCTTGTTGTTGGTGTATAGGAATGCCACTGATTTCTGTGCATTGATTTTATATCCTGCCTCTTTACTGAATTCCTGTATGAGTTCTAGTAGTTTTGGGGTGGAGTCTTTTGGGTTTTCCACATGCAGTATCATATCATCTGCAAAGAGTGAGAGTTTGATTTCCTCTTGGCCGATTTGGATGCCTTTGATTTCTTTTTGTTGTCTGATTGCTGTGGCTAGGACTTCTAATACTATGTTGAATAGCAGTGGTGATAGTGGACATCCCTTCCGCGTTCCTGACCTTAGCAGTAAAGCTCTCAGCTTTTCCCCATTGAGAATGATATTTGCTGTAAGTTTTTCATAGACGGCTTTTATGATATTGAGGTATGTACCCTCTATCCCTATACTCTGAAGAGTTTTGATCAAAAAGGATGCTGTACTTTGTCAAATGCTTTTTCTGCATCTATTGAGAGGATCATATGATTCTTGCTCTTTCTTTTGTTAATGTAGTGTATCACGTTGATTGATTTGCAGATGTTGAAACAACCTTGCAGCCTAAGGATAAATCCCGCTTGGTCATCGTGAATAATCCTTTTAATGTTGTTGGATCCTATTGGTTAGTATTTTGGTGAGAATTTTTGCATCCATGTTCATCAAGGATATTGGACTGTAATTCTCCTTTTTGATGGGGTCTTTGTCTGGTTTTGGGATCTAGGTAATGTGGCCTCATAAAATGCATTTGGAAGTTTTCCTTCCATTTCTGTTTTTTGGAACAGTTTCAGGAGAATAGGTATTAATTCTTCTTGAAATGTTAGTAGAATTCCCCTGGGAAGCCATCTGGCCCTGGGTTGTTGTTTCTTGGGAGATTTTTGATGACTGCTTCAATTTCCTGAGTGGTTATAGGTCTGTTCAGGTTTTCTATTTCTTCCTGGTTCAATT
>NW_027397156.1:503579-657888 GCF_003265705.2 Callorhinus ursinus | reverse complement strand
TCTGTGAAGTCCATTTGGTCCAGTGTTTCATTTAAAGTCTTTATTTCCTTGTTGATCTTTTGCTTAGATGATCTGTCCATTTCAGTCAGGGGGGGTGTTAAATCCCCCACTGTTATTGTATTGTTGTCAGTGTGTTTCTTTGTTTTTGTTGTTAATTGCCTTATATAATTGGCTGCCCCCATGTTAGGGGCATAGATATTTACAATTGTTAGATATTCTTGTTGGATAGATCCTTTAAGTAGGATATAGTGACCTTCCTCATCTTTTATTACAGTCTTTGTTTTAAAATCTAATTTGTCTGATATAAGGATTGCCATCCCAGCTTTCTTTTGGTGTCCATTAGCATGGTAAATGGTTTCCACCCCTTCACTTTCATTGTGGGGGTGTCTTTGGGTCTAAAATGAGTCTCTTGCAGACAGCATATGGATGGGTCTTGTTTTTTGATCCAATCTGATAGCCTGTGTCTTTGGATTGGGGCATTGAGCCCATTTACATTCAGGGTAACTATTGAAAGATATGAATTTAGTGCCATTGTATTGCCGGTAAGGTGACTGTTACTCTATATTTTCTGTGTTCCTTTCTGGTCTAATTTGCTTTTAGACTCTCTTGTTTCTCAGAGGACCCCTTTCAATATTTCTTGTAGGGCTGGTTTCGTGTTTGCAAATTCCTTTAGTTTTTGTTTGTCCTGGAAGATTTTTATCTCTCCTTCAATTTCATGAGAGCCTAGCTGGATATAGTATTCTTGGCTGCATATTTTTCCTGTTTAGTGCTCCGAAGGTATCATGCCAGTCCTTTCTGGCCTGGTAGGTCTCTGTGGATAGGTGTGTTGCCAATCTAACGTTTCTACCTTTATAGGTTACATATCCATTCTCCCAAGCTGCTTTCAAGATTTTCTCTTTGTCTCTGAAACTCGTAAGTTTTACTCTTAGATGTCGGGGTGTTGACCTATTTTTATTGATTTTGAGAGGGATTCTCTGTGCCTCCTGGATTTTGATGCCTGTTTCCTTCCCCACATTAGGGAAGTTCTCTGCTATTATTTGCTCCAATATACTTTCTGCCCCTCTCTCTCTTTCTTCTTCTTCTGGAATCCCAATTATTCTAATGTTGTTTCGTCTTATCATATCGCTTATCTCTCGAATTCTGCCCTCGTGATCCAGTAGTTGTTTCTCTTTCTTTTTCTCAGCTTCTTTATTTTCCATCATTTGGTCTTCTATATCGCTATTTCCCCCTTCTGCCTCATTTATCCTAGCAGTTAGTGCCCCCATTTTTTATTGCACCTCATTAATAGCCTTTTTGATTTCGATTTGGTTAGTTTTTAGTTCTTTTATTTCTCCAGGAAAGGTGTCTCTAATAATTTCCATGCTTTTTTCAAGCCCAGCTAGTATCTTTAAAATCATGATTCTGAACTCTATGTCCTACATTGTAGTAATGTTCGTATTGAGTAGGTCCCTGGAAGACGGTACTACCTCTTGTTCTTTTTGCTGAGGTGATTTCTTTCATCTTGTCATTTTGTCCAGAGGAGAATAGATGAATGAGAGAACAAAATGCTAACAGGTTAAAAACGTCCCCAGAAAATATACTCTAAACAAATCAGAAAAGACCTGAAACCAGGGGAAAAGAAAGGGAAAGAAAGAAAAAAGAAAGAAAAAAAAAGAAAAAGATAAAAACAAACAACAACGGAACAATACAAAACAAAAAAACAGAATATGATCAAATATGATCAGGCTAGTTCATAGATCAGTGCCACACACTAGATTTTGGGTGTATTTCGGTCTGTTAGAAGATAGTGCCTCCTAACATTGTAAAGAAAGAAAGTCTTATATATGTACAAAATAAGGGTTGATACAATGAAGGGATGGAAGATGAATGTAAAGATGAAAATTATAAACGATTTTATAAAAGGAATTGATAAGAAGTTGTTGAAAAAAGAAAGAAGATTTAAAAAAAAGGGAGAGAATGTGATCAGGCAGGAGACTTGAACAAAGACATACACTAGAGATTTAGGGTATATTTTGATCTGTTAGAAGAAACTGTATCTCAAAATTTTAAAGAGAGAGCAACTTATATATATATATGCCAAAAATAAGGGTAACTACTATGAATGGATAGAATATGACTCTAAAAATGAAAAATAATTTTTTTTAAAAAAAGGTATTGAGAAGATGTTGGTTGAAAAAGGGAAAAAGAAAAATTCAAAAAAAATAGTTAAAAAAATTAACTTTGATAACCTAATGAATCATGGTAAAAAAGCCATGAATTCTATGAGCAGTATTCCCCTAGCGGTGGAGTTCTCCAGTTCTCCTTGATCAGTAAACTTGGTCTTGGCTGGCTGTTCATGCTGATCTTCTGGGGGAAGATCAACAGGTTCTGGGGAACCTGTTGCCATGGTTCCCAAATGTCTTTGCCCGAGGCGGAATTGCCCCGCCCTTGTGAGTCCGGGCTAAGCAATCTGCTCGGGTTTGCTCTCCGGAGCTTTTGTACCCTGCAAGCTCTTGGCACATCTTTGGAGGATGAGAGTGAAAATGGTGGCCTCCCAATCTCCACCCGGAGGAGCCGAGAACTCAGGGCCCCGCTCCTCAGTGTGCCCCCAGAGAAAAGCAGTCAATCACTGCCGTTGCCCCCATCTCCGGCCGTGCTCCGTGCTCACCCAGCCTGTGACTGAGCGTTTCTATCTCTGGCACCCGACCCCGTGTGGAGTCTCCAAACCCAGCAGATCCCTGCAATGCGCTCCCACGCTGCTCCTCCCAGAGGAGGAAGGGGAGTTTCTCCCGCCTGCTGCTTTCTGGGTCCCTGCTGGTGGAGCAGTGGCCCGACTGGGCCGTGGATCACAGTTTATGGCAACCCCGAGCTGAGAGCCCACGACTCGGCTCCGTCTCTGCAGCCAGCTTCCCTGTTCCGATCCCTGGGAGCTCTGCCGCACTCAGGCACCCCCTGTCTTTCTGTGACCCCGAGGGTCCTGAGACCACACTGTCCCACGAGGGTTCCACCCCCCGCTTAGCCCCTGGAGTGGCGTCCCTCAGTGGAGCCAACTTCTAAAAGTTACGATTTTGTGCTCCGCGGTTCTATCACAGAAGCTGCGGAGGCCCCCTTCCCCGCCGTCTAACCTCCCGAATATGGCCTCGGATTCACTTCTCCACATGTCCTACCTTCCAGTAAGTGGTCGCTTCTCTGTTCAGAAAGTTGTTCCTACTCTCTTCTTCGAGCTCCTGTTGAGTTTGTAGGTGTTCAGAATGGTTTGATCCCCATTCAGCTGAATTCCTGAGACCAGATGAAATCCAGGTCTAATACTCCGCCATCTTGCTCCGCCTCCTTGCCTCCCATTTTTGAGATGAAGAGCCCAGGCTGGTGATTGGGAGGCAGTATAACCTGAAGAAAAGTACTCAGGTTTTGAATACCAGGTTGAATCCCAGCTCCATTACTTGCTGTGAGTGATGTGACCTTGAGGATCTCACCTAACGTCTCTAAGCCTCAGTTTCTTCATCTGCAAAATAGTTTGTGATCCATATGTTATAGGACTGTGATAGGATTGTGACAGGGCTTAAAAGAGCTAATATGCTATTCCTTATGTTCCATAAATAAGTGAAACCATATGATAATTGACTTTCTCTGCTTGATTTATTTCACTTAGCATAATCTCCTCCAGTCCCATCCACGTTGATGTAAAAGTTGGGTATTCGTCCTTTCTGATGGCTGAGTAATATTCCATTGTATATATGGACCATATCTTCTTTATCCATTCATTTGTTGAGGGACATCTTGGCTCTTTCCACAGTTAGGCTATCGTGGACATTGCTGCTATGAACATTGGGGTGCATATGGCCCTTCTTTTCACTACATCTGTGTCTTTGGGTTAAATACCCAGGAGTGCAATTGCTGGGTCATAGGGTAGCTCTATTTAAAAATTTTTAAATACCCAGCACATCTACTGGTTAAAATAATGCAGTTTTGATACTACAGTTCTGTATAGTAAATCACAAACAATAAAACAGAAAAAAATATATATAAAAGAGCTAATATGTGCAAAGGGCTTGGCCTGTAATAGCTAATTTTTCCCACCTGTGTTGCTTCATTTTTTTCAGTCATTCATCAGGCAATATTTCCACAAGCACTTAGACCCTCTAGAGGCTCTAAGAAAGGTTCTCTTTAATTCTCTTCAATAATCTAGTTTTCATTCTTTTTTATATGTATGAGCACAATAAAGACAAAGTGATACTGAACGATGAGCACAGAATGGGGGGAAAGGGCTGACTCTGCCCATGGACACAGTCATTTCTGCTCTCTGGGCCTGTTTCCACATTTGCACAATGAAGAGGTTAGCCTAGATTAGTGTTCTTAAAATGTGAATAAGATGTACCCAATGGGGCACTACTGGCATTTTGATTGGGATAATTCTTCATTAAATGGGAAGGACTGGCTCTCATAATACATGATGTTGAGCATCCCTGGACCTCACCTTCTAAATACCAATAGCACCTCCAGACATTTTGACCAAAATGTCCCCCAAGATTTGCAGAACTAGACAGGCAGTATTGGTAATTGAGTACCACTATGTTGGGCTAAATAAAATAGTTTCAGTAATAAAACAAGTTTAGGAAATGTTGAGTTAAATGAAGTTGCATAGGTATCTTTAGAGTAGGATTTCTCAAAATCTTTATTATGTGAATTTACAGATGAATGGACCCCTTTCTTCATTAACCCAACTCTTACTTGGGATTGAGCTTGGGAACACTGACAAAGAACGGATATGCATCCCAGAGAAATTGTATTTTGGATATTCATGGTGAACCACAAGCTTATGCTGTTTCTGTGACCACAACTTCATGCCAGGCCAGAGCAGCACATTGTCTAAGACAGAGAATAAAATAATGAAATATTATTTTTTGTTGTTATTAGCAAGGACAATAAAAGAAAACCCTGGCTGTTATATACTTTTGCAATCTCTCTGCAAGAAATTCCCTCACTGGGAAGCATAGTGAGAGTAAGAAAGTCCAGGAGGTAAAGACAGATAATTCTATTACAGCTAGAGTATGAAATAGTAGAAATGGAGTATGGCTGGTCTCCACACGTAGTCTAAATCTTATAGGTCAACCTCACTGAGGGAACCACAACAGAACAGTCAAAGTCCCTTCACTGTGTCCCTACTAATTTACCATCCCATTAGCAGTGCAGAATGAATTTTACATTTTCAGGGCCCACCTCTCCATCCAAACATTGGCTGTGTTCCAAAGATACACTGTTTGGTCAAGGAGATTATATTTTTCTTTGCAGTCTGTCTTAAAGGTCTGGAATAGATTCTCTTGATTGCCATTAACATGTTGGTTTTATTTTAGTTCCCCATTTCTTCTGTGACTGGCGTTGGCTGGTTTGATTAACAAAAGTGACTAGAGCTGGGGTCAATAAGGAAGATATTCCCCAAAAAAGATTGTGACCAGCTTTAAGGAAATCTCAAGGAGCCACAGGCAGGACTGTTCAGAAAGCCAGCCCTGTGGCCTGTGGAGTGCCCAAGTTAGAACTGGAGCCATGAGTCGATTAGCTCAGTATTTTTTCTTGCTGCCAAAAATATTTTTAGTTTATTATTTGACTTATTTTAATTAATTAATTCACTCACTCACTCACTTATTGAACAAATACTTATTGCAAAATTACTGTAAGTGATACTGCTTTTTGTACTGGGAAAACAACAATAAACAGGATAATCAGGGTTCTTGTACTTATTGAGCTTGTATTTGAGTAAACAGATAATAGACAATGAAGCAAATAAACAAATAATAAAATGTCAGATGGGACAAGTGCTATGAAAAAGCAGAGTAAAGCATTAGTGGGTGGTGATATGGGGTTAGAAGTTTACTATGTTATACAAAATGGTCAAAGATAACCTCTCCAAGAGGGTTTAATGAAGGGATGAGCCCTATGGAAATTTGAGGAAAGAGCATTGTTGGCAGGGGGAACAATGAGTGTGAAAGTCGTAAGCAGGAATGAAGCTAGTGTGCTCAAGAGGATCATGGAGGCAGTGTGGCTAAGGCAAAGTGAATCAGGTGAGAAGTAGTAGAAAAGGAGATCAGCGAAGTATGCATGGCGCAAATTGTGTACAGTCCTGGAGATTATGATAAGGACTTTGATTTTTGAGAGTTTGGAGCAAAGCAGTGACACTATTTAACAAAACCATTTTAGCTGTTAGAGGACAGAAAGTAGGAGATAGCAAGAATGGAAGAAGAAATAATCATACTGGGGCATGATCAGGAGCAGGAAGATCCATTAGAAAACTGCTGCAGTATTTTAGGCAAAGGTGATAGTAGCTTGAACTAGGGTGATAGCAGGGGAAACAATAAGAAAAGTGTTTGGACTGAGAGAGTGTTGCAAATATTTCATTTATTTCCCTTTATTTCTCAACATTTCTATAGTTACATTAGGGCCAGATGACTAGTTATGACCAATGAACAGAACTTATATGTGTCACATCCAGGTATGGCAGTTAAAAGCTAGTCTGTCTCTTCTATCTCTGTCTTCCCTGACCACAAAAATCTGGGCATCATGTGTGCCAAAGGATGGACAAAGGTCTCCCAACTCATATTGAACCAACTGTTCTCATGTTAAACTCTGAGATTTAAGGTATTCTGTCAAGAAGAAAATGAAAATACTAATTCAAAAATATATGCAGCCCTATGTTTCTTGAAAAATTATTTACAATAGACAAGGTATGGAAACAATCCAAGTGTCCATCCATTGATGAATAGATAAAGAAGATATGATATATATATATATATATACACACACACACACACATACCTTCTAGGTATACCACATATATGTATATACCAATTATATATATATATATGTATATATATATATATATATATAATGGAATATTAACTCAGTCATAAAAAAGAATGAACTCTTGCCATTTGCAACAACATGGATGGATCTAGAGGATATAATGCTAAGTGAAATAAGTCAGGCAGGAAAAGACAAATACCATATGATTTCACTCATGTATGGAATTTAAGAAGCAAAACAAATGAACAAAGAAAAAAGAGAGGGAAAGAGACAGAGTGAGGAAGAAACCCAGATTCTTAAATATAGAGGACAAACTGGTGGTTTTCAGAGAGATCAATGGAAGGATGAGTGAAATAAGTGAAAGGAATTAAAAGTATACTTATTGTGTTGAGTACTAAGTAATGTATAGAATTGTTGAATCATTATATTGTACACCTGAGACTTATATAGCACTATATGTTAATTATAGTTGAATAATAAATAAGAGTTTATTCTGGCATCTAACATTGTTTACTTTGAGAAGTATGATATATATTTTAAGGTGAAGCCAGTAAGATATGTTTAGGATATAAAAGAGAGAGAAGACTCCAAAATAATGCAATACTTTTTTTGCTGTTATTATAGGGTGAATTACAGTGCCATTTATGCAGATGACAAACACTAAGGAGAAGCAGCAGAGTTGAGGGCAACAATCAAGAGTTCGAATTTGGACATAATAAGTTTTCATTGCCCATTAAACATCCAAGTGAAGTGGATACACAGTCGAGTTCAGGGGAGAATCATAGCCAGCAAAACAGATGATAGTCATCATCCTTCAGATTGATATTCAAGGCCATAGACTGGAGGTAATTAATGCAGGCAGAGTGTGTTATTCAATTTAATGAGGAAACAGCACTCAAATCAGTATGGTCTCTGGATTATTGGAGGGGCAACAGAAAAATACAGGAAATCAAACAGATAAGGATTACTCCCACTCTCTTCTCCCTTGTTCCCACATGGAATCTAATTTTGACCCGGTTCCTGGAGGGAGCATGTATGGTGGTGATGGTAGTGTTTGAGGAATGGAAGCGGTACATAAAGAGAAATAAGATGATAAGAGTGCTTTGCTCAGGACCAACCAAACTTGGATATTCCTCAGTTTAGAATTTCCTTTCACCCTCAACCTAAATCATCTCAGTTTGTGTTCTTCAAATCCTATACTCTCTTTACTGTAGCCAACTCCTTATTCCCATAATGGGCTTCCAATACATTTAGGTTATGGGAGGCTGATTTGAATTGGGATGAGAAGACCTTCAAAACTGAAGATGATCCAAGTTTGGCTGTCCTGGACATTTACTAGCTGGGTCTCATTTGCTTTATATGAAAAAGGGAATGGGGGATGATGTCAGCAAAAATAGAAGAGCAAGAAGCTCCAAGAATTCATCACTCCATAAAAAAAGGAACAATTAGCAAAAATTGTCAGAACAAACATTTTTAGAACTCTGGAAATTAAGTTATGGTTTATAGTAAACTCAGAAATGTTTATTCAAGAGAAACAGCTGAATCTCAGTATGAACAGCAAGATTTGTGGTTTTTAACTAGCTCTACTTTCATTCTCTGCTCTCCAGTTCAACTATAGCTTCAAAAAAGAAGAAGAAGAAGAAGAAGAAGAAGAAGAAGAAGAAGAAGAAGACGAAGATAGCAGGAAGGCAAAAATGAAGGGGGGGAAATTGGAGGGGGAGATGAACCATGAGAGACTATGGACTCTGAGAAACAAACTGAGGGTTCTAGAGGGGAGGGGGTGGGGGGATGGGTTAGCCTGGTGATGGGTATTAAAGAGGGCACGTACTGCATGGAGCACTGGGTGTTATATGCAAACAGTGAATCATGGAACACTACATCAAAAGCTACTGATGTAATGTATGGTGATTAACATAACATAATAAAAAAAGAAAGAAAGAAAAAAAAAATAGCTCCCAAGTCCAATGCAGGATAGCATCCATCTGTGGGAGAACAGAACTGGAGCTTTTTGAAAAAAACTCATTCCTAAGGAATTGTCATTCTTTGACCTGTCTTGTGATTCCTTATAAGATCCAACTTACAAGCTCTGTCAGTGTGACTCAAGCTCATTCAGTGTGAAAAGCCCTTTTCCTTTGGAAGGGAGGAGCATTGGTTGAAACAATTATAGGCAAATGTTTTAACCTTGTGGCTGCATGAGCTGATGGATAATAGTTGGTGTAAAGACTAACCCACAGATTAAAGGAAAAGTTGAGAAATGAGATGTCAATAGGGTTTTGAAAAGCTCCAACATATTCTTGAATATCTAGAAGGCCGTATGGATGCACAGGGCTATATACATGTACGGAAAAGATGTGAAGTGGCCTTAAGATTTCAACTCTGGCTGATCTTGAAACTGTGTGCAAGCAGAAAGTGAAGACTGTAAACTGTGAAGCCTGTAAAAAGTGAAGGCTGTAAGGCAAAGCTGTAAGAGGCCTGGCTGGGTGTTGAAGATTATCCCAAGACACACATACAGAGGCCCTTGGCAAAGACTGGGATATTTATTGGTAGATTTATCAGGTAGAATTAAGTTTTGCTGCAACTGACAGAAAAAACAAACAAAATAAAACAAACAATAGGAAAAAACCACAATGACTTAAATAAAATAGGCTTATTTTTCTACTAGGTGAGGAAGGCCAGAGCTAAACATTTCAGGACTGATATTACATCTCTGGACATCAGGTTCAGGCTAATTCTAGCCTTCCATGTAGCATAACCAGGGTAGTGCATGTTGCCTGAGTTCAAGATCACTGCTAAATTTCAGCTATCATATTTGTATTCCAGGGGCAGAGTGGAATAAGGGTTAAATAAAAAAGGAACAAAGGGCACCCACAAGCAATCATTTAAGGAGGTTTTTCAGAAGTGACACAGACCTGCCATTGAACAGAGTTTACTACTAAGAAATGCAGATTTTATTAGGGGAAGCCTGTGTTCAGCTTTAAACTGGGGAAAATGGAAGAAAGAAAATAATGAATATTTGGATAGGTAACTGGTAGTCTTTGCCATTGTGTGATTAGAGATCTGGGAGTGGGAAAGTGAAGAGATATTGAGGTCTTCATCAAAGTTGGTATAAGGCAAAAGAAGAAAGACTTCACACAAGGATGGAAATAAAACTGGATACTATGGGATGAGTAAGTCACAGGAATAAAAGGTACAGCATGGGGAATATAGTCAATGGTATTGTAATAGCATTGCATGGTGACGGTTGGTAGCTACAATTGTGGTGAGTGTAGCATAACACATAAAGATGTTGAATCACTATGTTGTACACCTGAAACTAATGTAATATTGTGTGTCAACTACACTCAAAAAAAATTCAAAATAGGGTACCTGGGTGGCTCAGTCAGTTAAGCTTCTGTCTTTGGCTCTGGTCATGATCCCAGGGTCCTGGGATCGAGTCCTGCATCTACCTCCCTGCTCAGTGGAAAGTCCGTTTCTCCCTCTCCCTCTGCCCCACTCGTGCTCTCTCTCTCTCTCTCAAATAAATAAAATCTTAAAAAAATAATTAAAAATGCAAAATACCCAAAAAACTTGGTACAATATTAATAATGTTCCACAATCCAAAATGGAAATAAATCCTATAATAAAATCAAGATCAAGGAACTTGCTGAAGATATCCTTTTATAGTCCATAGTCAGTATTATTGGAGTAAGGGAGTTGAGTTATTCCCCCAAACACTGACTTTTCCAGTCCTTCAGAACTCAGAAGCCCATCAAGGGCATAAGCACAGTTTTCCTAGGTGCACTAGAGATATCCAAGGAATGTCATGTATGAATCATTTGAATCTGAGCACGTTTTCATTGTACCCCATTTTTGGAAAGATTTGATGGACAAGTTTCCACTATATCTCTTTGAGCAGAAGGAGATTGAGTGATAATGGAGCATATTAAGTTCAAAATGGCTGTTTTGATGATTTCAAACAAGTATAATCTACTAGTCAGATACTTAATGCTAGTAGCAGATGGAGTCAGATATAAAGGGGAAAATAATTATTTTTACCTTCTACAAAGTTGGTCTATACCCTATAAAGTATTTCTCTCTTTTTCACAGAATACCCCTTTACATGATGTCAAAAGGTTTCGAAGTCCAAATAAAACTAAAAAAAAAAAATAGTATAGTCTCCTCTTAGATATTAATAATTAACCCTAGAGATTAAATTCATAATACATTCAAGGCTCAGAAAGTCCTGCAGTAAAGAAACCTAACTTAGTAAAAGCTAGTGCTCCTAATCATTTGGCCCCTCAAAACATTTTTCAATATTTCATTAAATTCTTCAGAACACAGTTTGGGAAACTGTTCCACAGATGAGTACTTTATCTGCAGTAAAAGAAAGTCTTTTCTTAATGTCCAATATTTCATGGGCTGATACTTTTATTTAAAATTACAATAAAATGAACCGCAAGAAAAATGAAAAAAAAAGTGGTCACACAAAATATGAGCCAAATATTTTATTATTGGAGTCAACAGTCATAAAATAACTGTCAAAATGCTGAAAAGTTTCCAACTGTTCAATACAGAAAGTTCTGCAGTTATTTTACTGTAGACAGGCAACAAACAGTTGGTGGACTTGCTCCAGTCCACTGCCCAGGTGGTATTAATGTACCCCTGCCATACAGCATCCCCCCTTCTCATATCTTTCCAAAGGTGGACTATTCCATTCCTTACCTCATAATGCATGTTTTGCTGTTTCTCATGACCAAAAGGCCAACGTTTGCATCAAAATATGACCTGTAAGCTTGGGTTTAACTCAAAGGAACAAAATAAGAGAAATCCAAGCTTGGCTTTTGGAATTTAGCTTTGGTTTTTAATAGGAGAGAAAGCATCTTCTTTACCTGGAAGCTGTACTTTGCTGCCCCTTTTGATCTTCTATCCTTTTACATAACTGAGGATATATCCAGAGATAACTGGGGCCTTAAATTAAGAGAGAAAATAGGCAATGTCAGTCTGGAGTTAGAGTCCTTCTTGGCATTACTGTTGGTCTAGTCCAGCTCCTAAGCCTTGACCCCCATTTGTCAGACACTTTTCTGGTAATTGCTGTTTATACCACCTGTCCTTTCTAGCCCATCTACCTCTTTGCAGTTGATCTAATGTTTATATGACTTAGAATACCTGCTGCAGTCAGTCTTCTGGACTTTCAGGATACTCAGATCCCTAATATTAGAGGGGCACTTCAGTTTAACCTACATCTTTGGAATATAAAAGTGCCAGATTTACAGAAATAGATGAAAAGTTCCTGAGAAAATGGGATTTAGAAGGTTGATCCTGAGAAGGAAAGGATTGGTGATGAAAAGACACTTAAATGTTGAATCAAAGGTTGAGACAAAAACAAAGAAAATTTGTCAACAGAGGAGTTATTCAGGAGGGGAGCCCCTTCAGCTATCAGGGGATGTTGAATTGGAGGTATAACGGATAGAGATTAAGAAAAAAAAGCCAGCTTTTATCTTCTGTATCATGAATAACTAACTTGTTCTCCTTCAGATGAAGAACTTCTTTGAGATGGGCCAAATAATAAATGCCTTGGGATCTAACTAGCTATCTCTAAAAATGAGGCATATTAAGGTGGCTCTGTTAGTATCAGGAGGTGGACAAGGATATGCTTCCTGTGAGAATCTAGGATTGCCTGCCAGAATCTGCCTCAATCTGTACTGATTAAGGTAGACCAACTCTCTTCCACCAGCCAACGTAATAGCCAATAGCACAAGACAGAAAAAACAAACAAAACTCCCTACACAATGGAATATTATGCAGCCATCAAAAGGAATGAGATCTTGCCATTTGCAACGACGTGGATGGAACTGGAGGGTGTTATGCTGAGTGAAATAAGTCAATCAGAGAAAGACATGTATCATATGACCTCACTGATATGAGGAATTCTTAATCTCAGGAACAAGCTGAGGGTTGCTGGAGTGGTGGGGGGGGGGAGGGATGGGGTGGCTGGGTGATGGACATTGGGGAAGATATGTGCTATGGTGAGCACTGTGAATTGTATAAGACTGTTGAATCACAGATCTGTACTTCTGAAACAAATAACGCAACATATGTTAAGAAAAAAGAAAAAGAAGAAGATAGCAGGAGAGGAAGAATGAAGGGGAGTAAGTCAGAGGGGGAGACGAACCAGGAGAGATGATGGACTCTGAAAAACAAACTGAGGTTTCTGGAGGGGAGGAGGGTGGGGGGATGGGTTAGCCTGGTGATGGGTATTGAGGAGGGCACGTTCTGCATGGTGTTATGAACAAACAGTGAATCATGGAACAGTACACCAAAACAAATTATGTAATATATGGTGATTAACATAACAATAAAAAATTAAAAAAAAAAACTCCCTACAAAACTATCTCCAAGCATCCCACCAAAATAAAATGGTGGAAAATTCAGATAAAGGGAGCCATATGTTGGGAGGAAATAAGTATTCCTTCCGCTTGAACTTCCTTCCATTTGGAGAGATATCCATTAGCAGAACATTCCTGGACTCCCTCTAACTACTTATTCATTTCTCCCAAGACAGGAGAGATGATTTTCTAGTTGATGAGTTTGGGATGAACAATTGAACCTATGGCTCCTTTCTTCCTTCTTTGGGATATGCTTGCAGAGAGAGTTCATATCCTGAAAAATTCTTAAATGCATCAAAGTCTACCATTGTGGATTAGATCTGTGGTTGTTCAATGCTGCTTGTGCCAGTGGAGAGGTGACTGCCTAACTGGGCATTCAGTATTAGGAAGCCCACTGTCCCCACACTTCTAAGTCATGTTCCTCAATAACCATATCGAAAACAAGGGAAAGATCTTATTCTCTAAATGTCTATTCTGCTTAATTTGTTCAGAATTCAAACTTGAAAAAGAGGACTGTTATATATTGACCCCTCAGGCCCCCAAATAAATTTAAATAGTATCTTATGGAGGCAGCCTCTCTGAAAGGATCACAAAACCTACCTGGTAGGGTTCTTACAGAATTTAGTCAATCAATGTTTAAGAGGCACTTGTGAATTGAGATGTGGCATACTAATGTAAAGGATTAATAGTGATAATATTGTCAATAATAATGACAACAATAAGTTGAATTATGAACTTCTCCATCTTCATCCTAACCACAAATCCCTTGCTTCCTCTTAATCTTTTCCACACTTCCATACCAGCCAACATGTATCAACGAGACAGTGAGTGACCTTAAACTGAAACATTTAAAACTTGAGTATCTCTATAGAGCTCAAATGCTCTTTACTTTTTAATTCTAGGAAGTGTGGAGGGTAGTTACTAAGAAAAAAATTCGGTAGCATTTACCAACAATACTTGGGGCTTTGAAGATGGTGAAATTGTTTCTAACAAATTGGATTTTTAGGCAAATAATGAGTGGGAACCTGCTGGAATATTAATTTGAGTTCCTAAGAATCCTCAAACATTCTTGCTCTGACAGTCAGAATCAAAACAAATGCTGCCATTTCTTAAACATTTCCTGGTATGTTGAACATTTCCCTTTATTTAGAAGAAGAAACAGTTTGTGTCGTGAAGCTGCACTTCAATTAAATAGTGCTTGAAAGAACAAGCATTTATTTAGGAATGCTTTTAAAAAACAATGGGATAGACCTTTAATGCCTTAATTTCCAATCCTTCAAAATGGTGGGGAGGAAGATGTAGAAATAATATTTCCTTTCTCACGAGGTTTTTTGGAAATTGATAAATTAGTGCTTATTAAGTGCTTGGCTAAAAGATGAGGTGAAAAATATCGAACATATCTCTATTATTCTATTCCAAAGGTTCATCTGCCACTGATAAAAGCCTGAGCCCGAGGCACAGTCTTTTGTACTCTTGTCTTTGCAGAGAATTGCCTACAAGTTCCCTTTATTCTAGTGATAAATCATAATTAATAATTCATCCATTATGCTGTCAGACCCAAAAGGCCAAGGATGCACCACCTCGAGCATTGGTAGGCTCAGTACTCTCTCTTGCTCCGCTGCCTGTTATTGTTTGCAGTGCAGAGATGTGTCCATGGCAAAGACCCATAAGACCTGAAGGGAAAGGCACCCACTTGGTTGATTCAGATCCATGGCTTTGGAAGATGCATTTGCCATCTTGTGGGGAGAGGCCACTGTTAGTGGAATCAGAAGACTGAAGGAGGCACAGAGGAGAAAATGGCTAAGGGATGGGTCAGACCTTAACCATGTCTGGAATCTTAAGGGAGCATTTTTTTCTAACTCATCCTCTCTGGCTTATGGTGGACTTATTTGGTGTACCTGAGATGTCAATGAACACCTATTGGACTCTGCTCATTACATGTAGCCCTCACTCAACAGAAACTCATTTAACAGATTTCAATTGAAGTCACTGATTAATGGTCAGAACTTCACTTTAAGAAATAACATCCTTCCTTCCCAGAATTTATAATATATGGGAACTCCTAGAGAATCATAGTATCTTTCTACTGTCACCATGACCTTACATGTTTTGTCTGTACTCTGGCCATAAGCAAACTCCTGCTATTAGGCCAGGATTAACAACTGGATGTGCTAAGACAACCTAAAAAGGGAAGCGGTCATGAGCTAGAGAAACCATGCATTAATCCAGGAGCTGAATAGGCAACACAGGAACAATCTACTTAATCTGCCTGCTGATGGCTGTCAGACTTTGGACAGTGGCCAAACCTCTCTAGACAGACCACAGGGCAAGCTTCCATCCCAAGGTTTTTTTTTTTTTTTAATTTTTTTTTTTTTTTTTATAGTCCATGTCATGAGTTGGTAATCAGAATAATGGGTTGGATGGGTCTTGGGCTGATTTTAGAAAGGTATCATTTCAGACCACAGTCAGAATATTTTAAGTTGTACAGGATCTGTAAGACGATTCAGTGTAACATTTTTGTTTTATGGTTGGGAAAACAAAAGGCTCTGAGAATGATTCCATCCAGAATTGTATGTTTGTAGGTGCCAGAGTCAAAACTCCCAGAATAGGGTCCCCCATTACCCCAGGTCATCCTTCTTAATTATGCCCTCCTAATTTGTTCTCCTCCAATTGTAGGAAACTACAGTTTTTGTCTTCCTGGGTCTAACTACCTCTGTGCAAAAAACAGATTAACTCTCACCTTGTAGATTTCCCCTCAAACCTTATCCCAACACCTCTTTCATAACACTTTTCACTCTACAGATTTGTTGTTTATGTGTCTGCTTACCTTACCTAGGCTTTGAGCCCATGTCCCCACACACAGTAGGCACTTAATACAATTTTATTTGCATGAAATGGCATCAGCAACAATATATGGGGAAAAAAACCTCAAGTGGTGGGAAATGTACACAGTGTGAAAGACTTGCTGTAAAGGGAAAATCAGAAATATCTGGAAAAATCTGGTCAAACTGCTGAATCTCAAGGGATGGGCATAAAAAGCAACATTTTGGTAGCTGTATTATTGTTAAATGATAAGACATTATAGTTCTGCACTGTATTTCCACTTTCAGTAATTTTATGTTGTGATTTATTTTGAGCTCAACCCATTTTATTGCTATGTTTGGTCGATTTGAGAAAAATTCCTTTAGGTCAAAATCAGCAATATTTAGAGTGTGAAATAATCCTATTCCTTCCCCACGGTGACACATGCTAAAACAATACACAGAACTCAGAGCCTAGCACCCTGTCTCTATTCAACCATCAGTCATGAAGAATGTGGGTAAAGGCTGAGGCACATACTAAGGCCCCCATGGACGTGTGTGGATGCTCTGTGTTAGAGGAGGTGGTCTGACATGGTGGCTAAGAGCACAGGCCTGGGACAAGACCTGAGAACGAGTCTCACTTTTGTCAGTTCTGGATCTATGATCTTGGAAAAATTGCTGAATACCTTGAAAGCCCAGTTTTACACCTCATGGGCTTATGCTGAAGATAAGTTAAGATCCTAGTCTACATCTCACCTACATACAGCAAACACTCAATGAATAGATGTGGTGATAGTAGTGGTAGTTGGTTGTTTTGAATTGTGAAAAAAAGGTCGAGCTTTGTGTTCTTTCTCCTTGGTCTTCCTGTACCTTGTCCTGTCATGCCCATTAGGCAAAAATCACTCATAGAACCAGCTTTGGTGTACTGTAGTGGTTATGAGTTCCAACTCTGTGGCAAACGACCAGAGTTTAAGTCTTGGTTTTGCCTTTTATTAGTGATGAGACCTTGGGCCACTTACTTGACTTTTCTATGCCTCAGTTTCCTTATCTAAAGATGGGGATGATAATAAACCTACTTCATAGTGTTGTGTCATGATCAAATTGATCAGTGCACATAAAGTTTTTGGAACATGCTTGACACAGGGTAGGCTCCTCAATAAAAGGTAGCTAATTCTCCTCTCTTAACTCTCTCTGAGATACCGGAGAGTCTTCTCTCAATATATGCTTCTTTTCCTCCAAGGCCCCTGCCTTTGACCTTTGTGTACTGAGGAGACTATCTCTGAGCCAACACAAAAGTTAGGAAAGAAAGGAGAGAATATGGAAGGTATAGTCCAGACCCACAGACTACACAGAAGCAGGGGGTCAAGAGAGAGTCAGAAATCAAATCTGGGCCAGCACTCAGGATATAAGGTCAGGCAACATCCAGAGATCAAGAGAAGTTTCTAGGTAAGCATTCAAAGGAGCAGAAGCAGACCACAAAAGGCAGAACATCTGAAGACCTTAAAATTGAGGCAGTCACATTTATTTATTTATTTATTTATTTATTTATTTATTTATTTTTAAATTTTATTTATTTATTTGACAGAGACAGACACAGCGAGAGAGGGAACACAAGCAGTGGGAGTGGGAGAGGGAGAAGCAGGCTTTCCGCCAAGCAGGGACCCCGATGTGGGGCTTGATCCCAGTACCTTGGGATCATGACCTGAGCCGAAGGCAGACGCTTAATGACTGAGCCACCCAGGTGCCCGGAGGCAGTCACTTTTAGACAGGTTCTATTTTAAAGACTTTCCGTGGAGTGGCCCCAAAAAGCAGCTCTACAACCAGACATAAGATATGCAATTTATTAATTTAATTTGTCAATAAATATGTACTGAATGGTTGCTATGTGCCAGGCACTGTTCTAGGCACTAGGGAATTAGCAGTGAGTCAATTAGACAGAACTCCCTACTGTCATGGAATTTATATTTATATTATATTACTTTCTATGTAAGATACATTCACATGTAGGGTAAATTCCTACCGATAGGTCCTGATTAAGAGCTCAATGACAGAGAAAAGAGGCAGTGGATATGTGCAAGGTATGTGATACCTTCACCCTATCCAGTGTATTCTGTCTTTTTCATCCCATCCAGGACTAAATAATGAAATGGGACATTATTATAGAAGTAATCATGGATCTCCAATTTATATCTAAAAAAACCCAATTTACTTACAAATTTTGCTACTTTGTCATTAGTAACAAAATTTTATTTTCACTACTCACACCTGGTCCCTGATCTTCTCCCACCAAGGATGCACTTAGACACAAGATCCTTTGGTATAGCTTCTCTCCACTCTTGGCAGATTCTGAGAAATTACAAAACCAGTCAAGCTAGGCCAGGTTGGTGAGAGTGTGCATGAAGCTGGGGGACAGGTAAGGATCCCGCTGCACTGTGGAGGCTTGAGGAGTCTGTCCCCAACCTGGTCAGTAACCAAGGATTCATTCCAAACAGCTTTCTCCAGTGGCTGGTTCCTGCACTGAGAAGCCTGAGGCTAGTGCATCTGCCCTGGTTCTGATCAAGCACTTTCCTGCCCAAGTTTGGGCCACCTCCTCCGCATGTTGATGTCACTGTCCCAGTCTGACCCCTGGCTCCCCAGAATATAAAAATGACAGTGTGAAGCTGTTCTTTTGTAATGCTGGTGGGGATTTCTTTTGGTTCCTATTTGCTATGAAAACTCCTTCCACAAATAAATATTTGGATATGGTTGAGGAAAAAACCCCCTTCAAGAGTGTGTATTTTATTTAATACTGAAAGTATTTAAGCATAATTCAGTGCACAGCGTAACTGGCAGTAGCCAGCTCTTTTCAGAAGGAATGTTGCTTCTCTTTGACCATGCATTATCCATTCCTAACTTCTTCTCCCTCTTCTCCTTCCTGCTCATTTTCTCTTGGTTCTTTTTCTCTTCACATTTTCTTTCTCTTTGTCCACTCAGATCTTTTCTTCATTCCCTCATGAGTGTCTCCTTTTCTTCCCTTTTCTCCTACTTTGCCTCCTCTTATTATAAAGCAGAGCATATTCTGGACAACTAAATCTTTATGTAGCTGGTTTTGATCAACTCTGGTCCTCAAGACCATGAGTGACAGAAGTCCCTGTCCCTTGGCTGCCTATCACAGTACAGGCCCGTGGCCAAGACCCACTTCCGGCGCTTGCTGGAGAGATGCTGAGCGGTCCTCCTGGCAAGTGCACAGATGGTGGGTGATGGAGTCCGGATGCCGAGACTTAGGACAGGTCAAAACAATGATTACTCAAGTGTAAACTGTGCTAATTGCTGGGGACAAAGGAAGAGCCAGCTCCCAGTGGAGTACATGTCAGGGTGGAGTTCCATAAACAAGGGGTGGCTTAAATTGTTCACAGATTAACATTAAGTTTCCTGGCCTGAGCTTCTAGACTGCTTTGGCTTTAATTCTTACTTTATTGATGTAGAGACTGAGCTCTGCCATTTCACTCCAGCACATAAAAATTGCTTTTGATCTTTTGTAGATCCTTCCCTAATGGTGGAGATATTTTTCTTGAAGGACATCTCATTTGAAACATCATAGATAGATAGAATGACAGACATACAGATACACACACACAAACTTAATTCCAGATACAGCACGATTCTCCCTCTATAAATAACTACTTTTACAGTAACTAGTTTTACAGTAATCATGTCCTTGTATTACTTTATGGTTTTATCACTCAAATGCATCCCTGAATGCTATAGTTAAATCATACACATTTTAAAAAACTTGATCTCTGTACACTTCCTTTAATCTATAGTTCCTTCTTCCCCCTCTTTTCCTCTTTTCCTTAGAATTTGTACTGATGAATCTAGGCATTTGATTCAGTCTAGATTTTGCTAAATGCATACCCCTGGTGCAGTTCAACATGCTCCTCTGTTTTCTGCATTCCCTACAAATTAGCAGCTAGAATCTGAGGCTTGATCAGACTCAGATGTGATCCCTTTCGGCAAGACTATGGGTGGTGTTCATTCTATGTGTTCATTCATCACAGCATTAATGTATGGTTTTCACTCCTTTTTTGTTATGAGTAGCTATTGTTGCTCAATACCTAAACTCATTAATTTACTGGGGGTTGGTGGCATCTTATTCTATAATTTCATTTGTCATCAAATAGCTTCACTACTTGTGTAAGGAAACAATTTTTCTCACCCAATATTTTGTTATGCAGTAGTATAGTACGTATAGCAGAGACAAGAAAAATGCTTGAATCACACGTAATTTACCCAGTTTTCAAGAAAATGGGTTGGTTTCCTGTCACCTGCTGGAGGTACAAATTGCAAATCTGTGGATTTATTTATTTATTTATTTATTTATTTATATTTTTAATTCTTATTGTTATGTTAATCACCATATATTACATCATTTGTTTTGGTGTACTATTCCATGATTCATTGTTTGTGCATAACACGCAGTGCTCCATGCAGAATGTGCCCTCTTTAATACCCATCACCAGGTTAACCCATCCCCCTACCCTCCTCCCCTCTAGAAACCTCAGTTTGTTTTTCAGAGTCCATCATCTCTCCTGGTTCGTCTCCCCCTCTGACTTACTCCCCTTCATTCTTCCTCTCCTGCTATCTTCTTCTTTTTCTTTTTTCTTAAAATATGTTGCGTTATTAGTTTCAGAAGTACAGATCTGTGATTCAACAGTCTTGCACAATTCACAGCGCTCGCCGTAGCACATACCCTCCCCAATGTCTATCACCCAGCCACCCCATCCCTCTCACCCCCGACCACTCCAGCAACCCTCAGTTTGTTTCCTGAGATTAAGAATTCCTCATATCAGTGAGGTCATATGATACATGTCTTTCTCTGATTGACTTATTTCACTCAGCATAACACCCTCCAGTTCCATCCACATCGTTGCAAATGGCAAGATCTCATTCCTTTTGATGGCTGCATAATATTCCATTGTGTATATATACCACCTCTTCTTTATCCATTCATCTGTCGATGGACATCTTGGCTCTTTCCACAGTTTGGCTATTGTGGACATTGCTGCTATAAACATTGGGGTGCACGTACCCCTTTGGGTCCCTACATTTGTATCTTTGGGGTAAATACCCAGTAGTGCAATTGCTGGATCGAATGGTAGCTCTAATTTCAACTGTTTGAGGAACCTCCATACTGTTTTCCAGAGGGGTTGCACCAGCTTGCATTCCCACCAACAGTGTAGGAGGGTTCCCCTTTCTCCGCATCCCCGCCAACATCTGTCGTTCCCTGACTTGTTAATTTTAGCCATTCTGACTGGTGTGAGGTGGTATCTCATTGAGGTTTTGATTTGGATTTCCCTGATGCCGAGCGATGTTGAGCACTTTTTCATGTGCCTGTTGGCCCTTTGGATGTCTTCTTTGGAAAAATGTCTGTTCATGTTTTCTGCCCATTTCTTGATTGGATTATTTGTTCTTTGGGTGTTGAGTTTGATAAGTTCTTTATAGATTTTGGATACCAGCCCTTTATCTGATATGTCATTTGCAAATATTTTCTCCCATTCTGTCGGTTGTCTTTTGGTTTTGTGGACTGTTTCTTTTGCTGTGCAAAAGCTTTTTATCTTGATGAAATCCCAATAGTTCATTTTTGCCCTGGCTTCCCTTGCCTTTGGCGATGTTTCTAGGAAGAAGTTGCTGCAGCTGAGGTCAAAGAGGTTGCTACCTGTGTTCTCCTTTAGAATTTTGATGGACTCCTGTCTCACATTTAGGTCTTTCAACCATTTGGAGTCTATTTCTGTGTGTGGTGTAAGGAAATGGTCCAGTTTCATTCTTCTGCATGTGACTGTCCAATTTTCCCAACACCATTTGTTGAAGAGACTGTCTTTTTTCCATTGGACATTCTTTCCTGCTTTGTCAAAGATGAGTTGACCATAGAGTTGAGGATCCATTTCTGGGCTCTCTATTCTGTTCCATTGATCTATGTGTCTGTTTTTGTGCCAGTACCATACTGTCTTGATGACAGCTTTGTAATAGAGCTGGAAGTCCGGAATTGTGATGCCGCCAAGTTTGCTTTTCTTTTTCAACATTCCTCTGGCTATTCGGGGTCTCTTCTGGTTCCATACAAATGTTAGGATTATTTGTTCCATTTCTTTGAAAAAAGTGGATGGTATTTTGATGGGGATTGCATTGAATGTGTAGATTGCTCTAGGTAGTATTGACATCTTCACAATGTTTGTTCTTCCAATTCATGAACATGGAACTTTTTCCATTTCTTTGTGTTTTCTTCAATTTCTTTCATGAGTATTTTATAGTTTTCTGAGTACAGATCCTTTGCCTCTTTGGTTAAATTTATTCCTAGGGATCTTACAGTTTTTGGGTGCAGTTGTAAATGGGATCGACTCCTTGATTTGTCTCTCTTCTGTCTTGTTGGTGTATAGGAATGCCACTGATTTCTGTGCGTTGGTTTTATATCCTGCTACTTTACTGAATTCCTGTATGAGTTCTGGCAGTTTTGGGGTGGAGTCTTTTGACTTTTCCACATACAGTATAGGATCATCTGCAAAGAGTGAGAGTTTGACTTCTTCTTTGCCAATTCAGATGCCTGTTATTTCTTTTTGTTGTCTGATTGCTGTGGCTAGGACTTCTAATACTATGTTTAATAGCAGTGGTGAGAGTGGACATCCCTGCTGCATTCCTGACCTTAGGGGGAAAGCTCTCAGCTTTTCCCCATTGAGAATGATATTTGCTGTAGGTTTTTCATAGATGGCTTTTATGATATTGAGGTATGTACCCTCTATCCCTATACTCTGAAGAGTTTTGATCAAGAAAAGATGCTGTACTTTGTCAAATGCTTTTTCTGCATCTATTGAGAGGATCATATGATTCTTGCTCTTTCTTTTGTTAATGTATTGTATCACATTGATTGACTTGTGGATATTGAGCCAAACTTGAAGCCCAGGGATAAATCCCACTTGGTCATGGTGAATAATCCTTTTAATGTACTGTTGGATCCTATTGGCTAGTATTTTGGTGAGAATTTTTGCATCCGTGTTCATCAAGGATATCGGTCTATAATTCTCTTTTTTGATGGGGCCGTTGTCTGGTTTGGGGATCAAGGTAATGGTGGCCTTATAAAATGAGTTTGGAAGATGTCCTTCCATTTCTATTTTTGGAACAGTTTCAGGAGAATAGGTATTAATTCTTCTTTAAATGTCTGATAGAATTCCCCTGGGAAGCCATCTGGCCCTGGGCTTTTGTTTGTTGGGAGGTTTTTGATGACTGCTTCAATTTCCTTAGTGGTTATAGGTCTGTTCAGGTTTTCTATTTCTCCCTGGTTCAATTTTGGTAGTTGATCCATCTCTAGGAATGCACCCATTTCTTCCAGGTTATCTAATTTGCTGGCATAGAGTTGCTCATAATATGTTCTTATAATTGTTTGTATTTCTTTGGCGTTGGCTGTGATCTCTCCTCTTTCATTCATGATTTTGTTGATTTGGGTCATTTCTCTTTTCTTTTTGATAAGTCTGGCCGGGGTTTATCAATCTTGTGAATTCTTTCAAAGAACCAGCTCCTAGTTTCGTTGATCTGTTCTACTGTTCTTTTGGTTTCTAGTTCATTGATTTCTGCTCTGATCTTTATGATTTCTCTTCTCCTGCTGGGTTTAGGCTTTATTTGCTGTTCTTTCTCCAGCTCCTTTAGGTGTAGGGTTAGGTTGTGTATTTGAGACCTTTCTTGTTTCTTGGAAAGGCTTGTATTGCTATATACTTTCCTCTCAGGACTACCTTTGCTGTATCCCAAAGATTTTGAACAGTTGTGTTTTCATTTTCATTGGTTTCCATGAATTTTTTTAATTCTTCTTTAATTTCCTGGTTGATCCCTCATTCTTTAGTAGGATGCTCTTTAGCCTCCATGTATTTGAGTTCTTTCCGACTTTCCTCTTGTGGTTGAGTTCTAGTTTCAAAGCATTGTGGTCTGAAAATATGCAAGGAATGGTTCCAATCTTTTGGTACTGGTTGAGACCTGATTTGCGACCTAGGATGTGATCAAGTCTGGAGAAGGTTCCATGGGCACTTGAGAAGAATGTGTATTCCGTTGCTTTGGGATGGAATGTTCTGAATATGTCTGTGAAGTCCATTTGGTCCAGTGTGTCATTTAAAGTCTTTATTTCCTTGTTGATCTTTTGCTTAGATGATCTGTCCATTTCAGTCGGGGGGCTGTTAAAATCGCCCACTATCATTGTATTGTTGTCAATGTGTTTCTTTGCTTTTGTAATTAATTGCCTTATATAATTAGCTGCTCCCATGTTAGGGGCATAGATATTTACAATTGTTAGATCTTCTTGTTGGAAAGACCCTTTAAGTAGGATATAGTGTCCTCCTTCATCTCTTATTACAGTCTTTTTCTAAAATCTAATTTGTCTGATATAAGGATTGCCACTCCAGCTTTCTTTTGGTGTCCATTAGCATGGTAAATGGTTTTCCACCCCCTCACTTTCAATCTGGGGGTGTCTTTGGGTCTAAAATGAGTCTCTTGCAGACAGCATATGGATGGGTCTTGTTTTTTAATCCAATCTGATAGCCTGTGTCTTTTGATTGGGGCATTGAGCCCATTTACATTCAGGGTAACTATTGAAGGGTATGAATTTAGTGCTATTGTATTGCCTGTAAGGTGACTGTTACTGTATATTGTCTGTGTTCCTTTCTGATGTATGCTGCTTTTAGGCTCTCTCTTTGCTTAGAGGACTCCTTTCAATATTTCTTGGAGGGCTGGTTTCATGTTTGCAAATTCCTTTAGTTTTTGTTTGTCCTGGAAACTTTTTATCTCTCCTTCTATTTTCAGTGACAGCCTAGCTGGATATAGTATTCTTGGCTGCATATTTTTCTTGTTTAGTGCTCTGAAGATATCATGCCAGTCCTTTCTAGCCTGACAGGTCTCTGTGGATAGGTCTGTTGCCAATCTAATGTTTCTACCATTGTAGGTTACAGATCTCTTCTCCCGAGCTGCTTTCAAGATTTTGTCTTTGTTTCTGAGACTCGTAAGTTTTACTATTAGATGTCGGGGTGTTGACCTCTTTTTATTGATTTTGAGGGGAGTTCTCTGTGCCTCTTGGATTTTGATGCCTGTTTCCTTCCCCAAATTCAGGAAGTTCTCTGCTATTATTTGCTCCAATATACCTTCTGCCCCTCTCTCTCTTTCTTCTTCTTCTGGGATCCCAATTATTCTAATGTTGTTTCATCTTATCGTATCGCTTATCTCTCGAATTCTGCCCTCGTGATCCTGTAGTTGTTTATCTCTCTTTTTCTCAGCCTCTTTATTTTCCATAATTTGGCGTTTTATGTCACTGATTCTCTCGTCTGCCTCATTTATCCTAGCAGTTAGTGCCCCCATTTTTGATTGCACCATATTAATAACCTTTTTGATTTCGATTTGGTTAGATTTTAGTTCTTTTATTTCTCCAGAAAGGGTTTCTCTAATAACTTCCATGCTTTTTTCAAACCCAGCTAGTATCTTTAAAGTCATGATTCTGAACTCTAGGTCTGACATCATACTAATGTCTGTATTGAGTAGGTCCCTGGCTGACGGTAGTGTTCTTTTTGCTGAGGTGATATTTTTCGTCTTGTCATTTTGTCCAGAGGAGAATAGATGAATGAGAGAACAAAATGCTAACAGGTTAACAACGTCCCCAGCAAATATATGCTATACAAATCAGAAAAGACCTGAAACCATGGGAAAAGAAAGGTAAAGAAAGAAAAAAGAAAGAGAAAAAAACAAAAAACAAAAAGAAAAAGATAAAAACAAAAACAGAACAATACAAAAAAAAAAACAGAATATGATCAAATATGATCAGACTAGTGCATAGATCAGTGCCACACACTAGATTTTGGGCGTATTTTGGTCTGTTAGAAAAAAGTGCCTCCTAAAATTTTAAAGGAAGAAAGACTTATATATGTACAAAATAAGGGTTGATACAATGAAGGGATGGAAGATGACTGTAAAGATGAAAATTATAAAAGATTTTATAAAAGGAATTGATAAGATAAGAAGTTGTTTGAAAAAAGAAAGAAGATTTTAAAAAAAAAGGGAGAGAATGTGATCAGGCAGGAGACCAGAACAAAGCCATACACTAGTGATTTAGGGTATATTTTGATCTGTTAGAAGAAACTGTTATCCCAAAATTTTATTTTTTAATTTTTTTTAAAGATTTTATTTTTATTTATTTGAGAGAGAGAGAGAGAGAGAGACAGCATGAGAGGGGAGAAGGTCAGAGGGAGAAGCAGGCTCCCCCCTGAGCCGGGAGCCTGATGTGGGACTCGATCCCAGGACTCCGGGATCATGACCTGAGCCGAAGGCAGTTGCTTAACCAACTGAGCCACCCAGGCACCCTATCCCAAAATTTTAAGGAGAGAACAACTTATATATATATGCCAAAAATAAGGGTAACTACTATGAAGGGATAAAATATGACTCTAAAAATGAAAAATAAAAAATGTTTTTTTTTAAAAAGGGATTGATAAGATGTTGGTTGAAAAAGGGAAAAAGAAAAATAAAAGAAAAACAGTTAAAAAAATTAACTTTGAAAAACTAATGAATCATGGTAAAAAAAAGCCATGAATTCTATGTTCAGTATTCCCCTAGCGCTGGAGTTCTCCCATTCTCCTTGATGGGTAAACTCGGTCTTGGCTTGCTGGCTGTTTGTGCTGATCTTCTGGGGGAGGGGCCTGTTGCCGTGGTTCCCAAATGTCTTTGCCGGAGGCAGAATTGCCCCACCCTTGTCTGTCCGGGCTAAACAAGCTGCTTGGGTTTGCTCTCAGGAGCTTTTGTTCCCTGTAAGCTCTCGGTACAGCTTTGGAGGACCAGGGTGAAAATGGCGGCCTCCCAATCTCCACCTGGAGGAGCTGAGAACTCGGGCCCCCGCTCCGCAGTGCGCCCCGAGAGAAAAGTAGTCACTCCCATCTCCCTGGTCTCTGGCCACACTCCGAGCTCACCTGGCCTATGACCAAGAGTTTCTACCTCTGGCACCCTACCCTGTATGGAGTGTCCAAACCCAGCAGATCCCTGTGGTGCGCTCCCACACCGCTCCTCCCGGGGGAGGGAGGGGAGTCTCCCTGGCTCTGCCACTTGTTGGGTCCCTGCTGGAGGAGCAGTGGCCCGACTGGGCCGTGGATCACAGTTTATGGCAACCCCAAGCTGAGAGCCCGCGCCTCGGCTCCATCTCCGCAGCTGGCTTCCCCCCTCCAATACCTGGGAGCTCTGCTGCACTCAGGCACCCCCGGTTTTTCTGTGACCCCGAGGGTCCTGAGACCACACTGTCCTGCGAGGGTTCCATCCCCTGCTTAGCCACTGGAGCGACGTCCCTCAGCGGAGCCGACTTCTAAAAGTTCCGATTTTGTGCTCCGCGGCTCTATTATTTGCCAGAAGCGGCCGCAGAGGCCCCCTCCCCCACTGTCTGTCCTCCCGAATATCGCCTCGGATTCACTTCTCCACACGTCCTACCTTCCAGTAAGTGGTCGCTTCTCTGTTCAGAGAGTTGTTGCTATTCTCTTCTTCGATCTCCTGTTGAGTTCATAGGTGTTCAGAATGGTTTGATCCCTATTCAGCTGAATTCCTGAGACCAGACGAAATCCAGGTCTCCTACTCCTCTGCCATCTTGCTCCGCCCCCTCTATTTATATTTTTTATTTTTAAAGATTTTTTTTTATTTATTTGAGATAGAGAGAGTGGGCAAGAGCATGAGCAGGGGGAAGAAGAAGAGGGAGAAGCAGGTTCCCTGCTGCGCAGATATATCCCAATGCAGGGCTTAATCCCAGGACCCGGGGATCATGACCTGAGCTGAAGGCAGTCACTTAACCAGCTGAGTCACCCAGGGGTCCCATAAATCTGTAGATTTAGAAAGAATTGATGGGCTTTAATTCATTGCAATTCTTTTCCTTATTAAAGCTCAAATTGTTCCCTCTTTGGCTACTGAGAACATTTTCACAGTGGTTCCTCAGTCCTTTAGACTTTTGTATGGCAAGAGATTCCAGGCTCATCTTGCATATTTCTCTGAGAAGCCCTATTTGTTTGTTGGTTTAAATTAGGAAAGAGTATTTCAAGATGACAATGTGTTCATTAGAGATGTTATTGTTACTGGGTTGTATATAATATATATACAATATGTATCTCTATATAATTATATAAGAAAAATATAAAAATATAGATAATCTTTTATACACACAAATATAGTGAGTTCATATGTTCATACTGATATTTCCATTTCAAACCTACAACTACATGGTATTTCCTCAGTCTTCTAAATTACTTGTATGTCTCCTTCCACCCATACTTATAATCCTGGCTATCAGAAACACCAGGAATGATAGAATAAATATGTCACATAATAATTTATTTGCTCCATACTACATTACACAAACAACAGTTTCAGAATAACAGTACCACTTCCATCAATTATGATTACTTAAAGCAGTCAAAAAGTCTTTGACTATATTATTCCCATTATTCACCTTATTTTTTATCTTATTTTATTTTAATTCAATTAATTAACATATAGTGTATCAAGTTCAGTGATCCACCTTCTTTTTTTTTTTATCCTTATACTACACCTACATCATCAGAGCATATATCCATCCTCTCTATACCATACTCTTTCCTGCTTAACCCTTATTTAATCTCAGTTCTACAAGGATATGTATATTTCAGTGCATATTCATGTAATGATCACTACTAGTCCTTGTGTCTGTTTCTCTTTAGTCTTTTTGGTGATCTCATTCTCTAGTAATTTCTCAGGAAGTACTCATGGAAACACAATTCTCTGATTCTTGGCATTGATAATAGAAAACAATTGTCTTGCCTTTTCTTCCATTGAGTATCTTAAATAAGTCACTCCATTTTCTTGTGGTATCAAAGTCTGATGATGAAACGATGTTTTGTTCCCTCTAAGTAATGTACTCTTTCTTTACCTAAATGCTAACATAATTTTAGCCACTGGAGGAACAGTGGCCCGACTTCCAGTAAGTGGTCGCTTCTCTGTTCAGAGAGTTGTTGCTACTCTCTTCTTCGATCTCCTGTTGATTTCATAGGTGTTCAGAATGGTTTGATCCCTATCTAGCTGAATTCTTGGGACCAGATGAAATTTAGGTCTCCTACTCCTCCACCATCTTGCTCCTCCCTATCTTTCTATAGATACTGAGGGAAGAGTGTCAAACTTTCCAACTATAATTGTACAGTATATTATTGTCTATCTCTCCTTTCAGTTCTTCCAGTTTTAACTTCATGTGTTTGGAAGGTCTTGCTGTTAGGTATACACACATTTAGAATTGTTATGTCTTCTTGATGAATTAACCCTTTATCATTATGAAATAGCTTTCTTTATCCCTGATAATATTATTTGGTCTAATTCTACTTTATATGATATTGATACAGCCACCCCAGTTCCTTTGATTGGTGTTTTCTGCGTGGTATATCTTTTCTCATATTTTTCCTTTTAATCTATGTCTTCATACTTAGATTGGTTTCTAATAGACAGTGCTTTGCTGTGTATTGTTCTTAAACCATTCTGACGATCTCTGCCTTTTAATTGGAGCCCTTAGTCTATTTACATTTAATGTGCATGAGTTTAAGTGTGCAGTTTTGGCATTTGTTTTGTATTTATCTTATCTGAATTTTTTGTCTTTTCTGTTCTTTTGATTTCTTTTGCATAATTTTATTATTTTCCATATCTTATTTCATTGGTTAACTTCTTTCCATATTTCTTTGTATCATTTTTACTAGCTGCTCTACACATTACAATATATATCTTTAATTTATTACAGTAAACCTTCAAGCAATATTATACTAATTTACAACCAGTATTATACTACTTTCTACCAATTATAGCCATGCAATTCCATTTACCTCTTTCCTGCCTTTTGTTATTTTGTTATATGACATTTAGTTAACTTCTATATATACCAAAAACCCCAAATCCATTGTTATTTACTTTGTTTAATAAATATATACTACAATATAGTATTTATCTATCTATCTATCTATCATCTATCTATCTATCATCTATCTTTTTATTTATTTCATCATTATATTTATATTTAAACTTTCTGTTGTTCTTCATTCCTTCCTGCTGATGTGGTCTGAGTTTTTATCATCAGTTCTCATAAGTCTGTGTCACTTCTTTAAGCATTTCTTGAACCTAAGGTGTTCTAGCAATGACTAATGCCAGCTTTTAACTATGTAAAATTATTTCATTTCTATTATTATATTTGAAGTATATTTTCATTGAATATATAGTTCTAGGACTTTTTTTTCTTCTTTCATCACTTTAAAGATGTAATTCTATTGTCTTTTGGCCTTAATCATATCCTATGATTATGAGAAGTTAACTGTCCTTTTCATTGTTCTTTGGTATGCAATAAGTTTTCTCACTCAGACTGCTCTTAGATCTCTTCTTTACCATTGTTTTTTACCATTTTTTTCTATGATGTGCCTAGGGATGTGTGAGTGAGTGTGTGCGCGTGTGTGCATGTGTGTGTGTGTGTGTGTTTGTGTGTAAAATGCTGTGCTTATCCTACTTGGGGTTTGCTGAGCTTCTTGGATCTGTGGGATAATACCTTTCCTAAATTTAGAAAATTTTTATTAGGTCTTCAAACATTTCTTCTGACCATTTTGTCTCTCCTCTCCATTTCGTAGGATCAAACAGATTTTGGAGGCTCCCCACCCCCACATTTTTTTTCTTCTCACTATTCTTTGTGTTTCAGTTTGGATAACTTCTATTGAATAAATTTTATGTTGAGTGATCTTTTTGTCTTTACTTTTAATTTTCTCTTAGGTCGATCAAATAAGTTCTTTGTTTCTGACATATTTTTTATTTCTAGAAGTTTCATAATTTTTAAAGATTATTTATTTATTCATGAGAGACAGAGAGAGAGAGAGAAAGAGAGAGAGAGAAGCAGAGGGAGAAGCAGGCTCTCTGCAGAGCAGGGAGCCCAATGTAGGACTCGATCCTAGGACCCTCGGATCATGACCTGAGCTGAAGGCAGATGCTTAACCGACTGAGCCACCCAGGCACCCTAGAAGTTTCATAATTATTTAAACTTTTTAATTATTTAAACTATTTAAAAATCCCTGCCTGAGATTTCATTATCTGAGTCATTACTTACTCTGCTTCTATTGACTATTTCTTGATTTATACATGCCTTGTCATACTGTATGCCAAGTATTTTGTGTAAAAGAACAATATAGACTTCAGTAAATATGTCAAGAAAAGAGTAGGTCCCTTTTTCTGTCAGGCCACTATTATGGGATGGGAAGGGAAATGAATCAATCAGTCTTATATTTGAACTGGGTCTGGGCTTTACTGCAACTTTAATTAGATTCACCTAGCCACTGCTTTCAAATATTTTGGGGTAGAATTAGAACTTCTCCTATAGCAGGTATTAGTATTTGAGAACTTGCATGATTCTGGAGTTCTCTTTATAGTTCAGCTGCCAAATTTCAGGTTGGTGAGAAGTTGTTTTCCAGTCTCAGTACTAGTGTACTGTACCTCAGATGTGTTTTCACTCTGCTGACATGGCCCCAGTTTTTGGAAAACTACCTCAGTGCGTTTGTTGAAGGTCTAGGATGCCTCAGGATTTCTCTCAGCTATTTCGTTTTACCTCCAACCTTTGACAACTGCTGTTTTTCACTTGATGATGGTCCTCATTTCTCATGTCCCATCCTCAGGCTTTGGAAGCCCCTATAGTGTACTTGATGAAGGTCTGGAATCTCCCGGAGGGATCTATTCTCAGCTCTACTGCCTTAACTGTAGCTTTTAGAGAACTATCCCAATGCATTTGGTGAAAGCCTATAGGAAAGAGTTGCTTGGTAGTTACAGACTCATTTTGTACTAGGTTTCCTTGACATTCCTTGACATCCTTGACATTCTCTCAATCTAGCCCACTTATGACCATTGAAAGTTCATTAAAAGCTTGACTGTTTCTTCTTATTCCATCAATGGTACATTTCTCCTCTTTCTATTGCTCTGCCAGGCCAAGGGTAAAATGAGCCATGAGTCTCATCTTTCCTAGGAAGTGCTCATCACTTTCTGGAATTTAGTTTTTTAGATTTTTTTTGTTTTTGTTTTTGTTTGCATCTAAGCTGTCTTATAGATTTGTTTTAAAAAGCTATGTTTTTTAGCTTATCAAATTTGTTCTCATTTTGTTAGGGTAAGATCTTTTTTTCATTTTCTGTCTAAATAGGAAACAGAAATCCCATTTATAGTCTTCTTTACCATTTCCACTTTCTCTAAAGTTCAGACTGGAAAATGGTTCCATTTAGCTAAAGCAAAAGTCATAGCAGAATCAAAACACAGACCACTGAATTCAGTAAACATACCAAGATACTTTCAGGATGGAACAATTTTTATTTATTTTATCAGGTAGATACTTATGTGAGGAGCACCTGGGGTTTCACTCATGTTTATTTACTCCAGGATTTCCTTTCTTTCATAATCTCAATTCCAGGTGAATTACCTGCAACCCAGACTGTCTCATAAGAGATGGGGTATGTTCCCTGCCTCTGAAGTCTCATCCAAAACATGTGTGCTTTGACAAGTGAGATTTGGAGATCATTCACCTGGACTCTGATGAGAAAGAATTGGAGATCAAACCTGTGTTTGGCTAGCATGTTTCATTCTTTGAACTCATCCTACTAAGCATCCCTCTTTGACCTTTCTAGTGGTCTATCCAGGCATTAACAGTTCTGTCTCTAAACTCTCTTCCAGGAAGCCCTACATAAATGCCTCAACCTAACATTTTTATCTTTTTCTTATTTTCCTCTTGGTATTTTTGCACATTATTTGTTTAGAGTGAGCCTTCAATTATAGGCAAACAAAATCTAAATTCACTGTGTTCAATCCCCTTAGTGAATGGGATCATCTAGCTTTATGGCTTTTAATGACATCTTTGTGCTGTCATATATACCAGTGCCTACCATCTGATATCAGTATTACATAAAATATTACAGAGAACAGAATTATGCCTACTTTTTTGTTTAAAGCAAAATTTGAAGAATAAGTTACTGGTAGACACAGCTCAAAGTCTCAATAATACATCAATAAGTAGGTAGCAAACAAATCACAAGACACAGCAGTCCACATCTCTACACATAGGTGAAATATAGCAGAGAGACTCTTGTGGGTGATACTCAGATGTCCAAGTCAACTACTGCTGGCAGCAACATTAGAGGGAGAGTGATAACAAATAAGACCCAGCCCTTGATTTGTGATTCATAAATGTCTGTTTCCTGGAAAGGAACTGCCAAATGCAAGACATGGCTTGAGTGTAGATGGCAGCTAAGGTATAAAGCAAATGAACAAGATAGCAAGTGGTGCATAGGTAAAGAGACTAATAGTGATGGATTGGGTTTGAGTCTTGGGTATAACACTTATGTGTTGTGGTGGCCTCAGCAATTTATTTAACCTTTTTCATTCTATTTCCTCCAATATAAAATGAGAGTAATGATAGTTACTGCGTTGGGTTTTGGGGATATTCATGAAAAGAATAAATGTGAAAGTTTCTGGTTCATAACATACACCCCTTCAACATTTACTTCTCTTCATCTGAAATTATGGCACTTGGTTTTTGGCTCAAGCTGATTGTAGGTTTCTGCAGCTGATATTACTATCATCATTGTCATTGTTGTTACTGTGGTTGTTATTATAGACACTGGAGCACTGGATTGGAAAAAGCAATTAATTGACTACCACAGAGTCTCTGGTGATGTTGACAAGCTTTCCCCACAATTTAATTTGTGACACGAGGGAAACAAAACCAGATCAAAGAAGTGACTTTGGGATAATTTATGACAAATTAATTTTGGGATATTTCATAACAAACTGATGTTTGTAACCTTGTCATTGTAGAAGCACATTTCCCAGTTCACACCCATGCCTGAGATATGTAGCATTTCTCAGACCCCCAGCAAGTGTTGATGCCCAGGATCTCTTTCTGAGGAGGTAGCGGCTCAGGCAGCATTCCCTCAGAACCACTTTCAAAGTCACATTATTTGCCTGCATGATGGCAAACAAGTTAGTGTTCACATCAGTCTGCATCTGCATAGCTTGTTATGGATGATGAAATAGACAAAAACCATGGAAGGAGAACAAAGCAAAGTCATTCTGTATAAAAGCTTTTCTTCAAGCTCATTCATTTATCAGACCCTGGTTTTTGAAGATACACAGAGCTCTCTAAACACATGTTTCAAGCTCCATTTGTACAGAGAAAAAGGCTGAGACACTGACTAGTTCACCAACTTGAAGCCAATCACTGAATTGGTTCCTACTTCAGTGGTAGGTTTGTACCTCAAAGGAATTTTCCATCACCTCTTCTAATTTTAATTCCAAGAAAGAAATAAAGAAGAGGAATAAAGAAGAGGAAAGAAACACTTATCTAATTTTTATTATATGTGCTTCTTTGCAAGGTACTTTTAAAAAAGGGGGTTTATATGTACTTATGTACAACTTAAAATATGGCAAAATTATGACAATGCATGTCAAATTTGCCTCTTTGGTATGGTTAAGTCAATTGTTGATATCCTGACTCCAACCATAACTTCTTTTTTGGGTGCTTAGTTCTGTGCTTTCTTTAATCTGTTTCTGCATCTCACAATAGTCCATATTAGGGCTGTTCAATGTGGTTGTTTCCTTGTATAAAACTACTGCATAAGGAGCACTTAGCCCCTCTGTTGTTCTGTATATTCTGAAGTTAGATTTTTGAATACACAGACTTCAACAACTATATGTCTCATTTTGGCTACTTTCGTTTCTAATTGACAACACACAGAACAATACAAAATTTTGAAAAGCCCCTTCAACTAGAGAGAATGTCTACTTTTGCCATCTGGAAATGCTTTCTTTTTCCCTTGACCTGGTAGGGAAGAGTTGCATAAACTTTCCTGACTTTAATGGGAAGTCTGAACAATTCCTGAAGTTCTCTCTACCCAAAAGCATTTATTTCCTACAATTTGATTGATTTCTATCTTATACTGTCCTGTGTCACCCTCCAATCCAACCCCAGCCCTCCAGCAATATGTTAAAACTGCATCCACTGCTACCTCAGAAAACCACTGGTTTTCTGATTACCTGTTTGTTTTTCATTATTACATGAATGTACTTTCTTTGTACAAATGTTATCTTATCACACCCCTACAAGATAGTTTTTAGAAGATCTGTAAATTGATAAGAAAACTGATGCTCTGAAAGATTAAGTACTTTGTCCAAATTCACACAGCCAGGAAGTGGTAGAACTGGACTGTAGATTTAGGGCAATCTTAATCTAAAGTTATGTTCTTTCTACTGAGTCTGGAAACCTCAGTTGTGGTTCATAAGCTGGGTGACTCCCACAGAGTCAGATCAAGCACAGGTCTGTAAGGTTGTTTCTGAGCAGCATATCAGGGCTACATCCCATAACACACTCAGAGCATTTTCAGTGGGTTCCTCTGTTTCCCCCATGGCTGTGCATCTTTGTCCCGCTGGGTGCTGAGTGCTGACTGTAAAATGGATTTCAGAAGCAGCTAAGCATAAGGAACCGTATACAAACTCATATGATTCAATGTCTCATTCTTAGCTTATATTCCAATAGTCATGGAATGTCAGCACTAGAAGAGAACCTAGAGATTAGGATAACCGCTTCTGTCCATGCAAGGATCGGGTTAGAAATGTGAAGATGCATTATCAAATCTTTTGCAACCTGACAGTGAGTGCCAAAAGACAATCTGGTATGGAGAAAGTATGTGGCTGCTAATGGTAACTTATGGTGATGTCTCACTGGGGATTTATTTGGGCACTAGCCTTGGCCACAGATGCTTTGCATTTGGAACTCACAATGGAGAGGGTGCTTTGTCTATACTGTATAATGTTATTGTATAGGGCTTTAATTATTATTATGAGCTAATGATTAAGATATATTTTAGCAATTGATTGAGTTTAACACAAAGCAATGACACAAAGCCACCTTCTGTCTGTTAAATACTTAGCAGCTAAGATTTACTAACCATACAGATCAATTGGTTAAAAGTCACAGATATCTTCAAATTCCTGTCAAGTATGCCCATGTTATCACTCTTAAGTAGATAAAGTCTATTAATATCTAAATTTTATTTATCTTAAGAGGGGAAATTGGAGGGAAAGATGAACCATGAGAGACTATGGATTCTGAGAAACAAACTGAGGTTTTAGAAGGGAGAGAGGTGGGGGATGGGTTAGCCCGGTGATGGGTATTAAGGAGGGCACGTACTGCATGGAGCACTGGGTGTTATACGAAAACAATGAATCGTGGATCACTACATCAAAAACTAATGATGTATTTTATGGTGACTAACATAATAAAAAAATAAAATAACTTATTTATCTTTTACAAATTACAATAGTTTTTATATAAATAAATTCCTTTACTTGATGCCACAATCCTGTAAGTTAGATAGAATATGAATTGTTCTTTCTCACAGATGAAAAATGGAAACTCAGGGAGCTTAAGAGACCAGAGTTATACAGCTATGTCTTAGCAGAACTGAGACTTCAATGCAGGTCTTGTGTATCTAGGTCTGCAATCTTTTTATACTCTCATAAGGTCAGGGAATCTTTCTAATGTGAGCTTGAACACAGATACCTAATCCTTTAACTTTGAGCCTAATATGCATTAACTTTCACTCAGAGTCTTGTTGGCTCAGGGATCAGAGCTCTGACAGAATTTTCCCTAGTATTGGTGGCTTCCAATATTATTCATTTGGTGAATGAATTCACTCAGTGGCTCATTATTAAGTATCTGCCTGTACCAGGTACTGGGGACATTTTAGTGACTCTATGACCTCACAGAGCTTATAGTATAGTAGGGAGGACAGACAAATAAACAATAACCAAGTAGGTAAAAGCTTTCACAGAAGAAATATAACATTATAAGCATATATATGAGAGAGAGGGCATCAGAAAGAGTCCCAAAGGATGAGAATTCCAAGCTGAGACTTGACTGATAGGTAGGGAAAGGAATGTGCCAGGCTAAAGGATCAGTTTGTATGTGAGAACCCAGAACTGAAGGACACAGGGCATCCAAAAAGGAGAAAGAACTATATAATACAATGCCTGGATCATAAAGTGATGGGTAGAGGAGGTTAAGAGTTGAAATTTAGAAAGTTAGTTAGGGACCCGGGCATGGATTGCCTTATAGGCTACAATCAGGGTTTGGGACTTCTTAAAATAATGGGAAGCCATCAGTAGGTCATAAATCACTGTGACATCAAACTATTTTTTTTTTAACCAACTACTACTTTTACTCTGGCCACAACAGAGAGGAGGGTTTGAAGCCAGGGGAAGTGGGCACAGAGATCACTTTGGAGGCCATAGTCTTCATCCATAACTGTCTCTTCAAGTAGAGAACTCCCTGAGTTATTTAGTTCTAGTTGTTCTATTTTCATTTATCTCTTCATTACACACTTAAGCAGCACAGCCATTAGACCTGGGCAAGAAGGGCTTTTGTGTCCTGGTTTTGTGCTTTAGAGGGTCCCAAGTATCATAAACACAAGAAAAATACAGAATACTTGAGTACCTCTCTCACTTGGTTTGAGCACTGGCTCACTATGAGAGGTTACGCCAACATTTTCTATTGGAATTAATTTTCTGTAGGCTTCAGGAAAACACTTTTACCCACCTGTGACTGAAAGGCAACCATATCTGATTACAGTAAAATACGTGGGTTGTGTTCATGTTAGAGATCAACACTGCTTTAGAAATCAGTAGGATTTGACCAGAGAAGCTCTTGGATAAAAGACAAATTGATTAATCTATCCTTCCTCTCAGCATCAGTGTAATAGATTTTTGTATAACGGGTGTTGTTTTTTTTTTCCCTAGTAATGTCAAGAACTCATATTCTTACTTATCTCTATATTTCAATTCTTGGTTCCAAGATACTCACAAATGAGCGTGGTGTTCTCAGCAATTGTGCATGGCAATTGAAGATATTCTGCAATAACAAAACCTTCATATTACCCTTTAATTTGTGTATATATAAGCCTAGACATAACATATGTGAATTGATTCTTGACATTACTCTATCTACATAGTGGTGATAAAACTATAATATAAGCCAAATGATGAAATTTAAATATTTTATAATATTTTTGATAATAATAGTTTTATTACATGCCATCCTATTACAATATTGAAGATGATATGTAAAGTTCATATTTGATTTCCAAATATAAGTACCATTTGAAGAATATTATTAAAATTCTAAGTGGTAGTGCCTTCGTAGAATGAAGTTTCTCCAATTTAAATTCCTAAGAAGCTATTTGCAACTAAAATGACTCAAGAAATTTTGTACTATAAATGAAACAAAAATTAGGGTTAGACACATGAAAAAGTGCTCAACATCACTCAGCATCAGGGAAATCCAATTCAAAACCTCAATGAGATACCATCTCACACCAGTCAGAATGGCTAAAATTAACAAGTCAGGAAATGACAGATGTTGGCGGGGATGTGGAGAAAGGGGAACCCTCCTACACTGTTGGTGGGAATGCAAGCTGGTGCAGCCACTCAGGAAAACAGTATGGAGGTTCCTCAAACAGTTGAAAATAGGGCTATCATAAGACCCAGCAATTGCACTACTGGTTATTTACCCTAAAGGTACAAATGTAGGGATCTGAAGGGGTACATGCACCCCGATGTTTATAGCAGCAATGTCCACAATAGCCAAACTGTGGAAAGAGCCAAGCTGCCCATCGACAGATGAATGGATAAAGAAGATGTGGTATATATATACAATGGAAAATTACGCAGCCATCAAAAGGAATGACATCTTGCCATTTGCAACGATGTGAATGGAACTGGAGGGTATTATGCTGAGCAAAATAAGTCAATCAGAGAAAGACATGTATTATATGATTTCACTGATATGAGGAATTCTAAATTTCAGGAAACAAACTGAGGGTTGCCGGAGTGGTGGGGGGTGGGAGGGATGGGGTGGCTGGGTGAAAGACATTGAGGAGGGTATGTGCTATGGTGAGCGCTGTGAATTGTGTAAGACTGTTGAATCACAGACCTGTACCTCTCAAACAAACAATACATTATATGTTAAAAAAAAGAAGAAGATAGTAGGAAGGGAAAAATGAAGGGGGGGGAATCGGAGGGGGAGACGAACCATGAGAGACTATGGACTCCGAGAAATAAACTGAGGGTTCTAGAGGGGAGGGGGGTGGGGGGATGGGTTAGCCTGGTGATGGGTATTAAAGAGGGCACGTACTGAATGGAGCACTGGGTGTTATATGCAAACAATGAATCACGGAACACTACATCAAAGACTAATGATGTAATGTATGGTGATTAACATAACATAATAAAATTTAAAAAAATTTAAAAATTAGGTGCACATTTTGATTATAGGAATATAATTAGTAATTTCACTAAAATAAAGGCAATAGAATTTTTTAAATAAGTGTTATAAAAGTATAATCACTTGTGAATCATAGATGTTTTTAAATATGAATGATAATGCATTTTATTGTGTATGAAGTATCCTATTTTTTTATTGGTCATCTAAATACCACCAGTTCATCAGTAGAAGTTTCAGGAATGTCCAAGAATAGATTTAGTCATTGTTGGTGTTTCAGTCATACAAAAACAATAGGTGTCCATATTTTTCTATTTCTTATTACAAAGATGTATTCACTAAAGTAGGAGACTAGAATCTAATTTATTTAACTATTTGTTAGCCTAATTTATAACTTTTAAATAGTTAGAGAGTAGGCCTCCATAGGTACTCTTGCTGTGGGCCCCCAAAACATTAGGATTTTGCCTACACCAAAGTGTATGTGCCCCAGAATTCAGACTTCAATCACCTTCTTTCTGAAAACTCCCTCTTCAGTGACTTCATACTTTTCCTTGACTTTAATTCTTGTTTTTGTGCAAATGACTTTCAAATTTTTGTCACCTATTCTCTAATCCTGCAGCTACCAATTATTTTCAGCAATTCTATTTGGCCCCCAGTGGGAAAGCATGTCTCTGGAGAGCACAATCCATGAATTATATATATATATTTTTTTTTTCTGTATTTCACAGTATTTAGCACCCTGCTTTCCACCTACATATAAGTAAATTTGGGGGTGAAGGATAGATGAATTCATGAAAGGTTTCAGACAAAATTTTATGGAAATTTGGATGGTGGAAGATGGACATAGAAAATAGTGGAAAGATGACTGTTGCTGCCAATATATACTCTGCCACCATTAGAATCCCAGAGCCTTCAAAATTGGAGGAGACCCTGAACATGACCTTGTTAAACTCTCTCATTTACAGAAGAGAAAGTAATGGCCCACAGAGGGGAACTGACTCCCGTAGAGCCACGTGGTCATTAAGTGGCAGTTAGGACACCACCCCGGATCTCCTGAAGCCCAGATGCTTCTTTCAGGATTGAGGTACTCATTCCCCAGGTGCTGTGCTGGCTACTGAGGACTCACAACTGGATCCTTCTCTGGGTATTGCCCTCTGCCAAAGGGAATAATTCCTAAATCTTCCCTGCTTACAATTATGCCTGCTTCCCAGGGGCAGCCTGCATCTAATGACAGACAGATGTAGAAGTATGGGAGTCTTGCCCCCTGCCTCCTTCAGGACACCCTGAATGCTCACCTCAACTCCTGAATACGCTGTAGCATTGGTTGGGGCCTGCAGTTCAACTTCTGCCTCTGCCCAGTCCTGCTTTCCTGGCTTTCCCATTGATTTCCTGCGCACAAATCTCTATCTCAGAGCCTGTTTTATGGAGAACTTGGCCTAAGATATCATCTAGGGAGGCTCCTTTTTTTTTTTTTTTTTGAGAAGAAACTGAAATTTGGAGTCTCTGATCCATAAGTACCTGGGTTGTGATTGAAAAATTAAAAAACAAAAGGGACACCTTTGCTTCTAGCCACCTCTCCTTCTCCTTCTGACTTCGTCTTTTCCCCCAACATGCCTCCTCCCACGTAGCCCATCTCAGGATGGGCTAACAATTGTTGGTGGATTTTCCAACCCCAGTCAGCCAAGTCCCACCTTTCAGTCTCCCTCTGGAGCCTTCCTCAGAAAATGTTTTCTATTTGTATTATTTAAAATCCCTCTTGGCAGGAATGGGTCAGACTGGTTTATACAAATACTGCTTGCTGCTGTACATAATGACTTACAATCCAACCTGTCTTCCTGTTCTGGGTTGTTTCTTCTACTTGTCTTCCACACCCCATAAATATAGCTAAACTCAGACAGCTTGGAAGCAGGCATGGAAGAAAGAATATGCCATTCTTTTTCACCTTAACATAGGCTGTTCCTCCTGCATCTGGTCCATAGCTTCTCTTGAGAGCAGGAAAAAATACAGAGGCCTATGACTTAATACTGGCTCTGGGTCAGCTTCCTAGAAGCCACAAAATTAACACTGCTCTCTTTATGTACTCCCAACAAAATAGCTTCATCCCTCTTTTAGGAATTTCAGTAAATGGTCATCTTTCTCCAGGAAGCTGTCCTGCGTCAACTCTACCCGTTCTGAAAACCAGTGATAGTTTCTTTTCTTTCTTTCCTTTCTTTTAAAAGATTTATTTATTTATTTGTCAGAGAGAGAGAGAGCCCACGAAGGGGAAGTAGCAAGCAGAGGGAGAAGCAGGCTTCCTGCTGAGAAGGGAGCACAATGCAGGACTGACCCCAGGACCCTGTGATCGTGATCTGAGCCAAAGGCAGACGCTTCACTGACTGAGCCACCCAGGCGCCCCTAAATAGCACTATTTAATGTATGAGTAGGAGGCAAAAATTAGAGTTTATGATTCTCAAGAAAATTTCTCCCTTGTTAGTGCCAGCAAGCACTCAACGTCCTTCACTAAGGGACCCTGTCCTGGGTGTGGCGCTGCGCACGGATCTGTAGCGGATGCCAGGTTTCCCCTGTGTGATCACAGCGACCTTAAACACTTCTCTTCCGTGGACATCAGTTTCCTCATCAATAAATTGTCGGTGCTCTCTCTCATGCTACGTCACATATTCTTTCCTGTGACTGTGATTTCTAAGCTCTCAGGTGAATTCATTTGAATCATTGGCACCTGCCCCACCCGACCTAGTAGGTCTCTTTTTGAGCCTATGTCTCTTTTCTGAGCCTTAAACCAGGTAAGAGGTCATCTGCCCTGCAAGAGCAATTTGGCCTTAGGGCAAAATGTTAATCCTTTCAGGAGCCCAAATAAAATACACTCTTCATAACAATAAATGAGCTTTAAATTGCAGCTTTCTACCCAAGCTTTCCGTATGGATATTAGCATATCCAATCCAGTCTTCATCTTCTTTGGATTTTATTAGGGGGTGGAAGGGAGATGAGGGGAGGGACGGGTAAGACCACACATATCTGTAAAAGTATTTGTCAAACTCTTAGTCTGCATATGTGTGTGTGCTTCTTTCTGCCACGCTAATTTGTAAAGTTCTTGAGGAGAGTAATTAACTATAGTATTTGGAATCCCATCTTGTATCCTATCCCCAGATTGACATTACTGCTTTGTCAAAGGCTTTGCATTAGAAGAAGCAAAGTGTCTTATCTGAGATCACATAGAAAAAGTCATTGACCCATAAGCACACATACAGAGTGCTGATAAAGTGATTGATTACAAATAACAATACATTTTAAAAAGGAAAGATTGATTTAGGTCTGTTTTTTATAAGGTATGAAAGAGGGTGCAGCAAAGCACTGGGTTTTCTGATGAAAATACTAATTTGTATTGTTCCTGCATACATTTGGCAAGGTGATCTTCACGAATATGAATCAAAAATTAAAGAATTGGTTATTAAAACAATCCTTGGTAATTTCCTGTCAATCCCAGATGCTGTTTTTATTAATCTGCTTGGGCTGCCATACAAAATACCACTGTGGTTTAAACAACAGAACTTCATTTTATCACAGTTATGGAGACTGGGAGTCCAAGATCAAGGTGACAGCAGTGTTGGTTTCTGTTAAGACCTCCTTCCTTAGCTTGCAGATGGCTGTGTTCTCTCTGAGTCCTCACATGGCCTTTCCTCTGTATGTGTGGTATTTCTTCCTCTTCTTATAAGGACACCAGTCCTACTGGATTAGGGCCCTACCCAATGACTTGATTTAACTTTAATTACCTCCTGAAAAGCAGTATCTCCAAAAAAGTCAACACTGGGATTAGGACTTCAACCTATGAATTTTGGAAGACACAGTTCAGTCCATAATACTTTTCAAACCAAATTTTTGGAGTGAAATAGACATGGGAATGAGAGGCTTAGTTTTTTTGTTTTGTTTTGTTTTAAAATTTTTCTTTGAGTATAGTTGACACACAATGTTACATTAGTTTCAGGTGTACAGTATAGTGATTCAACAAGTTTATACATTATGCTATGTTCACCACAAGTGTAGCTACCATCTGTCACCATACAACGATATCATTGACTATATTCCTTATGCTGTGCCTTTTAGTCCCATGACTTATTCATTCCATAACTGGAAGCCTGTGTCTCCCTCTCTCCTTCACCCACTTTGAGAGGCTTAGTTTTAAAAACACCTAAAGTCAATTTACCATTGCTCATTTGAGACATAAGATGCTGAGAGGATTCAACTTAGTAAATAAAGTAATTAAAGTAATCAGGAAGCCATTTGTGCTCAGCCTTAGAAAGCATTTTTATTATTCCCCCATTTTGTAACAGGTTGAATTTTCAGATTAAGTCTTCAGTCTGGTTTCCAAAGGTTGTTTCCAACTCTTTGCTATAAAATTTTGTGTGTGTATGTCTCTTTGTATACTCTGAGCAAAGTTGTCAGGAGTAAAATTGCTGGGCATTGGGTATGTGCACACTTGACCAAATCTTGTACATTTTGTATTAAAATGGCTGCATTGGCTTATACCCTAACCTGCAAAGCATGTGAGTTTCCTTTTTCCCAGTACTAGATATTATAACACTATTTGATGTATTTTCCTATTTTTGCCAATTTCATAGGTATAAAGTAGTGTCTCACATTATCACTTGATTTCACATTGTACTGATTAGTAATTGAGTTGACCACCTATTTGCATATGCAATATCTTACCAGCTCTCACCTTCTATAAATTGTCCATATATTTTTTTGGGTTTCCTGACTGTTTCTTGCAGATTTACATAAGTTTCTTATATAGTCTGGATTATAATCAGTCATGTATTTTGCAACATATTTTCCCTGTCTGGCAACTGTGTAGAGAGTTTTTTTCAGAACAAAATATTTCATTTTTATGTGGTCAAATCCAAAGTTTTTCCCCTCATGCTAGATGCTTTTGCATCTTGCTTAGCAGACCTTTGTTCAATAGAAGAGCACAGGGATAGTTTCCAAATATTCTTCTAATAGTTTTATAATTTCACCTTTCACATTCCAAGCTTTAACCTGGAAGGAATTTATTTTTGCGAGTACTTTGAATTTGAGTTTTAATTTTACTTTTCTCTGTGTTTTTCAATTCCCTATCACAATCCAAGGTCCCTTACATGTGTGAATTCTCTTTCTGAATCCTCTGTTCTGTTTCATTGGTATATATCTTTGTCCTTACATCACTATCATGTTAGTTTTAATTAATTTGTCTTTGTAACACTACAACAAAAACTTATGATGTACTATATGTTGGCTAACTGAACATAATAAAAAAAATTGTCTTTGTAACAAGTTTTAATATATAGTAGGTAAAGAGTCTCCTCTTTTTGTTCTTCTTTTTCAAAAAATAAGCCCTTCATAGACCTTTATTATTACATATAAGTTTTAGTATTATTTAATCTTATCCTGGTAGGATTTACACTGAAATTATGTAAATTTTATATATTACTTGGGGGAGAATTGGAATCTTTATGTGTTTTCTCATTCATGACCTTAGGATTGTTCTCAATATATTGAGTTTTTTTAATGCCCTATCAGTTATTTTAGCATCTCTTTCCATGTAGGTCTTACATATTTTTGTTAATTTCTAATTGCTTTAGAACTTTTGATTCCTATTTTAAAATCATATTTTCATTTGTAGATTCTTTGCGGGTTTATTATCTCTTGTTATAAATGCAACTTAACTTTCAAAGACATTTTCTGGTTAGGTATTATTATAGTAGCTTGCTGATTTTCCTGGCTTGTGTAAATGATTGTTTTATCTATTATGATTTTTCTCTTTCTTTCCAATTCTTATGCCTAATATCTTTTTCTTGTCACTTCTCTGTTGGCCAGGACTGTTTGAAATCTGCTGAATGAAGGGTGCATAGTTGCAATTATCTTATCATCTTCCTAACTTTATAGGGAATGTTTCTAAAACTTCTGTTTAACAGGTAAAAAAAAAAAAAGCCCAAAACACTTAAAAGAGATTTTAGACATTTAGTGATTACAGATAAACAATGAAATTAAATTGTGGGTAGATACTGCAGCATTTTGAAAGTCATAAGCTTGCTGTATTGTTGATAGAAAGGGATGCTATAGAGGGGTGAAGAGGTGCTACCTACATACTAGAATTCAACAGTCTCTCCTTAATTTTATCAGATGGATCAAAAGAGAGTTGAATCAACAAATTGCTGACTATGAAAATTGATTTTAATTCAGTGTTATGTCCTTATGCTATCTAAAATCTGTGTCCCACATTTTGGCAATATTTCTAGAAAATTAGTATTTTTAAAAGTGCCTTGAGCAGGTAAGTGACATAATCAAAGTGATAAAGGTTGACTTGGATCCTTCCTCTCTTTGACTGCAAATGCTGGAAGTCACTAAGGTTTGGGGATTGCTGAAGACTATTCACTTCTGTCCCATTTTCTCTGTCCACGTGGCCCCATTGTCCCTGACACAGCCTGTGTAACAAACCTCTTGACTTTCTTGCCTCGATGTTCTTTCCCTTTATTGTATTCTCTATCCTGTCACCAGAGTAATGGGCCTGGGAGCAATCTGACATACACTGGTACTTTTGAGGCATCATGAGCCCCTCAGAAACAGCCTTGCTGCTAAGAAAACAGTATGTGCTGGTGATAAATTAGCCACCCCTCCCTTGCATTTCATCCGCACCTCCTCTCCAGGCTCATGCTTACCACCTTTGGTTCCTGGTGTTATCACTTCTTCTGGTCTCTATGTCAGGACTTCGCTGAAAGTTTTCTGGCATCTTCTGGGGTGACCTATTTTGTAATAGAATTTGGCATTCACTTTCATCTGCATCATGCTGTTCTTCTAGACCCAACCCATGGTCTGTTTCTGGTCTCCCCTCACTCATGGCTAAACGACCACAGTTTTCTTTGCTAAAAAAATCTCCTGACACCCCATTGCATGTAAGAGAAAACCTGTTCTCAATACAACACGCAAGACCCCACATCTACCTCTCCAGTGTATCTCCAGCCACGGCTGGCCTCTCACCATCACCTGATCAGCTGTCATGCTTCTTGCTAGCCATGGACTTCCACGTTTTGTCTTTAGACTTGCAGTTTCTTCTCTCTTAAATGCAACTTTTCCCCTCTATTTATCTTTTAAACCCCTGTTGATCATAAAGAACCAGTTTCAATGTCAGCTCTTCTCAAGCTTTCCCGATTTACCCCCACAGTCAATAACTCCTTCCTTTATGCTCTAACAGCAGGTGTTCACATTTGTATTATCTTGCATTACCTTTTGGCTATTATTGGCTTTCAGGTTTGTTCAACTAGTACATGGACACCTCAATTTTTCTTTCCCCAGAATTCAGTTTAGTGGCAGGGACTTGATATGTGCTAAGGAGTTTGTATAACATGAACAATAAAAATATTTGGGAAGATTGATTTGGCGGTCACATGCAAGACAACTCATGATGAAAGACTGAATAGAGAGTACCCAGAGACAAATTGCTGTGCCCTATCATGATTTAAGTAGGGCTGAAACTGTGGTGAAAATAGGAAGAGTAGATGTGGTGGGGCACCTGGGTGGCTCAGTAGGTTGAGTGTCCAACTCTTGATTTCGATTCAGGTTATGATCTCATGGTCATGAGATTGAGCCCTGCATTGGGCTCCATGCTCAGCCGGGAATCTGCTTGAGATTCTCTCTCCCTCTTCCCCTCCCCCCAACTCTCTCAAATAAATAAATAAGTCTTAAAAAAAAAAAAAGGAAATAGTGGATGTGAGACCCTAGGATAGAATGACCAAAGATGATGATGGTGGCTAGTTGCAATAAGAGAAGAGAAGCATTTAAAATGTTCTGGAATTTTGAGTGTAGGTGCCTATGGGACTGATGGTCTATTAATAGAAACAGGGAAGTAAGGAGGGGGACGTGACCTTGAAGGAAAGCTATATTGGGTTTGAAGGCATCCGGGACATACAATTACAAAGTCCCATAGGCCTTCTGCAATGTGGGTCCAGTGCTGAGGATGTAGATTTAACACAGCCTGGGGAGATGGAGTAGTTGAAGCTGTAGTCACAGACTGGAGATACTGCTATAAGAGAGAGTAGAAAGAAGGAGAAAACAGACACTGTGGGGAAATGCTCTGCGGGGGGAACTAAAGGAAGAAAATAAAGGCACAGAGACTGAGGAGGAGAAAGGGCCAGAAAGTAGGTGTGAACCAGCAGAGTGTTGCTTCAGACGCGCAAAAGGAAGAATTCCAAAGAGTAAAATATCAACAATATCAAATTCTGTGTAGAAGATAGGACTGAAGAAGAAGTCCTTAGATTTGGCCTTGGAGAGGGCCTTGGTGACCTTCAAGACAGCCATTCTTGAGCGGAGGAGGGGGTGGGGACACTGCTGGATATGAAGGAGAAAGTGGGCGGGAAGGAAGCAGAGGTGGCAGGTGCGGCCCATTTGGGAATTTGCCAGGGCGGAGGGGGGCTTTGTATGGGGCGAGGGGGCGGTGGTGGTAAGCGGGTGGTGAGGCCAGGGAAGGGCCCTGATGTGTGTCTGCTACTGCACATCCAAACCCTTGCGGGTCAGGTCACGTCTAGCTTAAAACCCTATTTCATTGTCCCCTCTTCTCTATTCCAGCGGCCATCACCTCTTGTCTGGTTTTGAGAGCAAAGTACAGGTTTTTCTGCTTCCATTTTTCATCACTTCGTTGCTCTCTCCAGGTCTGCTCCCAGCAGTTTTCTGATCCTATTTCTTCCACGGTCAAAGATGAAATCCAAGCCCAGTGCCTCACCTACCCATGCTTGGGCCGACTCCTTTCAGAATCCTCTACCTGCTTCCACCATTCCCCCAGCCTGCACCTCAACCACAATGGGCAGTCCACAGCTACGCATGTCCGCGGCTTTGCACCCCTGCCTTTCCTACCCCCACCCCTTTCACTGGAATAACCTCCAGCTATCCGCCCCGATGCTAGTCCAACTGCCCTCCAAAGCCACTTTCTTCTGGTCTACTTGAGGTTATTCTCACACCTTTCCTTTTTTCTCTTCTTATGCTGGAAACTGATCTTCCAGAATTGGCTTTTGTCACAAGACATAATTCTTTCTCTTTCCAAAGGGGAATCTCCTTTTTGTGTTTGGGCATGCTGTAGGTAAGCCTGCATCTGTCCCACCTGCAAGCCAAAGCTACTCCCCAAGACACTTGTGAATGTCCTCTGTACCATGTAGACTTCCTGATTCCTCACATTTCTTGTGGCTTTAATGCACCATAACATTTTGTTTATCCCCGGAAGGAAGCAGAGGTGGCAGGTGCGGCAAGACTTATTTTACATACATACAAACATATATATATACACACATACACATACATAGAGAGAGAGAGAGAGAGAAAGAGAGAGAGTTTATATCTCCACACAGTCTTCTTATTGTTTTTTAGGGCAGGCTTGTGTTTTACCTCTTCTGTATCCTCTACTAGAAGCCTACTGCAGGCCTACATCCCAAGGACTTAATAAACTTAAATAGAATCACAAGGTAAATAATCTTCCAGCTCCTGAATGGGCCAGGAGGATGTGGAAATGGGCGGGCACCAGAAGAGATGGAGTTTTCCATTATCCAGGTGGAATGGCTCCATGGTGGGTCCCTATCCCATGAAATCAGACAGATGCCCAATTGTCCACTGTCAGCGCTCTGCAGCATGGCTGGGGGCAGAAGATGGCTGTCAGTGCCACCCAGGCTGGCACCTGCTGATATTTAATTCAGCACCATGTCACAGGCTGCCTCGTGGTGTGTGACTATTTCCCATGTGGCTGTCTCTTGGCTCCAACAAGACTCGACAATAAGCACTGACTGTGTAGCTACTTGCTGTGTGTCAGGTGCTGTCACATAGTTCTCATATTTAAAACTCACAAGAGCCCTTGTGGTTAGATAGTACTATTATTGTAGTTGTTCAGGGGAGAAATGGAGTTTCAAAAGCTTGCCAAAGGTCACGTGACTAATATATGACAAAGTCAGAATCTGGACCAAGATGAAATGAGCTCCTTTCCCCTTTCTCACCCTTTGAGGGCAGGACAGGGCTTGGCCCCTGCCTCCCACCCCAGAGCTAGCCCTTCCTCCTGTTGGCCCAGCAGCCTGTTAGGCCCAGAGCTCACCACACACCCTTTGTGTTAAATTTAAACAAATGCACCTTCCTTGTTGCTGTGTGCAAAGGATGGAAAACCCCAGCTCTTGTTCCTGCCCATGCTCAGTGCCAAGCTAAGCCCCTGCAGGTGTGAGGGCAGAGTGATAAATACTCGCTCCATTGTTCTCCTTGTCAGCACCAAACAACACTGGCTCTCCTTTCCTGGGAGAGCTGATGAATAAATGAGAGATGCCAGGCAGACAAAGCAAGCCATGCCTTGGGCTGTGCCTGGGTGACTCCAGATGAACTGTTAAAGGGTGAATCTATTTTGTGACCTTTATGATGGAAGGAACGGGAGATCATAACCACCTTCACTGGCTGCATGACACCCCAGTACCGGAGCTGGAGTGGGGGAGGTGCTGCCAAGCAGCCCTTCCTGTGCCAGGCCTTGGTGAGAATCTGGCACTGCTCACCTCCGAAACATCACAGATCACCCTCACAACAACCTAGGGAGCAGGATATTTTCTCAGAAGCATGAGAGCCCCTCACGCTTGAATAGAACTTTATAGTTTACAAAGAATTTCTGGGCCATCTGATGAGGCAGCATGAGGAGGGCATGTATTTTGAGCCTCCTTTCCTAGAGTAGTGGACCAATCAAGTCTCAGAAAGGAGATCTGACTTACCTAAGAACACACAGCAAATGAGAGGCAGATTCACATGCAGGTACAGATCTCCTGGCTCCAGGTCCAGGGCTTTTTCTGGTCTTCTACAGCTGTCTCTCTTAACAGGAATTTCAGAACACATCAGTAAGATGTGCCCTTCTTACCACAGCCTGCCCACATGAGTAATACCTGTCTTCTATCTTCTCAGAACAGTGACTGAAGCTGGATAGTCCCAGCTCTTAATCCATTTACATACAGACTCTGCAGAAGAGACTTCAGAAGAGTTCTTGGCAGGAATTTTGAGGCCCCCAGTGAAAACGCCAAGGGTCTTAGTAATGTCTGAATAGCTTGGAGCAAAGGAAGAGGTAACATCCAAGCCATATCTGAAGTTCTGGGAGCTACTTAGAAAAATGGGGTAACTCATAGCTTTAAAGATGACTGTACCATAGAGCAGAATCTGGAACCCTCTGTAAACTTTTGGTGGGGCAGAAATAGCTCTGTTTTTAATATGTTGATAAATTAGTATAATTCAATATATTAAATTATAAATTAATAAAATATAACTATAATATAATAATAAATTAATAAATAAAAAGTAATGGAATTAGTATAAAGTGACCTTCAAAATTATTTCTGGCATACTAATTTGCAACTGGGAAGTGCTTTGTACATGGGAAGTGCTTTGTACATGCTAAGGCTGGCAGGCTGGCTTGGCTCTACCCTTTGGGGCATTTCAGTTTAAGAGTCTTAAGGAAAGTCCTGATCCTGGGGACACAGTGCTTTCCCTATTTTCCCTAGAACAAGTGCTACAAAGCAAAAGCAAAAATGAACTTTTGGGACTTCAAGATAAAAAGCTTCTGCACTGCAAAGGAAACAGTCAACAAAACAAAGAGGCACCCACAGAATGAGAGAAGATATTTGCAAATGACACTACAGACAAAGCACTGATTTCCAAGATCTATAAAGAACTTCTCAAACTCAACACCCAAAAAACAAATAATCAAGTAAAAAAATGGGCAGAAGACATGAACAGACACTTCTCCAAAGAAGATATACAAGTGGCTAACAGACACATGAAAAAATGTTCATCATCATTAGCCATCAGGGAAATTCAAATCAAACCCACATTGAGATACCACCTTACACCAGTTAGAATGACAAAAATTGACAAAACAAGAAACAACAAATGTTGGCGAGGTTGTGGAGAAAGGGAAACCCTCTTACACTGTTGGTGGGAATGCAAGTTGGTACAGCCACTGTGGAAAACAGTGTGGAGGTGCCTCAAAAAATTAAAAATAGAGCTACCCTATGACCCAGCAATTGCACTACTGGGTATTTACCCCAAAGACACAGATGTAGTGAAAAGAAGGGCCATATGGACCCCAATGTTCATAGCAGCAACATCTACAATAGCCAAACTGGGGAAAGAGCTGAGATGCCCTTCAACAGAAGAATGGATAAAGAAGATGTGGTCTATATATACAATGGAATATTACTCAGCCATCAGAAAGGATGAATACCCAACTTTTACATCAACATGGATGGGACTGGAGGAGATTATGCTAAGTGAAATAAGTCAAGCAGAGTCAACCAAATTATCATATGGTTTCACTTATTTGTGGAACATAAGGTATAGCATGGAGGACATTAGAAGAAAGAAGGGAAAAATGAAGGGGGGGAAATTAGAGGGGGAGATGAACCATGAGAGACTATGGACTCTGAGAAACAAACTGAGAGTTTTAGAGGGGAGAGGGGTGGGGGGATGGGTTATCCCGGTGATGGGTATTAAGGAGGGCATGTACTGCATGGAGCACTGGGTGTTATACGAAAACAATGAATCATGGATCACTGCATCAAAAACTAATTATGTATGGTGACTAACATAAAATAATAAAATTAAATTAAAATAAAAAACACAATGAAATGCCCTAGAATCTGCTAAGAAGTTGAAAATGTAGGGTGTTTCTTAAAAATATTCAGAGAGAAAATGAAAAGTGTACACAAAATAGAAGAAAGGGCAAATTGTAAGAATGAGATATATTTCCATTTTTTCTTGCTTGTGTAACAAATTGTCCCAAATATAGTGGCTTAAAAGAACACCCATTTAATTTGTTCATGATTTTGTGGATTCATGACTGGGGCAAGGCTCAACAGGGATGGCTTAACTCTGTCCCACCTGGCACTGACTAGGTAATGCTGGGATTAGAGGAGAATCCAAGATGTCCTGAGGCGCATATATGGGCATTTGATGCTGGAATTCAGGTGAAGCACCTTAGTACTCTTCAACTCTGCCCCTTTTTCCAGCAAGTTAGGCTGGACTTTCTCACACTGTGGTTCAGGGTCCTGACCACACAAATGTGGAAGCTGCCAGACCTCATAAGTTCTAACTACAGAAGTCACCCAACATAATTTCCACCACATTCTATGACTCAAGACAATATATAAGGTCAGCTCAGTTTCAGGGAGAGGGGACATAGACTTCACTTCTTGATGAAAGTTGTGGCATGTGCTTAGAGTTTTCAAAATAGATGACCTTATGATCTCCATCAGGCCCAGATGTGGATGAGAGTCCTGGAGACCTGTGAACTAGAAGGAAAGGTTATCTGCCCTCCACATTCACGAGATGCAAGGATAAGGCAGGGATATTCCATTTAAAAAGAGGAATGTTAGTAAGCACAAGGGTAATCACTGGTCCAGAGCAATTTTGAAACCCAGGCATATGTTATCAGTTCCCCTGACCTCAGTATCAAGAAGATTCCTTGAGTAGAGTTCATGTCTGCTTTCCAGAAGTGGTTCCCCAATCTATGGTTTTCCTCAGTTCTTGGCTTTGCTCTCTGGTCTTGGCCCTTTGAATCATCTTTCATTTTCCATAAGAAATGATTTGCCTTTTCACCTGAGTAGATTTCTCAGTCTTCTCTCTGCCCGAAGAAGATTGGAGCCCAGAGGCTTGCCTATTTTTAGTAACCTCTGTCCTAAAATCCAAGCTTGTGATACTTTCTTTAATATACTAATCTCAAAAACTTTATAGGTTTTTAATGAATCTTATTGGAGTTTATTCTGTGACAGTAAGGTACATTGTTTCCAAAGATGGCCACAGTAATCTTTCCACTTCCATGTACACTTTGAAAATATAACTTTGCTATATTTTCCATAAAGTTTTGGAGTTATTCCCCTTCTCGTGGAATACAGACTGGACTTTTGACTTGCTTTGGCAAGTATAAGGCAGAAGTAACATTGTATGACTTGAGAGATCTGGTAGCTTTTTTTTTTTTTTTTTTTTTTTTTTGCAAATTAGAGCCTGGGTCTGCTACGGAACAAAGACCAGAGTCTCCTGTTGGAGGAAGACTCCAAGTGGAGGAGCACTGAGATGTTTCAGCTTCCTGGCAGCAACAAAGCCTCAGGCATAAATGCAGCCACAGGAGTGACTCCAGTGACATCATGTGTCCACACTGAGCCTTGCCAGAACTGTTGATCTATAGAATTGTGAACAATGAAGTAGCTATTTTTTTAAGCTACTAAGTTTTGGAGTGATTTGTTTTATAGCAATTAGATAACCAGGTTGGCTTCCAAAATTTTCACAAATGTACTTTAATCTTATAAAATTCCTGAAGTTTTTCAAGCTGAAAAATTCAGTCTTACTGAGATCCCAACATACATCACAGATTAATGCTAGCCTAGCTCACAGAGACTGACGGATATACTACCATGTCAGTTCACTTACATAAAAGAAAAATACGGCTGTCAAGTAGACAAGATGTCATTTACATCTTTTGGTCAGTGAAGACTCTCCCTATAGAAAAGCTATTTGGGGCAACATTTGATAGTCTGAAGGTTGCTCAGTGAAATGGATCTGGAACAAGGGGAGTCTGGAAAATAGAATACTCAAGAGGGTATTGCCTTCCAGAAGGATTATAACTTCTCAGTGTTTGAAGGGACCGTGAGTCCTCTGGCAAGTGTTTGGATGGGCACTTCTCAAGTTTACCCCCCTCCCTCTTTTTTCCCAAAATGTTTGTATATTTCATTAAGGTAAAGTCAAGACTTATAAGTCCTGAAGTCCCTCTTTCTGATTTTGTGTTTCTCTATTCTAGTGTTTCTCATCACTGGACAGTTTTTCCCCCAGAAGACTTTTGGCATTGTCTGGAGACATTTTTTGTTGTCATAAATAGAGGTTGGGGTGGAATAGTGCTACTGGGTATTAGTGAGTAGAAGCCAGGGATGCCACACAACATCCTACAATAAGCCCCAACAACAACAACAACAACAACAAATCTGGCCCCAATGTCAATAGTGCTAAAATTGAGAAACCTACTTTATTCTGATTCATTTGCTATTGATTAGTGATTGAACTCCTTGAGCACACTCTCACTTTTGACGTTTTCAAGTGATAAAGGTATCACTGCCCCCATGTACTACTATTTGTAAGAAATGTTTTCCTCATTATTGGTCATTTGTGTTTCCTGAATTTTCATGATTCTTGTATCACCTTTATTTTTTAATCCATTATCTTAGTGTACAATAATACATGAGTTACCCTGAATTTACATTTTAATATGTTTCTTTAGTAAAATCAAAGAGTTATGTATCATGCCTTTGTAAGTCCTAAACACATAGCATCTGTTTGTGCCAAATTATGAAGATGGTATCTGCCATACTGCCTTCATATAAAACAGGTTTTTGGATGCCAAAATGTGTGTGTTTTTTTTAATCTAACCATCTACTTCCATGTGGAATACCACAGCAGCTAAGAGGTTTGTCAGAACCCTGTGGTTAGCATGCCTACATTGCTTCATGGTGGTGGCCCATGAGATGCTGACATGAATATTCTATGTCTTTGGGAGGTGGTCTCAAAAGGTCAGGCAGCCACGTTCCCTGATGGCAGGTGGCATCAGGAGGTGACTGGATATGGGTGAGAGGTGATGTCCTAGAAATTCTAAAGACAGGCTAGATTAGATGAGAACCTGAAACTCCATCTTATCCTTTCCCCTCTATCTAGGCAAGATATTAGTATAGCCATTCAAGAGACATGAATCACTGCCACTGTACAAACTTTCCAAAGCACTGAAACAGCACTCCTTGGCAACCAGTCCAGGCATTCAAATTTTCATTCACTTTTCCTTCTCAACTCTTTCAAAACAATAAGCAGGCATTTTCTATCAGCTCCTGTTTTATCTGTGCTATTGAAAAGGAAGACTGGTACACATAATCCCAAACAACAAACAGTCCAAAAATTATTCCTATTGGCTCGGGAATGCACCCATGTTAGAGTGAAAGGAGCTTTTCAGAGCCAGCTGACTTAGGGCTAAGCCATGATTAGTCACTGAGTGAGCATATAACCATTGGAAAACTATTTAAATTTCTCTGGATTTAGTTTCTTCATTTGTGTAATGAGAATAATAATGCTTTGTCTTTGGGATTTCCATGGCTCAAATGAGATACCATATGAAGGTTCTTTATAAGCCATAAAATACTATTCAAATATATGAGGTTATTTTACTATTGTGAAGGTTGTGTTCAAGCCCTGGACCATCTGGCAGGAGCAGAACAGAGCACCTGACCTGAGGAGTTGGGGAAAATAGTAGACCTCTTCAGTCACAGCCCCCTGAGGAGCTCCTAGACCAGCTCCACCAGATAAAAAGCAGAACTTGTCCCCCCTTGTCATTAACTCATTCAGGTTCATACTTCAAAACCATGTCTTAGGGGCACCTGGGTGGCTCAGTCGTTAAGCGTCTGCCTTCGGCTTAGGTCATGATTCCAGGGTCCTGGGATCGAGTCCCACATTGGGCTCCCTGCTCAGTGGGAGGCCTTCCTCTCCCCTCTCCCACTCCCCCTGCTTGTGTTCCCTCTCTCGCTGTCTCTCATGCTGTCAAATAAATAAATAAAATATTAAAACAAAACAAAAACTATGTCTTAGAGAAGGTTGGGGTGTTCTAATTACATGTTCTGGTGGAAAAGGGAGACCTTAGCCTTCTCTTGTTCCCCATTGTGGGCCACAAGCTACAGCTTAAAAGAGTAAACAAGTAAACCGCTGCTGCTACCCAGCATGTCAGAAAGTAAGATTTCCTGGAGATAAGCTGTAAAGTGAGTAATGAGATGCCCACTGTTCTTCCCTTGGAAACCTGGGGATCACTTTGCTTTGTGCACTAGGATGAGAGAGACCCAATCTGAGCCCTCTGGAGTTTCATAATGTAAAAGTATTATTATATAATTTTTTTATTGTAGACTATATATTACTTTTCCTAGCAGCCCATTCAACTTACACAGTTTGGCTTTAAATGACTCACAGTCAGCTAGCGATTCCAGGAAACTACTTATGCTCCTTGAGACACTGAAGAGAGCACAGCAAGCCCTCCTGCCACCACCCCCTCCAGCCTCACATTACAACAAATGCCCTAGGCAGCCACACTTCATCAGCAGAGATGACAAAGAAAGAGAAATGTCTTCTCCATCCAGACCCTAGGAGAATCATTATTGTAGAGCTTTCTCTGGCTCCAATAGCTCTTTCACAAAACACAGTGAGGCTTCACAAACAGTTGGGTCTAAATGTGAGATGTGTGTGATGCCCAAACTTAGTCCCAAGTGAGAGTGGACAAGGTCAGGTGCCAGAAATGACAACAGGACTCATCAGGTCTGGGCCACCATGCCAGAACCAGAGCTGTGGACAGATGTGCCATCAAAGCTAACCAGACAGTATACCTCACAGGGAGGCTCAGCCCAGCGTTGGACTTATGCATTCTGCTTGGCTTAGGTGGGTTCTCTGAACACCATCTTGTGGTGCTGGTGGAGGCCTAACCCTTGTGAACACCCTGCAGCTGACCTGGAAGGTGGGTTCTCTGAGAAGAAGTGGGCAAGGATCTCTCACTTGCCTTTATATCCTGAGTCTAGTCAATGGCTGCATATGGGGGTTATACTTAGGCAATGTTGAATGAATAAATGAGAGGCAATCAGGAGACCTGGCTCTGCTCCCTGTGTCGCCTTTATTTTTCTTCAAAATGGTTATTTCTACTGCTTCTCCCCAACTCTTAACATAGATAAGCAATAATGAAATATATTGTATAACATATGTAATAATGAAATACTTAAAGCATTTAAAAATACTTATTTTATCTCAATCAAGTGAAACTTATACCAGCATTGAGAACAATTCCTTCAAGGAAGAATGATTTTCTCTCTCCTGTCTTCCTTTGGTATTTTTATATAACTATAGTCCAGTAAGACATTGCTCATTATTTAATCATATTTAAAAAATACATGTGTCATCCCTGTCAGTATATGAACTAGGCAATGATGGAAGCCATGGAAGTCATGACTTATTTATTTTGGTATCCCAGAACCTAACAGTGCCCTTCACATGGTCAATGGCAGTAAGTGTATGCAGGGACATGGTCCCAGGAGCAGTCATTGTAGACCCAGTCCTTCTTCCAGTCCCCTGCTCTGCCCAAATCTGAGGCTGGAATACAGGGACATGTCTATGGGTTCTGTGAGTCTCCTCAACCCAAAAGCTCTTATCATTCACAAGCTTCTCCCTAGAACACCTGCATGGCATGTCTCATTTCCACCTACAGGACAATTGTCAAGAATAACATGACTTTGGCCTGGGCTCTTCTCTTTCAGGAAGCAAACATGTACTTTTAGAGAACTGAAAGTCTTCAATCATCCCTCAGTCAACACAGAGTCACAAACTATAATTCTCACAGCTAGAAAGAACCCCTTGCCTTTGGGAAGGCAAGCTACTCTTCTAGGTATTGCCATGTTACAAAATCCACAAATTCACACCCTCTTCCATAGGCCCCATATGCACTCTCACACATCTTAAATGTGTATGTGTGCATGCACATGTGTGTATGTGTGTGTATGAGTATGTAGGCATATAAGCAAATGTGTGTTTGGGTTGCAGCTTTCCCAGCCATTATAAAGAGAGAATGCATTTTTGGAAAGTCTAATCAGATAACTGAACCAGAATATTAAGATGACCCTGACAAGACTTTCACAATTAAATAAGTATAGACACATGCTAATTGGCCCCTACTGCATGATGGAGAAAAGCCAGTCAAAGCAATGAATTTGCTAATGACAACAAAATGCAGTATGTTATCAGACAACTATCCTGAATGTTTCTCAGATCTCTGCTTCTCCTTTCAAAGGGGATAAAAGTCACCTTCTATAGGGCAATAGCTGAAGGGAGAGATGAAGTAGAAACAGAAAGGACTTGCTTCTTAGAAACACACTCTGCCACCAGTATCTGAGTTACCTTAGGGAAGCCACTTTCCCTCTGTGGGCTTCAGTAAAATTAGGGCATAGAACTGAATGACAGCAAAAATCTTCCTGTCCTCTTACATCGTATCCTCCTCTCTGTGGGTCTCTTTTGCTTCACTGAAGAACACGAAACTTCTTGGAGAGCCCACCCAAGACACAAGGCATGTTCTGACATAGCTCCTCCTTCAAATGGTTAGTTTCTTATTTACTAACTCCCTCAGCTTTCCCACTCCCTCATCACTAATTTAAATTCTTCTTGGTTCTCAATTCTTGAAGGAAGGTAGTGGTGATCCACAAAGCATGGAGGTGAATCAGGCCAGCAGAAGTGGCTGATAGAAAAGTCTACTTTCAAGTTGCTCTTCTTTTAAAAGGTTGTCAGAAATGTTTACAGTGTGAAGACCTAGGAGACCAAAGAACATCAATGGATTTTATTCTTTTAACTCATAACAAATGCAGCTTAATACATCATGTAAATTGACTAAATATTATGTTCATTGATCAGATGATAGAAATACAACAAGGGGATATGTCAGCTGCAGAGATCTTTGAGAATTTTTAATACAACCCCTTGTTTTATGGTGAAGGAAATTTCAACTCAGAGGAAGAGAAATGATCTTCCAAAGGCTGCTGAATTAGTGGTATGGATTGAATTAGAACCCAGTGATAATTCACAATAGGAACCTTAAGTGTGACTGAGAAGTTAGATGGTGGGGAAGTGTTTGCTGTCCTTTCTAGATGTGCTACACAGCCATAGAGCTTAATAGGGAATTTGATCAAAGGAACAAATACTAGCTTTGGCCTCTTGGTGCTTATTAATCTTCTTTACGTTCTGGATGACAGAAAGCTATTGACCATTCTGTCACAAACCAGAAACCTAAATGCAGAAAGACAGAAGGGCATATGCAAGGTTGGGGCAATAATATCTTCCAGTTACCTTATTTACAAAATCTGTGAATAATCTTCCTAACCACTTTGAGGAATAGGTAGTATGATTCCAAGTTTGGATGTGGGGAAATCAAGATTTAGGGTTTGAGGTAATATAAGCAGTTGGCTCCATATCACACATCTGGTAAGTGGAAAGATAAAGAAAAAAGTCCAGTTCTTCTGCATGAATGAAAAAATATTTGCCTGCAGAAATAGACCCAATTAGGGTGAGCTCACCAATTGGTGAGGCCAACCATAGGGTCTGGTATAAACAAGGCTCTCAGTAGTTGAGGAACAAATGAAAAAGCAGAGGGCAGCTGGCTCAGTAGCCTTGCGTGTGAGGCATGCCATGTACATCTGTCTGGAGCATGGATTAATGTGGCCTTAAGACACATGGTTGGCAACCAGTGAGTGGTGTTTACTGTACATGTTGACTGCTATTGCTTTAGTATGTTCTTGGTACTGTAAATTTCAGAATCTCTCAGATATTCCTTTTGTCTTTTTAAAAATTCCTCTTGACACATGCCCACATGTTCTCTATGCTCAGTCTGAACATATGCCATTCATAAACCACCAGCTTTCACATATACCCAGACATCACGGGATATAATGCCTGACTTCCTTAGCAATCACAGGAGACAGGCCAGAGATGGTGGACTTTGCATTAAGAAGTTGAAAATACGAAAACAACTCAATGTACAAAATCAGATCATCTGGAGGTGCTTTTCATTCTGTTGAAGAATTATCTGTAACATTTTCCTGAATCCTGAGATTATTTAATATATGTCAAGCAAAGTTCCATTCCCCCTCCCAAAAATGCTTAGTATTTTGGGTATATCTGTGACTCTGACATAAGAATCAAGGGCTAGACTTGGGAACTTCATAAATTTAAGGCCAACATAATAACCTTATGTCATATATTTAAAGTGCTATAGTGTTTCAAAGCACTTTTATGTATTCCTTATAACAGGTAACATTTTTTTGAGAACTTATGTTTCATATTCTGATTTAAACATTCTTATTTATTTCACTTGATTCTCACAGGATCCCTATGAAGTATGTATTTATTATAGTCTCCATTGTAACATGTGGAAACCAAGGCACAGAGGTTTTAAGTAACTTGTACAGGGCCACTCAGCTGGGAAATGACAAAGTCAGAATTCAAACCAGGGCCCCTGGGCATGAATGGCATCTACACAACCCTGGAAAATATGCTGTATTATTCCCATTCTGCAGAGAAGCAAAACAAGCTCAAGAAGGTAAAGCAACTTTACCAAGACTGCCCCGCCCATTAGTGGTAGGACTGGAATGCAGGTCTGGCTACAAAGCAGGGTTCTTTCCAAGAGGTAGGTCTTGGAGGAGAGATTGTGGGAGAGTGGCAGGGGTGACCTCTCCCTTTGTGCAAAGGGTTAAAGTCTGCCAGAGCAAGGGAGGCTCCAGCAGGATTGTCCCCTCAGTTTCCGGAGTTGGCCTCAGGCCTTTGAGGTAGACAAAGAAAGAAATAAAAAGCAACAATGGGGAAAATCAGGCGCCTTTTGTCTCCAGCAGGCAGCTGGCAAAGCGCTGACCTTTAAGACTTCAAAGGAGGCGTTTGCCCAGTCACACACAGACTCTGCCTTTTGGAGCCTGGAAAATGTTGATTGCTGCTCTTCAGTCCTACCTTGGTCCTGTATGAATACAAAACACAACCACTCATTTATTGAGTCCATTTTTATGCCAGGCACTGTGCTAGTCCTCCTGTGATTCTGAGCCCTTGCATGCTCCTTTGAAGGAAGTAGCACTTACTAATATCTCCCCTTTGCTGGTGAAGAGATGGAGACTCAGAGGGGACATGATTTGCCCAGAGTCACCAAGCTCAGAAGTGACAGGGCCAGAATCTTCTGACTACACCATGTTGCCACTCATAAATCAAGTACAAGGTGGAGCTTCTGTTTTGCCTTCCCTAATAGTCTGCTCATGGCCTTCCTAATTCAATTCCATCCTTCTAGTGGCTCAGGATAAAAGCCTGAGAATCATCTTAACCCCTCTCTGTCACACACTTCACATCTAATCAGACAGGAAATTCCTTTGGTTCAACCTTCAAAATAGACCCAGATTGTGACATGCCTCACTTCCCCAATGCCATCAGCCTGATCAAAGCTGTCATCACCTCCAGAAGGACTGAAAATGTTTCTAACCAGTCCCCTTGCTTCTACCATTACCCCTCAATGGTCCATTCCCAGTGCAGCTCCCAGAGTGATGCTGTTAAAACAAAAGTCAGGTTGAGGCCACCTCCAATGACTCCTCATTTCTCTGGAGGGAAAGCCAAAGCCCTTACAGTGGTCCACACAGCCCAAGAGAGCATTCACCCCCAAAGACGCTTGACCTCTCCTGCCCTGGACCACTGAACTCTGTCCTGCCAACCTTCTGGTTCCTCAAACATGTCAGGACACTTCCCACTGGGGGACTTGGCTCCAGCTGTCCCCTCTGCTTGCAATGTTCTTGCCCATGTTCCTACACAGGTCACTCCCCCACTGTCTTCAAGTTTTTCTTTGTATGTCACCTTTTTGGCAAGGCCTACCCTGAATGCTTCCTACAGCTGCAATCCTCATCCCTGGTCATCCTTAGCCTGCTCCACATCTCCCATGTCCTTCAGCACTTACCATCACGTAATATACATTTCATTATTTGTGTTACTTATGTAAGACACTTTTGTAGACATCAAATACTCCACGAAAGACCCACCAGTGGAATATAAGTCCCACAGAAGAAGTGTTTGTCTGCTTGATTCAGTGTTATAGTTCCAGTATCCAGAACAATTCCTGGTACTTTGGACACATCAAAAAATAAGTAACATGAATAAGTAAATGAATGGATATAAGTTGAATGAATGAATGGGAAAAAGTCCTTATTCTGCCCTAGGGAATGAAGAAATGAAGATGAAGCAGCACCCATATGTAGATGGGTCTCCTTCAGTAGGGCCTTCCCTAACAGTGAATACACAGGCCCTCCTCCTTCCATGCACAGACCCAGCTCTGCCTTCTCAACCAGCTTCTGGATCTGGGAAGCCTGAGGCAGAAGAGAGCATGCTGGAGGCTCTGTGGCTTCTACAGATCCCAAACATGTGAGGAAAGCAGGATGAGCTCACACAGTGTCAAAAGAGGCCAGGTCCTGCCTTAGCTGTGGATCTCAGAACCTTTACCAAGACTGCCTGGCCCATTAGTGGTAGGACTGGAATGCAGGTCTGACCTTGTCACCTAGTGGCAAGTCCAAGGGACCACTGTATAAGACAGCATAGCACTTGTTCTTTTTTTTTTAATTTAAATTTAAATTTTTTTAAATTTAATTTAATTTTATTGTGTTATGTTAGTCACCATACATCATTAGTTTTTGATGTAGTGTTCCATGATTCATTGTTTTAGTATAACACCCATGCAGTACGTGCCCTCCTTAATACCCATCACCGGGCTAACCCATCCCCCCTCCCTCCTCCCCTCTAAAACCCTCAGATTGTTTCTCAGAGTCCACAGTCTCTCATGGTTCATCTCTCCCTCTGATTTCTCCCCCTTCATTTTTCCCTTCCTTCTCCTAATGTCCTCCGTGCTATTCCTTATGATCCATGAATAAGTGAAACCGTATGATAATTGACTTTCTCTGCTTGACTTATTTCACTTAGCATAATCTCCTCCAGTCCCATCCATGCTAATCTAAAAGTTGGGTATTCATCCTTTCTGATGGCTGAGTAATATTCCATTGTATATATAGACCACATCTTTTTTATCCATTCATCTGTTGAAGGGCATCTCAGCTCTTTCCACAGTTTGGCTATTGTAGATGTTGCTGTTATAAACACTGGAGTGGAGGTGCCCTGTCGTATCACTGTATTTACATCTTTGGTGTAAATACCTAGTAGTGCAATTGCTGGGTCATAGGGTAGCTCTATTTTCAACTTTTTGAGGAACCTCCATACTGTTTTCCAGAGTGGCTGCACCAGCTTGCATTCCCACCAATGGTATAAGAGGGTTCCCCTTTCTCCACAACCTTGCCAACATTTGTTGTTTCTTGCCTTGTCAATTTTTGTCATTCTGACTAGTGTAAGGTGGTATCTCAATGTGGGTTTGATTTGAATTTCCCTGATGGCTAATGATGATGAACATTTTTTCATGTGTCTGTTAGCCATTTGTATGTCTTCTTTGGAGAAGTGTCTGCACATGTCTTCTGCCCATTTTCTGACTTGACTGTTTTTTGGTTGTGGAGTTTGAGAAGTTCTTTATAGATCTTGGAAATCAGTGCTTTGTAGTGTCATTTGCAAATATCTTCTCCCATTCTGTGGGTTGCCTCTTTCCTTTGCAATTCAGAAGATTTTATCTTGATGAAGTCCCAAAAGTTCATTTTCGCTTTTGTTTCACTAGCCTTTGGAGGTGTATCTTGAAAGAAGTTGCTGTGATTGATATCAAAGAGGTTACTGCCTATGTTCTCCTCTAGGATTTTGATGGATTCCTGTCTCACACTGAGGTCTTTTATCCATTTTAAGTTTACCTTTGTATATGGTGTTAGAGAATGGTTAAGTTTCATTCCTCTGTGTATAGCAGCCCAATTTTCCTAGCACCATTTATTGAAGAGACTATCTTTCTTCCATTGCATATTTTTTCCTGCTTTGTCGAAGATTATTTGACCATAGAGTTGAGGGTCCATATCTGGGCTCTCTATTCTGTTCCATTGGTCTATATGTCTGTTTTTGTGCCAGTACCATGCTGTCTTGGTGATCACTGCTTTGTAATATAGCTTGAAATCAGGCAATGTGATGCCCCCAGCTTTGTTTTTCTTTTTCAATATTTCCTTGGTGATTCGGGGTCTTTTCTGATTCCATACAAATTTTAAGATTGTTTGTTCGAGCACTTTGAAAAATGTCATTGGAATTTTGATCAGGATGGTGTTGAAAGTATAGATTGCTCTGGGTAGGGGTAACATAGACATTTAACAATGTTTATTCTTCCGATCCATGAGCATGGAATGTTTTTCCATCTTTTGGTGTCTTCTTCAATTTCTTTCATGAGTGTTCTGTAGTTCCTAGAGTATAGATCTTTTACCTCATTGGTTAGGTTTATTCCGAGGTATCTTATGGTTTTTGGTGCTATTATAAATGGAATCATTTCTCTAATTTCTCTTTCTACAGTTGCATTTTTAGTGTATAAGAAAGCAACTGATTTCTGTGCATTGATTTTGTATCCTGCCACATTACTGAATTGCTGTATGAGTTCTAGTAATTTGTGGGTGGAGTTTTTTGGGTTTTCCACATAAAGTATCAGGTCATCTGCAAAGAGAGAGAGTTTGACTTCTTCTTTGCCAATTCGAAAAACTTTTATTTATTTTGTTGTCTGATTCCTGTTGCTAGCACTTCTAGTACTGTTGAACAATAGTGGTGAGAGCAGGCATCCTTGATGTGTTCCTGATCTTAAGGGAAAAGCTCTCAGCTTTTCCCCATTAAGGATATTAGCTGTGGGTTTTTCGTAGATGGTTTTATGAACTTGAGGAATGTTCCCTCTATCCCTATACTCTGAAGAGTTTTAATCAGGAAAGGATGTTGTATTTTGTCAAATGCTTTTTCTACATCAGTTGAGAGAATCATATGATTCTTCTCCCTCCTCTTATTAATGTGTTCTATCACATTGATTGATTTGCAAATGTTGAACTGCCCTTGCATCCTGGAGGTAAATCCCACTTGGTCTTGGTGGATGATCCTTTTAATGTATTTTGGATCTTATTAGCTAGGATTTTGTTGAGAATTTTGGAATTCATATTCATCAGGAATATCAATCTGAAATTCTCCTTTTTGATGGGGTCTTTCCCTGGTTTGGGGATTAAGGTAATGCTGGCCTCATAGAATGAGTCTGGAAGCTTTCCTTCTGTTTCTATTTTTTTTGAAACAGCTTCAAGAGAAAGGTATTATTTCTTCTTTGAATGTTTGGTAGAATTCCCCAGGGAATCCATCAGGCTCTGGATTCTTGTTTTGGGGAGGTTTTTGATCACTGTTTCAATCTCATTACTGGTAATTGGCCTATTCATCCTGTCAATTTCTTCCTATTTCAGTCTTGGCAGTTTATAGGTTTCCAGGAAGGCATCCATTTCTTCCAGGTTGCATAATTTAGTGGCATATAGTTGTTGATAATAATTTCTAATAATTGTTTCTATTTCCTTGGTGATAGCCGTGATCTCTCCCCTTTCATTCATAATTTTATTAATTTGGGTCCTTTTTCTTTTCTTTTGGTTAAGTCTGGCCAGTGGTTTATTGATCTTATTAATTCTTTCAAAGAACCAGCTTCTAGTTTTGTTGATCTGATCTACTGTGTTTCTGGTTTCTAATTCATTGATCTCTGCTCTAATCTTAATTATTTCTCTTCTAATCCGTGGCTTAGGCATCATTTGTTGCTTTTTCTCTCATTCTTTAAGGTGTAGAGTTAGTTGGTGAATTTGGGATTTTTCTATTTTTTTGAGTGAGGCTTAGATGGCTATGTATTTCCCCGTTAGGACTGCCTTTGCAGTATCCCACAGGTTTTGGACTGATGTGTTTTTTTCTCATTGGTTTCCACGAATTGTTTAAGTTCTTCTTTGATTTCCTGGTTGACCCAAACATTCTTGAGCATAGTGGTCTTTAGCTTCCAAGTGTGTGAATTTCTGCCAATTTTTTTCTTGTGATTGAGTTCCAGTTTTAAAGCACTATGGTCTGAGAATATGCAGGGAATAATCTCAATCTTTTGATATCGGTTGAGACCTGATTTGTGACCCAGTATGTGGTCTATTCTGGAGAAAGTTCCATGTGCACTAAAGAAGAATGAGTATTCTGTTGTTTTAGGGTGGAATGTTCTGTATATATCTATGAGGTCTATCTGGTACAGTGTCTCATTCAAAGCTCTTGTTTCTTTGTTGATTTTCTGCTTAGATGATCTGTCTATTGCTGAGAGTGGAGTATTGAGGTCTCCTACAATTAATGTATTATTATCAATATCACTCTTTATTTTGGTTAACAGTTGGCTTATGCAGATGGCTGCTCCCATGTTGGGGGTGTAGATATTTACAATTGTTTGATCTTCTTGTTGGATAGACCATTTAAGAATAATATAGTGTCCTTCTATGTCTCTAACTATAGTCTTTAGCTTAAAATCTAATTTGTCTGATATAAGAATTGCTACCCCAGCTTTCTTTTGAGGTCTGTTGGCATGGAAGATGGATCTCCATCCCTTCACTTTCAGTCTGGATGTATCTTTAGGTTAAAAATGAGTGTCTTATAGACAGCATGTGGATGGGTCCTGTCTTTTTATCCAATCTGCAACCCTGTGCAATAGAAGCATTTAGGCTGTTCATGTTGAGAGTGATTATTGAAAGATATGAATTTATTGTCATCAGATTGCCTGTGAAGTCCTTGTTTCTATAGATTGTCTCTGTAAATTTCTGTTCTATATCACTCTTAGGGTCTTTCTCCTTTTATAGGTCCCCCATTAATATTTCTTGCAGGGCCGGCTTAGTGGTCACATATTCTTTCAGTTTCTGCTGGTCTTGGAAGCTCTGCATCTCTCCATCCATTCTAAATGACAGCCTTGCCGGATAAAGTATTCTTGGCTGCATGTTCTTCTCATTTAGTACCCTGAATATGTCTTGCCAGCCCTTTCTGGCTTGCCAGGTCTTTGTGGATAGGTCTGACATTATTCTGATGTTCCTCCCTCTGTACATAAGGAATCTCTTCCCCCTAACTGCCCTTAAGATGGTTTCCTTGGTTCTAAGATTTGTGAGTTTTACTATTACATGCCGGGGTGTTGGCCTGTTTTCCTTGATCTTGGGAGGGGTCCTCTCTGTTTCGAGGACACAAACGTTTGTTTTATTCTCCAGATTAGGTAAGCTCTCAGCTATGATTTGCTCAAATATAGCTTCTAGTCCTCTCTCTCTCTCCACCACCTCAGGGATCCCAATAATTATGACACTGGAACGTTTCATGGTGTCACTTATTTCTCTGATTCTGTTTTCATGGATTCTGAGTTGTTTCTCCCTAGCCTCCTCTTTTTCCTTCTTTTCTATCAATTGGTCTTCTAGATCAGTAATTCGTTTTTCTGCCTCATTTACCCTAGCTATTAGATTATCTAGATTAGATTGGATCTCACCGATAGTGTTTTTAAATTCTGCCAGTTCAGCTTTCATTTCTGCCCTTAGAGACTCTATTTTGCTGTTAATCGATTTCTCCATTCCAGCTATTGTCTTCACAACTGCAACCCTGAAGTCCATTTCCGACATCTTGATTATATCTGTATCCATTTGTAAATCTGTGGCAGAAGTCACAGTCTCTGAGTCTTTCCTATTTTGAGGGTTCCTCCTCCTAGTCATTCTGTTGAGGGGTGGTTGAGGGAATGTACAGGGTCCAAATTATTGACCACAACCCAAGCAAGATGAACCTGTTTTATAGGGACCTTAGGGTTGTTGGCCTCTTGTTCTCCCAGCCTGTCTTCTGGGGGATGGGCTCAGTGAAAACCGGTTTCTTGGGGCTTTTTTCCTCTGGCGGCTTTCCCTGGCAGTTTTCTGTGTCTCTTCTGAGAGTCAGAGCAGAAGAGACCGTTTCCAACCCTCTGCCTCAGAACAGATAGATCGCAGTTTGTTCTTCAGTGAGCTCTTCAGGCCACACTATCTCTTGTTCTGTCTGTGCTGCTATAAACTGCAGTATCCTGGGTTGTGTGCCCCTCAGCAGAGCTCCCAGTCCTTGCTTCCAAGTCGGGGCATGGGGGCATGTCTCTGCCCTTTGTGCTTCTAAAACTGCCAGCCACCCCCAGTTTGCACACGTGGCCCTGCTGCTCCAGGTTTCAGTCCGGGGGGGCTGCCCTAAAGTCCTTTCCCCTCCGCTACCAGTCTGCAAGTCTGTGCCCCGTCCCCAGCGCGGGAAGCTATCACTCACCGGCGGTGCAGGATCCCCACAGCTCCCTCCCTCTTCCATTTATCTTCAGATATGTGCCCGCAGAATCACGGCTCCCTGCTTCATACCTCGAAAGCAACTGCCTGTGATATTCTGTTTGTAGAGAGCCAGATCTATCTTCTTACATCTCAGGCTGATTTTGTGGGTGTTTAGAGTGGTCTGGTAGATATCCAGCTTAATTCCGGGGACTGGTTGGAATAGGATCCCCTACTCCTCTGCCATCTTTTCCGAGGACCTAGGGCATTTCATTGTTAAAACAGTTGCATAAATGCCAGGAAAGCACAGTGACACTCTGGGACACTTCTGATCCTACTAATGCAACCACCAAAGACCTGGAGATGACAGTAGACTCAGACAGGCATAGGAGGTATCACTATAGACTTCCAGGTTTAGAACCCTCCTCTAGGGCACCTGGGTGGCTCAGTTGGTTAAGCGTCTACCTTCGGCTCAGGTCATGATCTTGGGGTCCTGTGATCGAGTCCCACATCAGGCTCTCTGCTTAGTGGGGAGTCTACTTCTCTCTCTCACTCTCCCTCTGAGGTTTCTCCCTCTCTCTCTCAAATAAATAAATGAAATCTTAAAAAAAAAAAAGAACCCTCTTATAGCTTCCAGCAGGAAAATGTCAAATCATGCTTGCTCTCCCCACCATTCCCTTTCACCCATTCCCCCCAAACCAGCAAACACTCCCTGACTTAACCATCATCATCTATGTGAGATGCTTGCTTCTGCTTACAGTGTGTTGTGGGAACTGTCAGGATCCCCAGGATCAAAACCTACAGGAAGGAAGCAGACCACCAATGTCTCTTGGCTTTGAGAAAGGTCACCAATTATGCAAATAATTCTCTGTTTCCAGATGAACTTTGTGTTGTCCTTACTCTCTGAAGTTGCTTCTAAGAAATCAGCTGTTAGATATTAGGCCCTGAAGTGAACTGTTTTTCCAGATCACTGAAAACCAAATAGGCCTTGATTTTCCATGGAGGTGTTCATTCCATGGCAAGGGAAGGAAAGAAGGGAGATCTGAAGAAGTTTGGAATTTTTATAGGGTTAGGAGCAGCAGACATGTTGAATGACCTGATTATTTTGGCTTTGGACACAGAGGCAAAAAAAAGCTCCCACCTCTCAGACTCAGTATCTATATTCTTAACAGAATTATAAATATCCTTACTTGACATAGACCAAAGTCCAAATAAGGAAACAAGCAGCAGTAATTCTGGGAATTTGTTCTAAGTATATAGCTACAGAATGACTTATTTTGGAATCTAATGAGAAATATAGGAACTAGAAACCAATGGTATGAAAACATCACCAAGACTGAAGATAAATGCTCCAACATTGCTGTCATGTCCCAAGAATCTGTAGACTTGGGCTTGAATCCCAGCCAGGCCACCATCCTCAGCTGAACTATATGCTTGCTTGATGATCCTTTTATACCCAAGATGCTCTCTCCTTAAATCCATCACTTAACCCACCCCACACTTCCAGCACCACAACCTTGATCCTGCTTCCTCAAAAAATAAGACAATTAAGAATAAAGTACTTGAAATTCCAACCTTCTTCACCATCACAACTTCAAAATTTCAGCTCTTCCTCCATGGGTCAGCTTCTTTTCTCTGGGTCAGAAGACAAAGTGTCACTGTCCAGGTCCCAGTCATCTGATACTTGTGGTTCTTGATGCCATCCCCTCCTGCTGTTCTAGGACTTTGTTTCAACCACTGCCTCATTCCTTGTTACATCTTCAACCTCCATTCTTTCTTGGATCTTTACCAACTGCTGGTAAATATGCCTAAGTCTTTCTCTTTATAAATTCCCTCTCTTGATTCTCAATCTCTTCCAACCACCAAACTGTCCTTTATTCTTCTGAAAAATCATATGCTCCTAAAATAGATGTCTATACTCATTGTCTCTATCACATTACAATGTAACCACTTCTCAACCTGTTTCAGTCTGTTCTCCTACACTGTTCCACTTCCACTGTCCTGGCCAAGGTCACGGTGCAGCCAGATGCATTATATCACATCAACTGGATGCTTTTCAGCCCTTATGTTACCAGACATCCCCTCTGCATTTTACATTGTGACCATGAACTCCTTATTCCCTTGGCATCTGGGGCATTTACTCAACTCTTTTGTTTCAGTTTGCACCTTTTCAGTGATCTTGCTTTGACTTCTTCACAGAAGACACTTCAGCCTCCTCCTTAAATATGCTGTCCTCAGGAATAAGGCCTTGACTCACTACCATTTTTTCCCATAAATGGTCCTAGTAACTCACTGTTTTACATACTCACTATGCTGAGGACCACATATCCCTATATCCAGCTCTAATCTCTTCCCTGAGAGTCACATTGCCTTCCCACTGCCTCCCAGTCAGGGCTAATTGTCCTCTCTCATCCTATTTCTCCTTTTTGCTATAGTCTCACTTTCTCTATCTATAATTCTATCATCCATCTTATCACCCATGTGAGGAACTTGAAATCTTCTTATATTCCTTTTTCCTCTCTTGTACTCCTTTTTCTCTCTCATACCCTCAGTGACTAGTCACCAAGTCCAGCTTACTTTGCCTCTTAAATACTTCTCAAATATCTCTTTCCTCTCTGTACTTCTGCTGCCCTAGTTCAGCTCCTTATCAGCTCTTACTCAGCTTACTGAAATCAGTCCTGCTTTGAAATCCTTCCTTCCATATTAGTCCCTTAAAATCCACTCACCATATGAGGAAAGAATATGCCATCTAAACGTAAACATGTTATTCCCATGCTTAATCCTTCAAAGGTTCCCTATTATCTGCAGAAATAACTCCAATCTCTTTCCCAAGGTATAAAAGGCCCATCTAATCTCATCTCCTGCCACTACCTGTTCTTGTGCTATATGTTCCCATACTGACCAACTGCTAGTGGTTCTCCCATACTCACCTTGTTCTTGAACACCTATGCTTTTGCTCATGTACAGAACTTTCTTCTTTCCTTTCACTGCCTGGGTAATTCATGCCTTTTAGAATGAATGTCAAGCATCAGCTCCTCTGAGAAACCTCCTCCAAATCTGCAGGTTGGACTCCATGTCCCTCCTCTGCTCCCATGGCCTTTGGTACCTGCATTTCTCTCTCAACCCCTATCCTGCCAAATTCTATCTACATGTCTTGTGGATGTGTTTGCTCCCTACAACGTCAAAGATTCCATAAGGACAGGAACTAATTCATCATTGCAGCCTTAAAATAACACATAATCTAGACATGGGAGGCACTTAATGAATGTATGAATGGAACAGAATGACCTGGTTGACTTAGGAGGCCACCTTCCCTGCCTGGACCTTAGGTTCTTCATCTGTAAATGAGTGGGTGTTGAATTAAATGTTGTCTGTTAAAGGTTTCTCCCCTCTGTAACACTGCATGCTTTTGTGATCTTTAGAGAAGGGAGGTGTTGACAGGGCAGAGTTGTCCAAATGTCTTCTTTTCATTCTACTGCTTTTGGAGTATATTGAAGAAGAAGAAGAAGAAGAAGAAGAAGAAGAAGAAGAAGAAGAAGAAGGAAAATGATAGTTCATGCTGCATGTTACTTGGCACAGGCACTACTGAAGGCCCTTTAAAAACAATGACTCATTGGGGTACCTGGATGGCTCAGTTGGTTAGGTGTCCCATTCTTGTTTTCAGCTCAGGTCATGATCTCAGAGTTGTGGGACTGAGCCCCTTGTCAGACTCTATGGTGGGTATAGAGCCTGCTTGAGATTCTTTCTCTCCCTCTGCCCTTCCCCCACTCTCTAAAAAAAAGGAAGGACTTATTTGATACTCACATCTGTTCTATGAGTGAGTATTATTGTTATCTCATTATTTTACATGGGGAAACTTAACCTTCCCAGAATCATGTGGGTAGAAAGAGGAAGCAGTCTCAGAAGATATAACATAAGAGTCTCCACTCAGGGGCACCTGGGTGGCTTAGTCAGTTGAACATCTGGCTCTTAACTTCAGCTCAGGTTATGATCTCAGGGTCATGGGATAGAGCTCCATGTGGAATCCCAGGTCAGGCTCTGCACTTAGTGGGGAGACTGCTTGTGGATTCTCTCTCTCTCCATTCCTCTGCCCCTCCCCCTGCTTGTGCTCTCTCTCTCAGATAAATAAACCTTTAAAAAAAGGTCTGCAGTCATAACCATGACCCTATAATGCATAAATGGACAGCCAGCCCGATGCAGAGATACAATAGATATGCTAAAGGAAGGAGGAAAAAAATAAATGCTGAGTAGCAGAAGGGGGTGGGAGGTTTGTAATTCATTCCCTGATGCCCACATGAAGCCCAATTTGGCTCAGCACATGACAAGGAGCAGCACAATGGTAGTTAAGCCACCAGTGGCCTTTTAGGCACTGTGTGGGTAAAAAGGAAGAAATTGGACTTTATGAGGAGTCTTTAGGTATAATGAATTCTTCCTGCATTTGTCATCATAGTGCTAATTAGGCTACATTTTATGGGCTTTAGTGTGGCTCTGGCCAGAATTTCCTAGGTATTTTATTGTAATTTAACATTAGTCAGGCTTCAGTTAATGGACACAGGCAGCTTTATTCACCGTGGTGTGGACCCCACCATTGGTATTATATCTTTTGATATTCATCCTCATGACACTAATCAGCAAGTATTGATTTAGACATTGTACATTTCCATAGGAATTCCATTTTAATTCAGCATTAGAGTGCTATTAAAATGTAAAGGCAAGGGCATGCAGAAGTTGCCTTAAAGCATTATTGTCTCAGGAAAATCTGCTGGTTTTAGTTATTCTGCCAGCTCTGCTTGGAGGAGGACAAAGATCCAGACATGAGGGAGTAGCCTCCTTTATGATTCACACTGAAGCCCGATGGCTGCTTTATGACATGACCTATTGGTCGGGGGTTGAGGAGTGGTGATGGAGAGAAAGGAAGGTGACTCAGGGTGTAGGACACCCACTTATATCTCTGCCCTACCAAAGATTCTGCTGAAGCTTGCATCACATAACAGCATTCTCAAAGAACAATGGAAATGGTGGGAATGTGATGTGGGAGTGGAGTCCAGCCAATCATTAAGATAGAAGAAGAGCAATGGGAGTCAGACTTTCTCATGCTGGAAACACTTTAAATCCTTGTGCTCCCCAAAATAAGGATTCTCTAGGCGGTATATTGTATCAAACTGAATCTTAAAAAGTGCTGTGTTCTTTTTTTATTCTTTCTCGTGAGATCAATAGACGGGTTTCTCTTGTTTGTTTATCCCTTATGTGTCCTTATATCTTTGGTTTGCCCAGTCCCATTGTCAAAATCCTTCTCTTTTCCTTAGTTATTTTCCCCTGGACTAAGGAACACCAAGTTATGCTTATAACACCAATTAAGTTCCAGAAGAGTCGAGGTATAGAAGAGAGACAAGGAACAGATTCTCCTTCAGAGCCTCCAAAAAGGAACTAACCCTGCACACATCTTGATTTCAAATTTCTGGCCTCCAGAACAGTAAGAGAATAAATTTCTGCTATTTTAGGCCACCTTGATGTGGTAATTTGTTATAGTAGCCCTAGGAAAGTGATACACATACTGAGGAAAGACACAAATTTCATCTGCTTATTCCTGTGTAAGTCTCCACAGTGCTTGTGGGCTAAGTCCCAATTCCCTAGCATCCCTGCCAGGCATCCACATGGGCTAGGCCCTGCACACTCCTCCAACCCAATCTCACATGTTACCTGCCCTTCACAGTGCTCCCTGCCAAAACAACTTTCCTTAAGCCACCCAGAGCAGAGCCCTTTGCCTCATCTTTGTGCCATGTCTTTATCTTCTGCATACATACCCAGCCCTCTGTTGGAGCTCCGTTCCACTCTGACAAGTATGATTACATGCCTATCTTCTTTAATTGTCTTCCCCATAGTCTCTCTCCTTTTTTAAAAAGATTTTATTTATTTATTTGACACAGAGAGACACAGTGAGAGAGGGAACACAAGCAGGGGGAGTGGGAGAGGGAGAAGCAGCCTTCCCACTGAGAAGGGAGCCTGATGCGGGGCTCGATCCCAGGACCCTGAGATCATGACCTGAGCCCCATAGTCTCTTAATAAGTCCTTCTTTACAGAGTGTTGATTAACTGAGAGAATAAAAATGAGTTCTTATTCATCTCTGAGTTCCTGGTGCCCAACATAATGCCCAGGACATAATACATGGTCAGTGGATATTTGTGGGATGAATGGGGTTGATGCTGGCTCTCTGAGGAACACCCATGTGGGAGACAAGGGGCAAGAGCAGGTTAGGGAGAAGCAGCTGTTCCCCACATCAGCTTCCTCGTCTAGTGTCTAAACTCCTGTTTGCTTCATCATTCCCTGTTCCTATGTGGCCTGCACATGGTAAGCATTCAGTAAAACTTCCAAGTAATGGAAGAAAAGAGCAGTTAAGTGAGGAAGTTGTAGTAGCAGGAAAATAGCTTGCCATAGATGCCATTGTGGGAGCAGACAGAGCTTCACCCATCTACTCTGTGCCATATGGGTCCTTAATACAGATCTGCTGGTGGACAGATAAGCAGAGCAGTTTGTTTGTGCCCCAGGACTATACAAACCTCCAGAAGCAGCTATCTCTGCAGACCCAGAGAGTTATTTTAAGGCCCTCTTGAAAAGGATAACCATAGAATTATAGAATTTTAGAGTTAAAAGGTACATTAGAGAATATTTATGCTCAAAAATCTTAGCATTTTGGAGTTATGAGGAAGCCTGAAGATCATTTAGATTCTGCTTCATTGTCATCTGCACTTGTATTTATGAAGAAGAAATTGAGGGCCAGAGGGAGAAGGTGCCTTACCCAAGGCCACACAGCTAATTACCATGGTTTCTGTGATTTTATTCTCCTGTGTCATTTTGACATTTGTGTAGCATTGGTGTTCTTTTCCAACAGCTGAATTAATTGTGTCCAAGAACAAGAATTGCCCATGGATGGCACCATGGTCTTTTCCACCCCTTATACACATTGTTCTGCAGGGTTTGATCCTTTTCTGACCTGAGAAAAGCTCAGGGAGCATTGGAAGTGGACAAAATTTGAGACATCTCATTCCCTACTCCTCCTCCCTGGCCTTGCTGGCATGGCCTTGCTGGATCTTCCCTTGTTGCCTGGCACCCTCTCCCACATCTCTTATTTTCCACACATTCTCCACGTGCCTAAAAAGGTACTCATTTGTGTCTTCCACATATCTGTGTGCCTATGCTCTACCAGAAACCAGTGCCTCATTTAGGTGCTGTTGAAATGCCAGCCAAGCAAGAGGGGGAGATCCTGGGTTTACAGTGCAGATGCAGCTGTTGTCATCTCCTTCCAAGCAGTTATCTCTTTCGAAAGCCCCAGTGGGTCTTAAGAATTCCTTTCTAACTCACTGAAAATGGCATGAGGAGGCTTCTGGATTCAGAAGGAGGTCAGTCCCTTTTAGTAATAGGATAGGAGTGGAATTTGAAGTCATATGATGCAGTGTTCTGTCAATGGCTCCTGCTCTTAAAACCATTTGGGCATTTAGGGGTCCTCATTTAATTTATCATAAAATCACCATACAGAGAACTTCTTTACAGGGCTGGAAAAGGAGGAATACTTGGAGAAAAAGTTATAGAAACTGTAGAAACACTGAGAAGGCCTAGGGTGAGAAAGCCACATAATAGCTCTGTGTTTAGGTCTGCGGGAAGAAGTCTTGTAGGGTTGCTGTTGGAACTAAGATGAAGGAAAATAAACTCTAGGGCTGGCAACAGGAGACATTAATACTGATGTTCAGAGAAGGGAGTAAGGCTCTTTGTCTGGGCAGAGGGGCTCCATCTTGGGCATCATTAAGAACAATCTGTCAAATGGCATTTTCCACAGAGATAGAAAAAACAATCCTAAGATTTGTTTGGAACCACAAAAGACTGCAAATAGCCAAAGCAATCTTGAGAAAGAAGAACAAAACTGGAAGAATCAAATTTACTGATCTCAAACTATACTACAAAGCCATAATAATCATAGTATGGTATTAGCATAAAAGAGGTACATAGCTCAAAGCAATAGAATAGAAATCCCAGAAATAAAACCATGCATATATGGCCAATTAATTTACAGCAAAGAAGTCAAGAATAAACAAAGTGCCCATTGATAGATGAATGGATAAGAAAGATGTGGGGTGTGTGTGTATGTGTCTGTGTGTGTATGTGTGTGTATATGGAATAACAATGAAATGTTATTCAGCCATGAGAGAGAAGGACATGCTGCCATTTGCAACAGCATGGATGGACCTTGAGGGCATTATCCTAAGTGAAATAAGTCAGACAGAAAAAGATGAATACTGTATGATCTCCTTTGTAGGTGGAATCTACAAACAACTGAACTCATAGATACAGAGAACAAATTGATTACTTGCCAAAGGTGGGGAGTAGGGGGTGGAGGAAATGGGTGAAGATGGTGAAAAGGTACAAACTTCCAGTTGTAATAGAAATAAGTCCTGGGAATATAATATACCACATGGTGACTATAGTTACCAATACTCTATTGTATATTGAAAGTTGCTAAGAGAATAGATTTGAAAGTTCTTATCACAAGAAAAAAAATTATTACTACTTTAGGTGATGGATATTAACTAAAATAATGTAATTATTTTGTAAGATATACATATATCAAATCATTATGTTGTATACCTTAAACTAATTGGATGTTACATGTCAATTATATCTCAGTAAAACAGGAAAAAAAATAAAATTAAGAGAAGAACAGGATGAGTTGCTTAAGAACCTGTAAGCAGAGACAGAAAAAGTCTCACCAGCCTCCTCCTGCCTGTCTCTGGAGTCTGTGGATACAGTTGGAATACAAAAGTGCTGCTTGTGGATTTTCCAGGCCATTGGCTACTGCTTTTTCCCTTTAGCTTCTGAAAACTTCTTTTTCAGCACTTTGGGTTATGGAACCAAGGAGGGCTATAGGCCTTTGGTGGCTCAGAGTCAGGACCAGGACTGGAGCACAAAATTTAAGGAGGGATCCCCTCTTGGGGCCAACTGCATCAGCATGACTCTGAAGGTGCATGCCACTTTAACTTTTGCACCATAGGTAGTTCTGGTCCTGCCCAGTGCTGCCTGTTTCTGGGTAAGACTGCCTTATCCCATAGTTTAGCACTAGGAAGCACTCTTGCCCATAGGTATAATTTCTCCAATACCATTTGTATCACAATAATAGATATGATATTTAGCCTCTGCTCTGCTTTGGAGAAAAGCATCCGAGAATTGGTACTTTGAGGTTTAAAGGCTCTGGGGCAGATACCCTGGGTTGTGTCCTGGTTCTGACATTTATTAGCTGGAGGTCCTGAGCCTTGATCTCTTGGGGACTCAGTTTTCTTGTTGGAAAATGGGAATATTAATAACTCCTTTTTAGCTTGTTTCAGGATTAAATTAGTTAATATACATAGAACACTCTCAGGATTACTTGACAGTTAGTAAATATTAAGGAAGGCACATACTGCATGGAGCACTGGGTGTTATACGAAAACAATGAATCGTGGATCACTACATAAAAAACTAATGATGTATTATATGGTGACTAACATAACATAATAAAATAAAATTCAATTAAAAAATTCAATAATGTTAATAAATAGTAATAGTTATTAAAATAAAACATTAAGTGGGAAAACATAACTTGCACATTGATATTTACATTTATTTAAATGTAATATAGTTTTACCCTTACTTAAAATACATTTGAGTGCTTAGTGATTGGTGATTATTAAATAAGTTTATCATTATGTTTTTATTTTTATAGCTACTGCTTAAGTAATTAGGTCATTAGGTAGGTGTTCATTTTCCATCAGTTATAAGAGGTTAGCTTCTGCAGCCCCCTAACAAGTTAGACAATTATCTAAATTGCAAGCATGATGTCAAGAGAGCATATTCAGCTGATGAAGAGCTTACCTTTATGGCACAATATTAATGGCAATCATCAAACTCTTGTCTTCTAAAGGATTGCCAGTAAATAGGCAAATGAGCTTGATTCCTTAAAGCCTGGTAACACGGGCACATTAAATCTAAATGTTTAGAATTTCTTAACAAACACATATTTCACAAATATAATCACACTATACATAGATTGGTTTGGAACCACTGAGAACTCCAACTCCCCATTACATTCAACTAAATGTATATACCAAGTAATCTGCTGATAAATTCTAACAATTGACTCTTTGAAAAAAAAGCCTTGATTTGTAGCATTTATCAATTTCTGTGGTGTAAATGCTCCTACCATGGCCAATCTCAAGCTACTACTGAATGCAGAGTCTGGAGGAGTTTCAAGTCACCGAATGCAGAGGTTGGGGAAAACATGCTAACACCAGCTCTCGTGGACTAGTACAAGCTGGCTCCAGCACATCATGGCCTCCCAAAGTATATACATCCCTTGTCATGGAAGTGTCATTTTAGGAGTTAATTTGGCAGTAGAAAAATTCACTCACCAGGTGCTTGCATTACTACCTCTGGTAGTACGTAGTGCTTATTCTGAGCAAGGTGCTACTCCGAGCTTGTCACAAATATTAACCCATTTAGTTCTTGGAGAAACTATAATTCTTATTTTTTATAGATACAGTGACTGATGCACAGACACATGAAATAATTTGTTCAACGTCGTTCAGCTGGTAAGTGATAGAGATGGGATTCAGAGGTAAGCAGTCTGGCTCTAGTTATGGGTGCTTTTAACCATTGCACTCTGTACCCTGTTCATTCTCAGTCTCCCTATCTCATTCTATCTCTCTCTCTTTCTCTCTGTCTCTTGTAAATAAAAATCTATGCAAACTTTAAAAAAAAAAGATAAAAACAGAGAGGGAGGTAAACCATAACAGACACTTAACTCTAGAAAACACCTGAGGGTTGCTGGAGAAGATAAAAACAGAGAGGGAGGCAAACTATAAGAGATGCTTAACTCTAGAAAGCATCTGAGGTTTGCTGGAGGGGAGTTGGGTGGAGACATTGGGTTATTGGGAGGTGGCCATTACGGAGGGCACTTGATATAATGAACATTGGGTGTTACATGCAACTGATGAATCACTAAATTCTACTGAAACTAATAATACACTGTATGTTAACTAAATTTAATTTAAATAGAATTCTATGTAAACTACATTTTCACAGCATTATTTTGCTTTCCTCCTATATTCAATACAGATTATAGTTATTTTATCCTCTTGTTACATTTTTTTTTTGTTTATGTACCTTTCCTGCCAGATTATAAGCTTCCTGGGAATAGGGACCATGACAGGCACTCAATGAATTGTAGCTGGATGTGTGAATGAAACTTCATCACTCTCCTGCCTGATCTGTTTCCTTTGCTAGAATGTAACACATTCTAGCAAGAACAAAGGCAAGAACAAAGACTACCTTTGTTGTCATATCAGTAATTAACACTGTGCCCGGGACATAGGTGACACTCACAAATGTTTGTGACATGAATGAACTGAACTGTCTGCTCTTGGACATTTAGTTGCTTCCAATGTCACCCTATAAAAGGTAGCTCATCTTCAGGCACATCCATGTGCACACATCACACTTGCCTTTGTCCATCCCTATGGGCTTGTCTTAGCTTCCTTCCTGGATTATGACATGAACAGAGACCATGTCTTTTTATCTCCATAGCCCAGGATCTAGCATAATACCTAATGCTTCATAGGTATGTCAAACCATTTTTAGATTAAAGCTAAAAGAAGGTGATTAATAAGTACTTGTTAGTGGTGAGTTAGTAAGGCAGATATTGTTCCTCAAAGTAGGCCATGTCTGATAGGAAAGGTGATTTAATATATGGGTATATATAATATCTGGGATGTTGGTGATAGAAGGACGGGTTGAAGTATTGCACCAATGTCCTATGGATGACTAAAAATAATTTGAAGGGGGTGGAGCAAGATGGCAGAGGAGTAGGTGACCTGGATTCGTCTGGTCCCAGGAATTCAGCTGGATAGGGATCAAACCATTCTGAACACGTACGAACTCAACAGGAGATCGGGGAGGAGAGTGGCAGCAACTCTCTGAAGAGATAAGCGACCACTTTCTGGAAGGTAGGACCTGCGGAGAAGTGAATCCAGGCAATATTCAGGAAGATAGATGGCGGGGGAGGGGGCCTCCATCAGCCACTACCGGCAAGTGATGGAGCAGTGAAGCACAAAATCAGAACTTTTAGAAGTCTGCTCCGCTGAGGGATGCTGCTCCAGTGGCTAAGCAGGGGGTGGAAGCCTCGCTGGGACAGTGTGGTCTCAGGACCCTCGGGGTCACAGAAAGACTCGGAGTACCTGCATGTGGCAGAGCTCCCAGGTATCAGAGCAGGGAAGTCAGCTGCAGAGATGGAGCCGAGGCATGGACTCTCAGCTCAGGGTTGCCATAAACTGTGATCCGTGGCACAGTCGGGCCACTGCTCCTCCAGCAGGGACCTAACAAGTGGCAGATCGGGGGAGACTCCCCTTCCTCCCCTGGGAAGAGTGGCATGGGAGTGCACCACAGGGATCTGCTGGGATTGGAGACTCCACACCGGGTCGGGTGCCAGAGCTAGAAACCCTTGGTCACAGGCCGGGTGAGCACAGAGTGCCGCCAGAGACCAGGGAGACGGGAGTGATTGACTGCTTTTCTCTGGGGCTCACTGAGGAGTGGGGCCCCAAGTTCTCAGCTCCTCCAGGTCGGAGATTGGGAGGCCGCCATTTTCACTCTCATCCTCCAAAGCTGAACGGAAAGCTTGCAGGGAACAAAAGCTCCCGAGAGGAAACCCGAACAGATTGCTTAGCCCAGACACAGCAAGGGTGGAGCAATTCCGCCTCCAGCAAAGACTTTTGGGAACCATGGCAACAGGTTCAGAAGATCAGCAAGAACAACCAGTCAAGACCAAGTTTACCAAACAATGAGAACGGCAGAACTCCAGCGCTAGGAGAATACTGCACATAGAATTCATGGCTTTTTTACCATGATCCTTTAGTCTTTCAAAGTTAATTTTTTAACTCTCTCTTTTTTTTTTAATTTTTCTTTTTCCCTTTTTCAACCAACATCTTAACCCCTTTTTAAAAAAAAACATTTTTATTTTTCATTTTTAGAGTCATATTCTATCCCTTCATAGTAGTTACCCTTATTTTTGGCATATACATATATATAAGTTGTTCTCTCTTTAAAATTTTGAGATACAGTTTCTTCTAACAGATCAAAATATACCCTAAATCTCTAGTGTATGGCTTTGTTCTAGTCTCCTGCCTGATCACATTCTCTCCCCTTTTTTTCTTTTTTTTTTAAATCCTCTTCTTTCCTTTTTCAACCAACTTCTTACCTTATCAATTCCTTTTATATATTTTTTTATAATTTTCATCTTTACAGTCATATTCCATACCTTCATTGTATTAACCCTTATTTTTGTACATATATAAGTTTTTCTTTCTTTAAAATTTTGGGAGGCACTTTCTTCTAACAGACCAAAATACACCCAAAATCTAGTGTGTGGCACTGATCTATGAACCAGCCTGATCATATGTGATCATATTCAGTTTTTTTGTTCTGTTTTTGTTTGTTTTTATCTTTATCTTTATCTTTTTTATTCTTTTGCTTTTTTCTTTCTTTCCCTTTCTTTCCTCCCAGTTTCAGGTCTTTTCTGGTTTGTTTAGAGTATATTTTCTGGAGATGTTGTTACCCTGTTAGCATTTTGTTCTCTCATTCATCTATTCTCCTCTGGACAAAATGACAAGATGGAAAAAATCACCTCAACAAAAAGAAAAAGAGGCAGTATCGACTGCCAGGGACCTACTCAGTACAGACATTAGTACAATGTTGGAAGTAGAGATCAGAATGATGATTTTAAAGATACCAGCTGGGCTTGAAAAAAGCATGGAGGTTATTAGAGAAACCCTCTCTGGAGAAATAAAAGAACTAAAAGCTAACCAAGTCTAAATAAAAAAGGCTATTAATGAGGTGCAATAAAAAATGGAGGCACCAACTGCTAGGATAAATGCGGCAGAAGAGAGAATTAGTGATATAGAAGACCAAATGATGGAAAATAAAGAAGTTGAGAAAAAGGGAGATTAACAACTACTGGATCACGAGGGCAGAATTCGAGAGATAAGCGATACCATAAGATGAAACAATATTAGAAAAACTGGGATCCCAGAAGAAGAAAAGAGAGAGGGGGGCAGAAGGTATAGTGGAGAAAATAATAGCAGAGAACTTCGCTAATGTGGGGAAGGAAACAGGCATCAAAATCCAGGAGGCACCGAGAACCCCCCTCAAAATCAATAAAAATAGGTCAACACCCTGACGTCTAATAGTAAAACTTACGAGTCTCAGAGACAAAGAGAAAATCCTGAAAGCACCGTGGGAGAAAAGATATGTAACCTACAATGGTATAAACATTAGATTGGCAACAAACCTATCCACAGAGACCTGGCAGGCCAGAAAGGACTGGCATGATATCTTCAGAGCACTAAATGAGAAAAATATGCAGCCAAGAATACTATATCTAGCTAAGCTGTCATTGACAATAGAAGGAGAGATAAAAATCTTCCAGGACAAACAAAAACTAAAGGAATTTGCAAACACGAAACCAGCCCTCCAAGAAATATTGAGAGGGGTCCTCTAAGCAAAGAGAGAGCCTGAAAGTAACAGACCAGAAAGGAACGAGACAATATACAGTAACAGTCACCTTACAGGCAATACAATGGCACTAAATTCATATCTTTCAATAGTTACCCTGAATGTAAATGGGCTAAATGCCCCAATCAAAAGACACAGGCTATCAGATTGGATTAAAAAACAAGACCCATCAATATGCTGTCTGCAAGAGACTCATTTTAGACCAGAAGACACCCCCAGATTAAAAGTGAAGGGGTGGAAAACCATGTACCATGCTAATGGACACCAAAAGAAAGCTGAGGTGGCAATCCTTATATGACACAATTAGATTTTAAACCAAAGACTGTAATAAGAGATGAAGAAGGACACTATATCCTACTTAAAGGGTATATCCAACAAGAAGATCTAACAATTGTAAATATCTATGCCCCTAAAATGGGAGCAGCCAATTATATAAGGCAACTAAAAACAAAAGCAAGGAAACAAATAGACAATACAATAATAGTGGGGGACTTTAACACCCCCCTCACTGAAATGGACAGATCATCTAAGCAAAAGATCAACAAGGAAATAAATACTTTAACTGACACACTGGACCAAATGGACTTCACAGATATATTCAGAACATTCCATCCCAAAGCAACAGAATACACATTCTTCTCAAGTGCCCATGGAACATTCTCCAGAATAGGTCACATCCTAGGTCACAAATCGGGTCTCAACTGATACCAAGACATGGGATAATTCCTTGCACATTTTCAGACCACAATGCTTTGAAACTAGAGCTCAATCACAAGAGGAAAGTTGGAAAGAACTCAAATACATGGAGGCTAAAGAATATCCTACTAAAGAATGAATGGGTCAACCAGGAAATTAAAGAAGAATTAAACAATTCATGGAAACAAATGAAAAAGAAAACACAACTGTTCTTTGGGATACAGCAAAGGCAGTCCTAAAAGGAAAGTATATTGCAATACAAGCCTTTCTCAAGAAACAAGAAAGGTCTCAAAGACACAACCCAACCCTACACATAAAGGAGCAGAGAAAGAACAGCAAAGAAAGCCTAAACCCAGCAGGAGAAGAGAAATCATAAAGATCAGAGCAGAAATCAATGAAATAGAAACCAAAAGAACAGTAGAACAGATCAACGAAACTAGGAGCTGGTTCTTTGAAAGAATTAACAAGATTGATAAACCCCTGGCCAGACTTATCAAAAAGAAAAGAGAGATGATCCAAATCAACAAAATCATGAATGAAAGAGGAGAGATCACAGCCAACACCAAAGAAATACAAACAATTATAAGAACATATTATGAGCAACTCTAAGCCAGCAAATTAGATAATCTGGAAGAAATGGATGCATGCCTAGAGATGTGTAAACTATCAAAACTGAACCAGGAAGAAATAGAAAACCTGAACAGATCCATAACCACTAAGGAAATTGAAGCAGTAATCAAAAACATCCCAAGAAACAAGAGCCCAGGGCCAGATGGCTTCCCAGGGGAATTCTACCAACCATTTAAAGAAGAATTAATACCTATTCTTCTAAAACTGTTCCAAAAAATAGAAATGGAAGGAAAACTTCCAAACTCATTTTATGAGGCCAGCATTACCTTGATCCCAAAACCAAAGACCCCATCAAAAAGGAGTACTACAGACCAATATCCTTGATGAACATGGATGCATAAATTCTCACCAAAATACTAGCAATAGGATCCAACAGTACATTAAAAGGATTATTCACCACGACCAAGTGGGATTCATTCCTGGGATACAAGGTTGGTTCAAAATCTGCAAATCAATCAATGTGATACAACACATTAATGAAAGAAAGAACAAGAACCATATGATCCTTTCAATAGATCCAGAAAAAGTGTTTGACAAAGTACAGCATCCTTTCTTGATTAAAACTCTTCACAGTGTAGGGATAGAAGGTACATACCTCGATATCATAAAAGCGTTCTATGAAAAACCCACAACAAATATACTCAAAGGGGAGAAACTCAGAGCTTTTCCCCTAAGGTCAGGAACGCAGCAGGGATGTCCACTATCACCACTGCTGTTCAACATAGTACTAGAAGCTCTACCCACAGCAATCAGACAACAAAAAGAAATAAAAGGCATCCAAATCAGCAAAGAAGAAGTGAAACTCTCACTTTTTGCAGATGATATGATACTTTATGTGGAAAACCCAAAAGACTCCACCCCAAACTGCTAGAACTCATACAGGAATTCAGTCAAGTGGCAGGATATAAAATCAATGCACAGAAATCAGTTACATTCCTATACACCAACAACAAGACAAAAGAAAGAGAAATTAAAGAGTTGATCCCATTTACAATTGCACCCAAAACCATAACATACCTAGGAATAAATCTAACCAAAGAAGCAAAGAATCTGTACTCAGAAAACTATAAAATACTCATGAAAGAAACTGAGGAAGACACAAAGAAATGGAAAAACGTTCCATGCTCATGGATTGGAAGAACAAACATTGTGAAGATGTCAATGCTACCTAGAGCAATCTACACATTCAATGCAATCTCCATCAAAACACTATCCACTTTTTTCAAAGAAATAGAACAAATAATCCTAAAATTTGTATGGAACCAGAAAAGACCTTGAAAAAGAAAAGCAAAGCTGGTGGCATCACAATTCCAGACTTCCAGCTCTATTACAAAGCTGTCATCATCAAGACAGTATGGTACCAGCACAAAAACAGACACATAGATCAATGGAACAGAATCGAGAGCCCAGAAATGGACCCTCAACCCTATGGCCACTAATCTTTGACAAAGCAGGAGAGAATGTCCAATGGAAAAAAGACAGTCTCTTCAACAAATGGTGTTGGGAAAATTCGACAGCCACATGCAGAAGAATGAAACTGGACCATTTCCTTACACCACACACAAAAATAGACTCCAAATGTTTGAAAGACCTAAATATGAGACAGGAGTCCATCAAAATCCAAAAGGAGAATACAGGCAGCAACCTCTTCAATCTCAGCCGCAGCAACTTCTTCCTAGAAACATTGCCAAAGGCAAGGGAAGCAAGGGCAAAAATGAACTATTGGGACTTCATCAAGATAAAAGCTTTTGCACAGTAAAAGAACCAGTCAACAAAACCAAAAGTCAACCGACTGAATGGGAGAAGATATTTGTAAATGACATATCAGATAAAGGGCTAGTATCCAAAATCTATAAATAACTTCTTAAACTCAACACCCAAAGAACAAATGATCCAATCAAGAAATGGGCAGAAGATGTGAACAGACATTTTTCCAAAGAAGACATCCAAACGGCCAACAGACACATGAAAAAGTGCTCAACATCGCTCGGCATCAGGGAAATCCAAATGAAAACCTCAATGAGATATCACCTCACACCAGTCAGAATGGCTAAATTTAACAAGTCAGGAAACGACAGATTTTGGCAGGGATGCAGAGAAAGGGGAACCCTCCTACACTGTTGGTGGGAATGCAAGCTGTTGCAACCACTCTGGAAAACAGTATGGAGGTTCCTTAAAAAGTTGAAAATAGAGCTATCATACAATGCAGCAATTGCACTACTGGGTATTTACCCCAAAGATACAAATGTAGGGACCCAAAGGGGTATGTGCACCCCTATGTTTATAGCAGCAATGTCCACAATAGCCAAACTGTGGAAAGAGCCAAGATGTCCAGCAACAGATGAATGGACAAAGATGTGATACACACACACACACACACACACACACACACACACACACACAATGGAATATTATGCAGCCATCAAAAGGAATGATATCTTCACATTTGCAATGACATTGATGGAACTGGAGGGTGTTACGCTGAGTGAAATAAGTCAATCAGAGAAAGACTTGTATTATATGACCTCACTGATATGAGGAATTCTTAATCTCAGGAAACAAACTGACGGTTGCTGGAGTGGTGGGTGTGGGAGGGATGGGGTGGCTGGTCGATAGACATTGGGGAGGGTATGTGCTATGGTGAGCGCTGTGAACGGTGCAAGACTGTTGAATCACAGAATTGTCCCTCTGAAACAAATAATACAATATGTGTTTAAAAGAAGAAGAAGAAGATAGTAGGAGGGGAAGAATGAAGTGGGGGAAATCGGAGGGGGAGACGAACCATGAGAGATGATGGACTCTGAAAAACAAACTGAGGGTTCTAGAGGGGAGGGGGTGGGAGGATGGGTTAGCCTGGTGATGGGTATTAAAGTGGTCACGTTCTGCATGGAGCACTGGGTGTTATACACAAACAATGAATCATGGAACACTGCATCAAAAACTAATGATATAATGTATGGTGATTAACATAACAATAAAACTATAAATACAATATCTTTAAAAGTTAAAATAAATTAAAAAACATAAAAATAATTTGAAAAAAGAGCAAGATGTTCCAGAAGGAGCATTGGCTGGGCCACCTAGAGTTTAGGATTTGAGATCTGGTTCATCCACATGTACACCATATGACCCTAGAGAAGTTCCACTTCACCCTTCTTGGGTAGAGAGATCTGTAAGTCTTCCCAGTTAATGGTTCCTGAGTTAAACATCTAGTGTATTCCTAGAAGTAGGAAGTTAATGCCCCCAATATGCTTGGACCTCTAATTGTTAAGCATGGGTCCGATACTGAATATCGAGGATGCAAGAGAAGTAACATGTGACCATGGAGTTGAACAACTCATTTCATAAATCTCAATGAAACATAATGACCTGATTAATATTCATTGCCTTCTCCATCCTTTCCAGGCATGGGATGAAGATGGAGGAAAAAGGAAGGAGGGAGAACAGAAGGGACTGAATTCTTAAGTGGTGTGATTCAATTATGTCCAAAAGATCTCTGAAGATGAGCCTGCAATTACTACTAATTGCAGATAGTACTGATGATGATTACAATCCATCACTCTTCTTGGCCCTGTTCTAAACAAGGCGACAGGCATTAGCATAGATTAATCACATGAATGCTCAGTGCTCCATGGGCTGTGGTCACTAAGTTTTGGATGATTCCTTATTATGAATGGTGGAGTTACAGAGTCCCAGGGATTCCTGAGGACACGCAATCCCACCGTCACCCACCACCCACCTCTGCCCCATATCTCACCTAGCCTAGAGACATTAGTATCCCCTCTTCTGATGACCATACTCAAGAAAGCAACAACAACAAAAATAACCTTCCTTTAACTGGAGTCCCAAAGTGCTCATATTTGGAAATTGCATCTGGGTGAGCAATCTACCCCCTTCTTGTACACTTTATCCTATAACTGGAACCTAAGAGTTGGAAACGAGAATGCAGATGCTGGAGAATACAGTTCTGTTTCCATTTCTGTGGACCTCAACAGCAGGAAAATGGGACTTTGATTTTCCTGCCTGTAAAATAGAGATAATACTATGATCTCTTTCTCTTCTGTTGAAATGGTAATTATATGGAAAACCCATGGTGTGTCTTTGAGAAAACTGCTCTGTATATATAAATCAGAGATTATTTTAGGCTTTCTTTTGGTATTTCTAAAGAAATCAGTTAAGACTGTGCATGTTGGGAAGCTCATGGTCCTTTCAAACTTAAAAACAATCTCATGCAGCCATTGTTATTAATATGTCACCCTTTGCCCCCTTGACAACAGAAAACATGGCAAATATCTGGTATCATGAAACAGTCAAATCCAAACACGATAATGGGGAGGCAGTTTCTCTGGAGAGGCTGTCATTTCTCTGTACCCACCACAGCCTAGACTGGCATGGATGTGGTCAGTTCCTACTCACCACTCACGCATGGGTTATCCATCTCTTGCTCCTCTGAAGAAGCTTTGAACCTTGCCCTCATTTCTTTATACTGATTCTGCATTGAAAAATCATACATCATTATCAAAGTTAAATTTTTTTTTAGTATCCGCATCCCCACCCCCCAAAAGAAAACCAAACAGGCATGCTAAAAAGCAAAAGGATATACCTTCCTAAAGCTGATGCCATTTCTCTTTGGTTTATCCTTTGTCTTGGATTAGACACACCGAGAAAGAACTTGTTGAAACTGAAGTTCTGAATACATCAGTACCTGATTGTATCAGTGGAGGGAACATCCTGCTATTTGCCCTGTACAGGTTGCTTCTTGGGGTAATAGAGAGGACCTCCCTGTAGGGAACTGGGAGCTTCTACCATGACAGAAGAGAACTATAACACCGTTAAATGCACCAGCCCATTCTCTCTTGTACTGTACTCCTACTTTGATCCCCAAATAAGGAGTCCTCATTATAAAGACAGAGGAATCCCCTCAAAGCTGCTCTGTTGCTTTAGAGTTACAGATACTGGAGAATCAGTATAAACTAGCCATTATCTTGTTTTGTCTGGACACAGATGGTCAACCTCACTGCTTATTTTTACTAACACAGAAAGGTAAGCATGAGTGAGTATCCTTCTCTATATTTTATAGAATGATTAATTTTAAATGGTTCTTCTGCAGACACAGTAAATAATTTTTATGCCCATTTTACAGGTGGTAATCTAAAGAGGAATTTTCAGAGTAAAACCCCAGTATTGGAACAATAAGCTCCTGTGATATACCCTAGTGCCCTTATGATCTCTGGAGCTCTTGGGGCACCCCAAAAGTTATGGCTGAGAGGTTATATCCAAGGGTCCAGTCCTAAAAATCCCACACTCTTATAACTTCAGTTCAAGTCAGTGGTCACAGTCAGCACACACAGTTGTCATTCTTAAGCCACCAGGAAAATGTGGCAGTGGAAAAAATCCAGGGCTTTGCTACAGGCCTGAACTCAGCTTCTCATGCAGCCAGATGCTGGAATCCATCAGGCTGCCCCGGGAGCCACAGCTGTCTCTAATCTTCCCAGTTCCACTTTGATTTCAAATCTGTGCCACAGATACACCCTGATCCACTGGGTATATACCGGGGAAAGTTCTCAGACTTTAGTGAACAGGAAGTTGGGTGGCAAGTCTGCTTAACATGCATTTAAATCCCATCCTGTGTTCCTGATTCAGCAGGACAGGGGTATGATGGGAGAAATCTTAAGTTTTAACCAGCTCCTCAGGTGATCAGGTGCAGTCATTCTGTGGAGTACATACTTACTGAGGCACACTACTAAAGTGGGGAGGGGGGTCTCTCTGTCTGGATATTCAGGTCAGGAGAGCTGAGACTTCATGCTGGCTTTCTTTCTTATTCTCTTCTTAGTACTCAGTTTCTTTGCCTAAAAAATGGGAGAGAGTACACCCTTCTTGTAAGGTTCTTTCATGTTAGAATGAGGGTCCTAGTGACAGCATGCCTGGTATAGGTTGAATTGTGTCCTCTCAAAATGACATGCTAGAGTCTTAATCCTTAGGACCTAAGAGTGTGATGTCACTTGGAAGTAGGGTCTTTACAGAAGTAATCAAATCAAAATGAGGTCATTAGGGTCCAATCCAGTATGACTGGTGTCTTTATAAAAAGGGGGAGGGGCACCTGGATGACTCAGTTGGGTAAGTGTCTGCCTTTGGCTCAGGTCATGATCCCAGGGACCTGGGATCAAGCCCCACGTTGGGCTCACTGCTCAGTGGGGAGTCTTCTTCTCCCTCTCCCTCTACCCCTTCCCCCTGCTCCTGCTCTCTCTCTCTCACTCTCACAAACACACACTCTCTCTCTCAAATAAATAAATAAATCTTAAAAAAAATAAAAAGGGGGAAATTTAGATGTAGGGAGGCATGGATACACCGAAAATGCATGTGAATATTAAAATTATGGGGGCAAAACCAAGGAACTCCCAGAACCCAGGAGAGAGACCTAGAACAGATCCTTCCCTGGCATCTTCAGAGAAAGCATGACCCTGCCCATACCTTAATCTTGGACTTTCAGCCTCCAGAAATATGAAACAATGAATTTCTGTTGTTTGAGCTGTGTGGTTTGCAGTACTTTGTTATGGCAGCCCCAGGAAATGAACACAATGCCTAAAGCTCCTGGGGTGCATGCACCCCATGCATTTTCCTCATTGACATGTGTGAGTCATGCTGGAGACTTGTCCCCTGGAGTCAAATCTGGTGAACATAGACTACACCAAGGACAAGCCAAGGGCAGCTGAGTCCCTGATGCTTTACGTTGGTTGAAGTGGAGATTCTTGTCATGAGAGGTTGGCTGGGGACCTGTTTCTTTCCCATTTCTTTGGTTCCTCTGAGTGGCCAGGAGGTTTGTGTCACTCAGTTACTTCAGTACAAGAAGGAAGGCCAGATCTCTTCAGAGGCCATGGGAATCTATCGAATCAGGTGATGGGGGAAGCTATGCACTGCAAGCGAACATTAATCCAGCTCTTACCACATGCCAAGCACTCTTCTCACTGCCATAGAGATACTACGATTATCCAGATGGCTCACAGATGAGGGAACCAAGGCACAAAGAGATGAAGTCACTTCCCAAAGGTCACACAACTCAAAAGTGGGGCAGGTGTCAGGCTGTCCCAGTAGGAACAGAGAGGACAGTATGCAGCACAGAGTGATCCATTTAATCAAAATATTTTCCAAAAAATTTCATTTGAAATAGTCAATGGAATAAAAGAAGGAGTTTGCTAGTCAAAAAAAAAAAAAAAAAAAAAGGCTATGTGGGGGAGGTAAAAGAAAGGATCTCTAGAGAAGGTAAAACTCCTGGCAAGTGTGGGTGGACTCACTGTGCTCAGGGAAGTCTAAGACTTTGGCCTGGTCAGAGCATGAGAGAAAGGCCCAAGTTTGTGGCTGATTTCCAGAGATGGTCACCATGAAGATGATCCACTTTATCCTGGGATGTACCCTCCTAAACAAGGCCTTGTCATCTTCACCATCACCATCTTTATCATCACCATTTTCCTGGGCATCGATGGTATTTTGCAGTTGATAAATTCCTTTCACAGTATCACAGTGTCGTTTGCTCATCGTGACATACTATTAGATATGCAGAACTTTTAACTAGATAAAAAAGAAACCCAATTTCAGGAAACTTGAGTGATTTGTTTGAGATCTCCAGACAGAGATCTGACTTTTAGAGCCAGGATGTAAATCCAGGAGTGCTGACCTTCTCCAGGCTCTTTCTCATCTAGCCCCCAGCTAGCCCCCCACTCTGGGCTCTCGGTGAGAGCCACTGGGGTTGGGTGTTGGGTCCAGAGTCCTTGCTCCTCCTTGCCCCATTAATTATCCCCAGGGCTCCCTGCCCAGAGGAATTCAGAACATGCTGTGGTTATTTGTGGAGCACTTTGTTTCTGGGAGATGGGGGCTTACGCAGCTCAGAAAAAGCAGCACTTGCCCACACAGACAACACTGCCCAAGGCTATTAATATCTAAGCACAATAGCTTAAAGACGAGGTGGAGTGTGATTTACTCTGGCCACAGGACTTCTCAGTCATGGAGGCTGTATTATTTTACAGCAACCCCAGCAAGAAGACTCTTCCCCCTCTTCTGATTCAGCATAGATTGTAGAAGACAAGAGAAGGGGCCTTACATGGAACTGCAATTGTCTGTCTTCAGCGTCTTTCTTGGGAGATAAGGACAAATGGAGGCTTGAAGTCTTAAAATAATATTTGATTGGTGCCCCCCGCTTTTTTTCTAAAGCATCCCAAGCATTCTGCATTTGTTGTCTTTCTCAATCTTAGAGTTATCTTTGTGCCTAGGGAAAGGGTAAACATTTTTAATGCATTTATTCACTCAGAAAACACGTATTAAGTAGCTAACATGTACCTAAACCATCCCCACTCTGATGATACTAAATGAGGAGGACAGAGTTCATTTGCTCAAACTCCCAGCTTGGTGTAGAAAGACACTTAATGCATTGTTGTATCACAGTGTGATTATCTCTGTACTGAAGCTAAGCATAAGAGGCTGTGATAGCCCAAAAGAAGGAGTAGTTAACTCAATCTAGAAAAGACAGAAGTCAAGGAGACTTCAAAGAGAAGAAATCACTGCAATGGCTCTCAGGGATGAGTAGCATTTGGCAGGACAAAGTGGGGGAAGGGCATTCCACCAAAGGAAAGAGCAAGTGCAAAGCTGGGGAGATATGCACTAGCCTGGCAGCCAAGATAAAGGATCTAGATCCCTAGGGTCCCCCCTGAGGGGACCATGTGGTGGGGTACAAAGAAGATGGGCAGGAAAGAGCAGACTTACAAGTCACTTAATGTCTTTGGGCCCTAGTTTTGAAGATAATGTCCTCGCCTCCTCTTGAGCCTCTCCTCCTCTTCCTTCATGAGGTGATGTTGCCTTCCACACATCTAGCTGGGCACCCATGCCTCAGACTCACATGTGTCAAAGCCCTGAGGTTTCCCTGCAGTCCAGGCCACTTCAAGAATTGTGGTGGTGTCCCAAGCTGAGATGATTTGGCTTCAAGGAATCTGGGTGGCAGAGGGATGGCCAAGGCAGAAATGATGGAACAAAGACAGTGAAAACCTACCAGTTGTGACTAATGAAACTCAAACCATTCTCATCTGCTTGAATAGTGAAGAGGCTGGGAAGGGCCCTCTAATTGGCACACCAGGCTCAGGGCCTCACTTTCTCATTTGTAAAATTTAGGAACCTACTGACAGTCCCATGTCTCATTAGTGCAGATTACCCAGGGCCACCTGTAAACCCAGTCCTTTGCTCCAACAAAGACTGAAAGGCCTGAGGGACCCCAAGATTGAACCATGAAATGTCATTAGCTGAATCTCAGTCCTCACAACTCCCAGAACTAATTATAGAGCTAGGAGTGGCTGGGGCCAGACCCCTCTGATATAAAAAGATTTTATGAAAGGCAAAGGGGGGTGGCAACAATAATTCTCACCCTATTATATTCCTTTCAATTATTTACAGTACTAGGCACTGGTGGTGAACAAATATAGAGACTGGAATCCAGTGAGGTCACACGGGTGTTCTGGAAGCCAGTGATGCCGTATTGGAATCTGGGGACGCCATGAGGCAATGTTTCAGCTGCCCCTGCATATCTCACCTCCCATTGTTTCTGTCTCTCTCTCCACCTCCCCTCCCCCCACCACCAAGGTTAAGAGCACAGACCCCACCATGAGAATTGTAAGTTTTATCCCATGTCCAAGACTCACAAAGATCCTCCATCCAGGGTTTTAATAAGACACATTTATTCTCCTAACTGAGCACAACAGAAAATGAATACAAGATGAATGCAAAGCCAACATGGGGATGGTGGTACTGAGTGTGACCTGAAGATCACCTGGGTGTCCTCTGACCATGACAAAGCCCTTGAGCAGAAGCTCAGCAGCACCAAAGATCTACATGCTCCTCGATGTTTCCCAGCCTCCTTGGTAATAGTTGACACCTCAGCTGACTGGTTTCTGGCTAATGAAAGGTGAGCAGGGATACAAGCCACTTGAGGCCTGCCCTTAAAAACATGCTGCCGAATGACATATCAGATAAAGGGCTAGTATCCAAAATCTATAAATAACTTATCAAACTCAACACCCAAAGAACAAATAATCCAATCAAGAAATGGGCAGAAGACATGAACAGAAAGTTTTCCAAAGAAGACATCCAAATGGCCAACAGACACATGAAAAAGTGCTCAACATCACTCAGCATCAGGGAAATCCAAATCAAAACCTCAACGAGATACCACCTCACACCAGTCAGAATGGCTAAAATTAACAAGTCAGGAAACGACAGATGTTGGCAAGGATGCGGAAAAAAGGGAACCCTCCTACACTGTTGGTGGGAATGCAAGCTGGTGCAACCACTCTGGAAAACAGTATGGAGCTTCCTCAAAAAGTTGAAAATAGAGCTACCCTATGACCCAGCAATTGCACTACTGGGTATTTATCCCAAAGATACAAATGGAATGATCCAAAGGGACACCTTCACACCAATGTTTATAGCAACAATGTCCACAATAGCCAACCTATGGGAAGAATCTAGATGTCCATCAACAGATGAATGAATAAAGAAGATGTGGTAGCCATCAAAAAAAAAAAAAATGAAATCTTGTCATTTGCAATGACGTGGATAAAACTAGAGGGTATTATGTTAAGTGAAATAAGTCAATCAGAGAAAGACAATTATCATATGATCTCACTGATTTGAGGAATTTGAGAAACAAGAGAGAGGATCATAGGGGAAGGGAGGAAAAAAAATGAAACAAGATGAAACCAGAGAGGGAGACAAACCATAAGAGACAATCTCAGGAAAGAAACTGAGAGTTGCTGGAGTGGAGGGGGGTAAGAGGGATGAGGTGGCTGGGTGATGGACATTGCAGAGGGTATGTGCTATGGTGAGTGCTGTGAATTGTATAAGTGATGAATCACAGACCTGTACCCTTGAAACAAATAATATGTTATATGTTAATAAAAAATTTAAAAAAAGAATTGTTAAACTAAGTAGCAACAAACTTAGGAAACAATATAATGCCCACAGTTTTGTACACGCATGCAGGCACACACACACACACACACATGCACACACCCTTTTTCCTATGTGGAAAAATCTTGCAATGTGTGCCTATTCCTGGGAAATTCTCTAACCGAGAAGATTGATTGGCATGCCCAGGTATCATGGCTTTTATGGGTCCTCGGTTTCCATACTTCTGAGTGGTCCAGGACCTAGTTTTTGGATGACTTAGACATCCTTTTGAACCAATGACAATTTTTTTCTTCTAGAAATCCTTTCTCCAAAACTCTCCCTCTCTTCCTTCCACCTCTATTTATAGTCTAGTCTCCCAACTCAAAATTCCAACATCTTTCTTGTTATCTAGTCCCGTGTTCTTGAGAAAAGAGCATAATAACTATATCAGAAAACAAGACCCCCATGATTTCAATATACCTCCTTTAGAAAGCGGATGACTCTGAATTGAGAGGACCCCTGCACATAAGGCCTTCTTGGAGTCAGGCATTTGGTGATTTTTATTAACTCAGTCACTGAGGCAGAAAATCAAAAAACAAAGGACAGCTCCAGAGTCCATTCTATTTGGCTCCACAAAGCATCATATCAGGAGTCATTAAAGCCAAGAGATTACACTGAGATAATACTCAGAGGAAGTTTCTGCCATACGGTCCTCATCACCACCATCTCCTTCCTAAGTATGTGGCCACCCCAAACAGACCTCCTTTCCCCAAGATATTGCAAAGGCCTTCTACTTCTTCCCCTCCAGTCCATCCCCTTCACTCTTACCTGAGTATACTCCCCAAACCCAACACTGGTCATATGACTCCTTTGCCTAGAAGCTTTCCAAGATTCCCCACTGCCTTATGGAAAACCTTAACCTGGCATTCAAAGCCTCCAAAATCTGCACCCATTTTACTCTTCCAAGCCCATCCTTCTCTATCCCTCTTCCCATACTTTCAAACTTCCCACTTCATCCATATCCCATACATCCCCACCACTTCCTGAAAGGCCACCATGACCCTCTCTGATTGGAAAAATTCTGTAGGTCATTTAAATTTTCACCTTGCCTTGTAGCTTTCCTGCTCCTTGTCCCTGTGCATAAAAGGTCTCCCCTAGTTTAAAATGCCATAACTCTTTGAACTTCCCATTTATATTTAACACATTCAGCTGTATATTATAGTTAATGCAGAGTTGTTTGTTTTTTTTTTCTCTCTACAGTTAGAGAATGAAATCTTTGAGAATGTGAATCCTGCATTATTCGTGGTAACTGGTGATGTCTTTCATGGTGCATGCATACCTGTGCCTTTGCAGGGTAGTTGCTCGATAAACGTGTATGCCATTAAATTGAATACAGGGTAGGAGTTAGCCTAACATTAAAATTTAATCGGGCTATTATCCAAAGTGGGAATCAAGAGTTTATTGGACTTTCTTGAAATTTGATCAGATAAATCTTTAAAGAGCAGCCTTTCTTGGAAAAATAAAAGAAAGGGAGGAGGGGTTCAAGTCAACAGAAAAGTAAGTGGTAGGTAGCCACCTCATTTTTAGATCTTAGCCAGGAATCTGTCCTTCTGCAAAAAAGTCTGGCAGCACACCCTGTGGAACCACAAATTGCAAAGCTTATGGGTCGAGAGGTTGCATGGAATGAAAGCACTCTCTCCATTTACCAATTGTTTTCCGACTCCTTCCGCTAATCAGGAATCTCCACTAGAAAATGACACCGGGTGTGTGTTGCTGAGTTTCGCCTACTCTCAGGCCTGTTGGTGCCTCCCAGACCCTTTGATCCTGGACTCCTATTGTCTCCTGAAACCAATCCTTTCCATTTTGTATTTTGCCTCTTAGATCACCTGATACCTCCAAGCAACCAGGTGTTTCTTTCAGAAGACAGAAGCTGATAACCTGGACTCACTAATCTAACCCCCCAGTCTGTGTTCTTTGTAGTGGAAGACTCAGGGCAGAGATTCTTTCCACTGGGAGGTGGGTGCCAACTCCCCCTTTCAAACTTGCTCATCAGCAAACTAAAGAGGGTGCCAGAAATGTTTGGAGCTACAGAAGAACGTTGTAGTAAAGTAAGTAAATGACTTTATAAGACAGCTATTTCAAGGTAGCATCTTATTTAGATGTACACATTTTTGGTTAAAAAAATGAAATACAATTAGTACTATTACTTTTAGATATCACCTGAGTGATTATCAATCCCTTGGTACAAAAACTATGTGTTAGACGTCTTTTGTGTCCCACACTGTGCCTAGCCCCCAAACTGAAAACATTATAAGCACATACACCTTGTTGACTTGTTTCTTTGTTTCTGGATGAGACATTTTCTTGGATTATATACCTTACTGATTTTTTCCATTATTTGAAACACCCAATTCAAAATGGTTGCTCAATATTTTATTAGTCCTCACAGAAGCTCAGTGAGTAAGTAGGGATGATTGTCGTGCTCTAGATATTTTGGAATCAAAAGAGTTTGGGATTAAGACCAAAGAGCTTGCGTGATTTTCCAGACATCACCAAATAAACCAGTGATAGAAGCCCCCAGGTGGGAAAGAAAACTTCACAGGAACAGGGCAAGGATCTATTAGTGGTAGGTAAATCCACTGAACACAGTTAAGTGAAACATATGGTTGGAGTTTCTAGAAGGGAGAGCCTAAGTCCATCTTGATGCCAACTGGGTTCCCTACATCTAAGGAGAAGCAGGTATCACAGAATCTCATAACACTATTTCAGGCCATTCCTCTTGCTCAAAGGGACAAACCACAACCAGATCTTCCCAGAATTAGTCCACAAAAGGGTATGGGTATGTGTGCTGAGATACATGAGAGTGGAGGCCAGAGGTTGGGCTTGTCCTCACGACTTGCGTTTGACTTCAGCCAACTACCAATTAACTTCTCCATATGTTTCCCAGAACACAGAGGGCCTTCCTCTAGCATAAGCAAGGCCTGTCTTCAAACACATCCAAAGTAGAGAGACATATTATGCAAGCAGGCAATGTCCTGGTTAGACACCTTAAACGATGGTTGGGGGCCTGCTGTGGGACAATGTCCATACTGAAGAATAGATACTGCATTTGTACATAGGCTCCAGGATTCCTCTAAAACTCTATGATTCTGGTCAAACTATATGCATATCCCTTGTCTGGCTAGCCCTAGTGGTACTACACTCCTAGAATCAAAGGCAATAATGCTTCTATGACTTTAAATTCATAAGTTAATTCTAGGGATCTTTATAATCTGTGTTGCAATCTACTTCCGTTAACATTTAAAACATTTTCAGAGGTTTTGTGTATAGATAATAAGGCAGACTGGTACAATAGGAAGACCAAAGTCTTTCTTTGCAAATAAGTTAAGAGAGCTTGATTTTCCCCCCAGTAAATCCAGTTAGGTGTATAACACAAGATTTTCCTTAAACTTGGAAGAAGCAAAGAATTTGGGATCAGAAAACCTTAGTTCAGGTGCTTTGTTTATTAATTGTGCAACTTTGAGCAAATTACTTAACCTCCCTGAGAATCGGTTTCTTCATTTGAAAAATAAGAACCTAATACCTACTTCACACGGGTATAAGGATTAAATGGGGTAATGTATGTATAAGTGCTTTGAAAATGGTAAAGAATGATACAAATGTGCTTTCCCATTGTTTTATTCACAGTGCTCCTGCCTGACTGCATCCACTTAACCCACTCTCCAAGATCTAGAATCAGATTTCAACCATATGGAATCATCCACGATGCAGCAGATGGGTTTACAAGTCTCTTGGTCTCTTCGTGTAACTAACAGCCAAGAAGTCTAAAGCTTGCATTGTTTACATGGAAGATGTTTCTTGCTCTTCTCTTGCCCGTTCCCACGCCATACCATCTGAACTTGCCACCTTTTTTTGTTTTTTCAGGGCAGGTCTTTAACTGGGATCCTCTGTATATGGACTCCATCCAACTACTTCATCCCACTATCAGTGGCTACCTCCCTATGAGTTTAGCTCTATGATTTATAGCTTTTTCATAGTTGATGCCTGAATTGTGTTTCACAACAACCCTAGGAAGTAAAAAAGGGTAGTATTGTCATTCCTCTCTTACGGGTAGAGAGCCTGAGGTGCAGAGAGGCTTACTGCCAAGTGACACTGCAAGAGTTCAGCTGGCTCTTCTGACTCCAAATCCAGTGCTCTTTTTTGATGCCACGCTGTCTTTTCTCCATAGAGGCAAACTGCCTAGAGCCAGAGGGAACTTCAAGAGGATTTCTATCTTGCAGTGAGATAACAAAGACCCAGAGAAGGGGTCTTCCCCAAGGGCATTCCTGTCATTGCCATAATTCTAACTCTGACCCTTAGAAGTCTCCATGTGAGCTACCTCTGTGTACGTGGCCTGCATTTTGCTAGGGAGTTGGGGGACACAAAAGAAATTTGCGAAATTCTCTGACAATTAAGGAACTTCCTAACAAGCCAGGGAGATAAGATTAAGGTATTAAAATCCTTAAAACAACTAATGGGGACATGGGAGGCACTCTCTCTAAGACCAAAATTTCTTAACCTCTGAATTCAAGTCTGGTCTCATTATTTGAGGTTCAGAAGTATAATTCACATGGTAGATTTAAGTTCAAGCCCTCCCTGACTGATCATGTTCTAAATTCCCACAGTGACCACCTGTGTCACTTCTTCAGCTCATGTGGGCAAGATGGCTTTCCTCCTGTTTTAGTGGGGACAGGAAAGATTCTGTGAGGAGGAAACCAGGAAAAGATTGTAGTCTTTAGCAGCATTTTTCATGAGTGCTGCAGCCTTCTCCATACAAAATAACTTCTTGGTTAAGCTTTTTGTTTTTTCTTTAATCAAGTAGACCTACTTCCTACTTAGCAGAATACTTCTAAAGGGGAATTAGGCATTTTACCTAGTTGTTGTTGAAGGAACCTGTGCTTTGCTACCCCACTTGCCCTGGGAAGGTGTATTGATCATGTTCTCAGGTCTTGAAGACTTCTAGGTTGTCCTGGAGCCCAGAGAATATGGCTGCCTAAGGCCCGGGTCATCATGATGCCCCAGTAGTAATGCCCTTCTCACACTCCACCTTGATTGTCAGAAGCACTTTTTCTCAAAGGCAAATACTATTTGGTATGTCAAAGTGCTCTGAAAACATAAAGTGCTATACAATTATAAAGGATAGTTATTGTTTGAAACTTCTTGAGGCTCTGGACACAGAAATGTCCTATGTCAGTAATTCTGTGCTTTTGACTGTGTTTTACCACTCACTCTCTATAGCTTGCCATTCTGAGATCTGCTCTCCCCTCTCTACTGCCCGAGGCCCCCGTGTTACAGCATTACAGTTTGGTCCGCAGTGTGACTACATTGGCCACAAGCTTTTGGAAAAATTAGAAGACAACAAACATTGGAAAAGCATCTTCAAAACATGTGGTAAAAACACAAATGTGGCAATCATCTGTGGAAAAAAAAATGGAATGGCAATTTGATTAATGATTCCCCTGGAAGTTGCAGGGCAGAGAAGCACTCACTCTGGTCTTCATGGAGGGAGGGGGGAGCAGTCAGTCCATCTGTCCTCACTGAGCTTGAACCTGGACCATGAGGCTCACTGCTTCCATCCCTTTCTCTATCCTTCCCTCAGGGCAGTATTATCCCCCCAAAAGACTTTCTCAAAAGACCATTGAACTTCCCTGGGCTGACCTCTATGAATGTTCTTTCAGTTACCCTAGGAATTTGGCTGTAACTGTGATTGGATTCCTCAAGCCAGCCCACCTTACACTCCAGGAATGTCAGGATTATCCTGGCAAGCTATGGGGGCATCCAGAGGACACTCAGCTATCCCTCTGCAGTGTTGTTCAGAGAGCGATGACTATTACCATAAAAGGGAATTCCCATCTCACACTAGATTATGAGAGTCCTGGTATCCGGGGCCATGTTGTGCAAATCTCTGTAGCCTTTGCTCAGTGTCTATTCCAGTGATTTACACAAGGGTGGAGAGTGGAGGGCAGAGGGTGAGTAGAAGGAGAAATAGTACATTTGTCCCTCCCACCAAGGCCTTGGCGTTCTCTTACTCTGAGGCTCTCTTTGGTCTTCTGTTCCTGGAATCCATCCCCCTATACCACCTAAACTACCTGATCATGATTTATAAAATATGTCACTACTTCGAAACACATCCCACCCATTGTCTATAACCACATTAAATTTAACTTTCAGAAAATCATATTTATTGACCTCCTGCTCCATGGTAGGCACTGCGGTGGGAGTCACTACATTCCTAGAACCTCAGACCGGGAGAATCTCATGCAGACATTTATCAAGTAGCTAGGGTTGGTACTCTGCTTGATGCTGAGGAAATAAAGATACTTTGATTGTCAAGGCCAACTCTTTATTGTACAGAGGAGGCTGCCAAAGCTCAAAGGAGTATGAATTTCCCAAGATCACAGAGAGAGTGGCAGAGCCAGGCCCAGCACCCTCATCTCCTGCCTCCCTTTCCAGTGCTTGGTCATGACACTGCTGCTCCAACCAGCTTCTCTTGGGAATCCGTTCTTGCTGCTGGAATGGGAAGAAATTAGTCCTTTCATCAGAAAATCTGGGATCAGGTCTTGGGTCTTCCAGGCATTCAGAGAAAGTTCCAGAAGCAATACCACATACCTAATATTCCTTTACCTGTTTTCCTGGTATCATATTAAACTTGTGGGTATTTTCAGGGTAAACTGGTGGGCTGAGGGAAAGAAGGAAAGAGGAAAGAGCCTGATGGGTTTACTAAGGGCAAGGGAAACATAGGGCCTTGGAGAGAGACTTCTGGTGAGATCTTCATGCAAGTAGAAGTCACCTAAAAAAGTTCTTTTCTGACCAAAGGCTAAGAAATGCTTGGGAAAGCAGGTGGAAGTTGAAAACATATCAGAGTGGGGGTTGGGGATAAGTGTGAGGTGTGGATTGGAGCCTCAATCTGATGAAGTAACCTGGGTTGGTCCCCATCTCCAGAGCCAACAAACACATATTCCAGCACTACTCGCTGCTCTGCAAAATACTCCTTCCTAGGCCTTTGGACTAAAAAGGCCTTCCATAAAGCATAGAGAAGATAAGGAGGTTTCTCTTTTCCCCTCCTCGCCCCCAAGCAAAGAGAAAATAGCACCGCGTATCTAATGGTGATTTCTCCAAGATGGAGTCGCATAGCTTCCACCACGGCTCAGGTGAGGAAAAGTGTGCCTCTGTGTATCTGGCGTGGCTCCAGCTTCCTCCACTCTGTGCTCTTCCTGCCAATTAACGCATCCGTCCTTCCCCACAGGTGGGGAAATGGCCCATGACTGCTGTCTGGCTGCCGGGGCCAGCACAGCTCCGACCCTGAAGCCCCACCCAGGGGCGAGCTGCAGGGATGGGGGACCCCTCAGGAGAGGAGCACGTGGGTCCGGAACCAACCCTCCCCCTCCTCCTCCTTGCAGGAGAGAAGAGGGGGAAGACCAGGCTGGGGATGGCAGAGAAATTCGGGGGCTGGTCTAAGGGAAACAGACTGAGCTGCTTACAGCCTGCCGAGGCTGCCAGCAGCCCCAGATGGCACAGAACCTGCTGCTCTTGCTGAAAATTGATTTTGGAGGCAGTGAGGGAAGGAGGAGGGGAAGCAGGGGAAGGGGTTGTTGAGCAGGGGGTGGGGTGGGAAGACTTGCCAAATGGAGGGTGGAATTTAGAAGCTTTGATAAAGACACTTAGTCCAAACACTCTGGGGGCAGAGATAAAGCCCTCAGCAGAAAGGGTGAGGGGATCTTGCCTCAGGATTCTTGCTCCGTTTCACCTTGCTACTTTTTCTCCATTCTCACTCCTCCCTGTTACCAGTCTCGGAGGACACCCCTGTCATGCTCCCTCTGTGCTGTGGGATGCAGCAGGCTGGCGGGGGCGGGGGGGGGTGGCCTTGGAAAGCACCATCCGCCAGGGACCGCCCCCCTTGCCCACCCCAGCCCTCAGAGGGCAGGTGACCCTGAGCTAAGTAAGGAAGCATACCCTTCAGTGCCTCTCATTTGGGCAAGCCCTTCCTGTGCCCTGCATCTAACTCTCTATCCATTTTCCTTGAAGATAGCACCAAATTTATGTAAACTTAGCCCCACAACACCTATGCCCCCACTTCACTCCATTTATTCACTCATTCTGCAAATACTAACCGCGCAATCCTGGAGGCCAGGCACTGCACCAAGCCCTGGGGACAAAATGCCCACTGCTAGATGTGATCCTCACTGAATTCATGGGACTGCAAGAAGAATAACACAAATTCACCAAAGATCATAATACAAGTCAACGCCAGCAGTGGAAACAAAGTGGGGTCAGAGAAGGAAGAGATCACATCCTGTTGAAAGCTCAGAAGGAAAAGTTTCAGGGTGGTGATTATATTTGAGGTGAGACCTGAAGGACAGCAAAGGTGTAGGGGAAGGTGTGGTCTGCAAGATGGAGGAGGATAGGCCCCTGTAGACAAATGTGAGGACATAAGGGCCTGGAGAGAAGCAGTAGGGAGCAGTACCTTTTGACCTGAATCGGACATTGAGGTTGGCCGGGCCAGTGGCCCCCAGTGTGGCCATGCTGTGTGGTTTGCACTCATGTCTGTAGGTAGTGAAGCTTCCCTCACTATCTGGGCACTGAGGCACAGTCCCTGGGGAGTGGCTTGCAGACAAGCTTGATGGGAAAGGAAATTGGAGGACAGGAATGAAGCCAGGTAACAATCCAGAAGAACTATGCATAAAGCAGGGGGGGATGGGAACAATTTGACTTCCATCAGGGAGACAGGCAAGATCTTCATTTTTATGGGGACATGGAGACCAAGTGAGGATAGTGGGCCCTGCAGGGCAGGTGCTCAGGAAAGGACTTTGTATGAAGTGTCAGTCAAAGGGTCCCAGCTAGCCTTAGAGCAGCCAGCCTGGGTCTTCAGACTTACTACAGACACATTTCCTACTCCCAGTAGGTCCTCCAAACAGCCCGGGAGAGAGTTAGGCATGAATCCTTGCTTCTATATTATAAAGAAGGAAAGTGGCTCAAGAGAAAGGGCCTGCCCAGGGCCACCCAGGGCACTAGAGGGAGAGAACTCAAGCTCTAGTCCAGGGCTTTCCCCATGCTCGATGTCATTAGGAGTCGCAGTGCAGCCTGGATGGTCTTCATGGCTGTGATGGGACAGGGATGCCTGCATTCTCCAAGGACCTGTTAGGCTCGGAGTGCCACAGCAGAAGGACCATCACACCCTATTTCTGCATCTCCCCAAACATTTGGGGCTCGAAAGCCTGCCTCACTGAAATGACTCTCCTTTCCTCTCATTTGATTCTTGCTTTGTGGTTAAAAAGGAGCAATCCTCTAGCCAAATGCTCAAAGAGGAGGAACATGACCTTCTCTTGACTAGAAAGTATTGCTTTTTTTTTTTTTTTTTTAAGAAACAAAGGATGCCTGGGTACCTTAGTTGGTTAAGCATCTGCCTTCAATCAGGGAAATCCAAATCAAAACCTCAATGAGATACCACCTCACACCAGTCAGAATGGCTAAAATTAACAAGTCAGGAAATAACAGATGTTGGCGGGGATGTGGAGAAAGGGGAACCCTCCTACACTGTTGATGGGAATGCAAGCTGGTGCAACCACTCTGGAAAACAGTATGGAGGTTCCTCAAACAGTTGAAAATAGAGCTACCATACGATCCAGCAATTGCACTACTGGGTATTTACCCCAAAGATACAAATGTAGGGATCCGAAGGGGTACGTGCACCCCAATGTTTATAGCAGCAATGTCCACAATAGCCAAACTGTGGAAAGAGATAAGATGTCCATCGACAGATGAATGGATAAAGAAGAGGTGGTATATATACACAATGGAATATTATGCAGCCATCAAAAGGAATGAGATCTTGCCATTTGCAACGACGTGGATGGAACTGGAGGGTGTTATGCTGAGTGAAATAAGTCAATCAGAGAAAGACATGTATCATATGACCTCACTGATATGAGGAATTCTTAATCTCAGGAAACAAACTGAGGATTGCTGGAGTGGTGGGGGGTGGGAGGGATGGGGTGGCTGGGTGATAGACATTGGGGAGGGTACGTGCTATGGTGAGCACTGTGAACTGTACAAGACTGATGAATCACGGATCTGTACTTCTGAAACAAATAATGCAATATATGTTAAGAAAAAAAAAGAAGAAGAAGATAGCAGGAGGGGAAGAATGAAGGGGAGTAAGTCGGAGGGGGAGACGGACCATTAGAGATGATGGACTCTGAAAAACAAACTGAGGGTTCTAGAGGGGAGGGGGGTGGGGGGATGGGTTAGCCTGGTGATGGGTATTAAAGAGGGCACATTCTGCGTGGAGCACTGGGTGTTATGCACAAACAATGAATCATGGAACACTACATCAAAAACTAATGATGTAATGTATGGTGATTAACATAACAATAAAAAATTATTAAAAAAAAAGCATCTGCCTTCAGCTCAGGTCATGATCCCTGGGTCCTGGGATCGAGTCCTGCACTGGGCTGCTTGCTCAGAGGGGAGCCTGCTTCTACCTCTGCCTACTGTTTCCCCTGCTTGTGCTCGTGCTCTGTCTCTCTCTCTCTGACAAATAAATAAAAATCTTAAAAAAAAATAAATGAGTAAGAGTTGCAATAAGGCATCTGTCCAACTTGGGAAGGGCTGCTCTCCCCAGAGGCATGTTGCTGCCTGACTCTAATGCCTGGGTGCAGATTTTTAATCTGTTCAAGGGTGTCAACATCATCCCTGACCTGAAGAGCTGACTCCTTCCTCCTGCACTTCACTGCATTTTGAAAGGGAAGGTGAAGATGATTCTGTGCATTAGTCCTTCTTTGTGGTCCAGTCTATGTTGTCCTCTGGGGAGCCTGTCAGTCTAAGACCCTGAGCAGTGGAGTTGCTCAAAGCCACTGAGATGTTCCCCAGGAGCTGAGTATAGAAAGTAGTTCCTGTTACTTGACCTACATTCATTCATACATGATTTAGGCAGGGCCCTGGGAATGCTGTGAGGGCCAGGGATTAGGGACAAACCCAGCTTTGCAGGGCCACTGGTTTGGGGAGTTCATCACCATGCTCTCCTGCCTTTAAGGAGCGTCTGACCCCTGGAAGAACCATATTCACCACAGCCCAATAAAAACAACATCATCTGAAGAGAAACAAAAGCTTGAGTGAGGGAAAGAAATTTCTCCCCTCCAGCTTGCCACAGAAGGCAGAACACAGAAGGGCTGGCTTAAGGGGCCCCAAAGTTGGCCTGTAGTATCCCCAGCTTCTCTTGTCTCTTTCTACCTTGGTAAAACCTCACTTATTGACCCCATAGAGGGTCTCTATGCTCTCTCCTTCTGCCAAAACTATACTCTGGAATGCATATGATGAAGTCATTTATACTAAGCTACAACTTTTGTGGCTACCCCTCACAAAGCTACTTACACCATGATAGGGAATAAATCTAGATGCTGGCCTTTCTGTAGAATGCACTAGATCTTGGGAAGCAGGGGTCAGGAAAAGATCTCCAAAACCATGATAGAGAGGAAAAAGCACAGAAGTGAGAGCGGGGAGTCTTAGTTTCTGGGAGGGCTCTGCTGTTAACCTGCTGGCTGACCCTAGCAGATCACCTAAACTCTTTGGACCTCCATTTCCTCCTTTGAGAAATGGGCATGATAGTCCCAGCTTCCCACCATGGTTGTCAGGATGAAAAGAGATAAAGTATATCAAACACATAACACTACCACCACTTCTGACAAACTGAAAGTCCATAATGAATCTGTTTATTCATTGCTTCCTTCATCCCTTTACTCAGTTGCTCACAAAATCCCTTCCTAGGGCATCTGCCTCATCCACCTACAGGCTGGATCTGAGCCCCAGCCCTTTGCATCCACAAAGCTCCTAGTCTAGAGTCAGTCCTTAGCACCCATCACTTTAGAAACCCAGAAATTCCATTCATTAGGGACAGAGTTTTCCAGAGGAAAGGCTGAAAAGCATGGGGGACTTCAGGGAGAGAGGCTGTAGAGCTTAATCTTACTCAGGTCTTATCTCTGGGCTACTGAGAAACCTGCTTTTAGCTTCTTCCAAGTCGGCTTCCTGCTTATTGCCCCCAGGGACCTGACAGTGGCTCTTCTCCCCGCTGGGCCTTGGCAGAGGCAGAGCCAAAAAGGCAGGGCAGCAGACTCCCCAGTATACAGCCTAGGGCTGAGGGGTGAAGCCCTCCAAAAGCTGTTGTCAGAGGGTAGGGCCGGGACAGCCATGGGTGTGGAGGGAGGAGTCTGGGCTGTGTCAGACTTGAATCCCAGCTTAGATGCTCACTGAGCTCTGGGTGATCTTGAGAAGTTTTCTTGAGCCTCTTTGATTTCCTAATTTTAAACTATAAATGATAAATGCCTGAAGTGCCCAGGATGGTGATCTGTAGCTATTATCACTGTGGTTATTGTCTGTCATTAGAAGGTTATGGAAGTTGATGGTCCTGCACAGGGATGTTAGAGGTCACCTACAAGGTTTCCCCAGGGGAGCCAGCAAGGCTGTGACACTGCCTCAGTATTTTCCTGGGCTGGACTTTCTCTTTAATATTCAACGTTCAGGTTCAGATTTTGATCTCCCTGGGAGCACACATACTCTGACACTCCTCAATCTTTTGTAGGATGACAGTGTGCTAAGAGAATGAAGCTGCCCTGTCAGGCAAATATGTAAGAGTCTTTAGCAACCAGAAGAGAAATCTGAAAAAGAAAGCAATCAACAGTCAAGACCATATTTCTCCAGCAGCCGAGTTTTCCCTTAGTCCCAAGAGTTCTAAAGGGATTTTTTTTCCCCCTGCAAAGCTGAAGGGCATTCAAAACCCCCTCCCCTATCTCCAGACCCAGACATCTTAAAAAGAAAACCAAGAGATATCAAAGCGGGAAAGCCTGAGAAGCTCCATTTGCCCCCAGGTCCATACTTCAACTTTCTCACTGTGTTTGAAGTTGATTTCTTTGCAACATGAGGCAAGTGAATATTTTCATAGTAATTTTTCCCCATTCCCTGCTTCTGAGCCCTTTGAGATTTGCAAAACTCTTTCATTTTTGTCTTCTCATCATCCAACTCTTATTAACAGAAAGTGGAAGGAAGGGGATGCAAATACAGGTTCCTTTTTCTCCAAATCCCATATTCTACACCAGTGCTTTGGGATGGGTGAGGAATAGGGGGCCATCATCTTTGTAGAGTCACACAAGCAAGCAGCCAGGAGAGGAGGATCTACAGGGCCATGCATTAGTCCTCCTGGACCTCATTATCATGCAGCCTGTGCTCTTCAAGACAGCACAAGGTTTGGTCTGTCAATGAGTGATCTATGATGTGTCACTTGTGCTATTAACAGGCATTTTCCATTTTGGCAGTCTCAGCACATTTAGCTCCTCTTCCACAAGAGCACTGCTCTGTCCTCCATTAATAACCACTTTCAGACCTGTGCAGTCCCCACCTGGGCAGTTCCATCTCATGCCTTCCTCACAGGGTGGGGCTGGACTCCACAGTCATGGGTGGTGATGGGGACATTCTCTGTCCAGAGGTGTGAGTTGCTATTCTGTGGCCTGAAAAAGACAGGACAAGGGGAGACTGCCCTACACACTGTGGGCTTTCAATAAATCTCTATTAATGAGTGAATTAATTAAAGGTAAACATGAAAAGGACTTTGCTTGGTGGGGATTATCTATTGCTCTCTGAACCAGACCTCATAGCAGAGGATGAAGAAGAAGAAAAGGATGAAGATAGCACAGGCCCTGCCATTTTGGTGCTTTTGTTTAGCAAGGGTGGGAGGCCCTGTATAACAACATGCAGCAGAGGGTCCCAGAAGGGGACTCATTCTTCATGCCCATGGAGGGTTTCAGGCATAATAAGACCTGTTGGGACATTTCAAAACATGTGAACCAGAAATAATAAAAAATCTCCCTTGCTCTACATGTTCTGCCAGTTTAGACACTTTATCTGGTTACTCCCTCCTCAAAAATCCCCAATGGTTATGAAGGGAAGTCCTAGCCTCTCCCCCATGTGAGTTGCTATCTTACTACCCAGGCTCTAAGCTCCACTAGCTTTTCCATCCTACTAGCAATGAGTGTGAGAATCCAGGTAAAAAGTGATCCATACACAAAACTCCTCTTGATTACTAAAACCCTGGATTTCTTCCCAAGTGGACTTCAAGTCACAATCAGATTCTGTCCTCCTCTTGGCATTCAAAGCCTGCTGTAATCTAATGCCATCATCTTACCCAACCTCAGGTCTCATTTCTCTCATAGGAAAGGATGACAATACGAGGATGTCTCCATTCCTTCCCTTGGGTCACTGCCCATGACTTGAATGCATTCCCTTCTCTTTTTTCACTTATATCAAGGCCAATCAGAAGTTAGCCCATCTTCTCTGGGGAGCCATCCTTACTGTCTTAGCTGACATTCTTCTTTTTCTTAAGTCCCTACAGCACAGATGTCTTATTCTCATGAGTTGACAGAGGTCACATTGCCCTCTCCTTGTATCCTATATTTTGCCTAGCATGGTGCTCAGCACCGAGAAACAACTATGCTGAGATCCAACACAAAAGCTTCACTAAAAAAATGTCATCCATGGCTAACTGATTAATCACAGTGATTCTCTAGTGGTGGCCTAGAAGAAGTGGGGAGCAGAGGAGCTAGAAGGAGAGAGCAGAAATGAGGCCTGAAATATTAATCTAGCTGGTTTTTGTACCATCAGTTGAGAAGGGGTAGCCAAACCCAACCCTGGTCATTCCAGGAGCCCTTGGTGCTGTAGGAAGACAGCTCCATTGGGGATCAGCAGGTAAGAGCTCACTCCAGCACCCTGCTTTTCTAGCAGAAGGTATCAGTGCCACCCTGTGGCATTCCATTGGACCTTCCTTTGGAAATGCCTGATATTTTCCTTGCAAACAGCCACCAAAAAAAGAGAGGAATCTATGGACCAGGAGGGAAGTAGCAAAGACAATTTGGAATCAACGTTGGCCAAGGAAATGGTGCAATCTAGCTTTAATGAGATTAAATCAAATTACTTCCAAAAGGAGATGTAATTATGACAGCAACTTCTTTGGGGCAGGCTGAGATTTATTCTCTTTTGGAAAGCCAAGACTGAATTTAGCTTTTCATGAGCCTGGGGCAGCAAAGATATGGGGGAGCACTGGAATGGTTTTCTTTCACAAAGAAAAATTTCTACCAAAGAAGAAAACTCCATTAGGACCAACAAATGAAAGAACAGGGTTTAGGTAACTTTGGGTAAATGGGCATGGGGGAAAGACCTTTTCCTGTGGCTATCCCTGATAGTTTCATAGTTGTGGGAACTGATGGAATAATACCATGTTTGAAAGCCGGCATGTGAAGGGTCTGTAGGAACATATCAGTGACCTATATGACATTAGCAGTCCCCCTTATCTATGGAGGATATGTTCCAAGAACCCCAGTGGATGCCTAAAACTGTAGATAGTACCAAACCCCATATATATACATATATAACGGTGTATGTGTATATACATATATATACACACACATATATGCTATTTTTTCCTATACATACATACTTATGATAAAGTTTAATTTCTAAATTAGGCACAGTAAGAGATTCACAACAATAACTAATAATAAGATAGAACATTCATCATAATGTAATAAAAGTTATGTGAATGTGGTCTCTCTCTTTCTCAAATATCTTACTATACCATACTCACCCTTGTTGTGATGATGCGCGATGATAAAATACCTACATGATGAGATGAAGTGAGGTGACACAGGCACTGTGATTTAGTGTTAGGCTATTATTGACCTTCTGATGATACTCAGAAGGATCACCTGCTTGACTGTGGGTAACTGAAACCCAGGAAAGCAAAGTTACAGATAAGGGGACACTACTGTATATTGATACATTCAAATCATGTTGAAAGTCTGTGATAGCCACTAAACCAGCTTCTGTTATTGACTACTCAATATATGCTTGGCTTTAGCCTCAAAACTTTGTTTTTATTATCCCATAAAAGGATCATCCTCATACAATTCAGAGACAGGTATTATATCCATTTTACAGATGAAGAAACTGAGGATCAGAAATGTCAAGTTCGCCTAAGAGTATCCTGCTTGTAAGAGACCAAGTCAGAATTCAAACATGGGTCGTTTTGACTGCAAAGCATTCTGATCCAGTATTTGGGGCTACACTGAGATGGGTTGAAAGCTCTGAGGGCTCTTACACTCTGGGTGTACTTCCATCCCAGTGTGCACTAGATTTTGCTATAATTACTTATGCCCTGCCAGACAATGAGCATCCTGTATCCTTAACACTTAACAAAATCATTGCTTTTTTAAGTCAGGTACCACAGAAGTAGACCCTAAGCAGAGGATCTGTGTGCCTGGTGTTTAAAAAAAAAAAAAAAAAGTGCTCCCAAGAGATACATGAGAATGAAGTAGAACAAGCAGGACAGAAAAGGAGAAAAATCCAAGCAAGGCTATTATTGCAGGTGAAGGCCCAGCTTCAGTCTGGTCCTGCAGAAATCTCTAAATTACAACTCAGAATTTGTTCTCCCCTGGAAGAAAGAGAGCTATAAACCACTGTAGGAGGAGGGTTTGGGAGGAGGAGGTAAACTGCTAGGACTTTCCAACTCTAGCTCTTCCATGAACAGCTCTATTAGCCCAGGGATAGTCCTCTGAAAAAGGGCACAGTTGCAAGCCATTAGCTGCAAAAGCACTCAGGAGCTGAGGGATGGGTACCCAGACAAGAAGTGTCTTCCATAATCATGGTCAATGAACTTGGGAATCTGGACTGAAAGCCCTATATTAGCCATTGGAGTCAGAGAATTCTAGAGCAGAAACTTTAGTCACAGTGTAGCTGAGTAAAGGACTATTCATTTACACTGGCAGGAAGCCAGTTGCCATAGCCATGGCTGGTAATATAGGTCAAAAGCTATGTGACAAGATGCAAGAGGTGCCCAATATCATATGCTACAGTTTATTTGTGAATCTAGGCATGCGTGAGTCTTACCTATCCATGTCCAGAGTTCATTATTGTTGGGAAGGAGAAAGAGCTTGGCACAAAGATGTCTTACTGACTTGGAAGGAGCTATAGGGGATGACCAGTTGAGGAACAAGCCAACTCTTTTGATTGTAGAAATCATGACTTGATGATTCAGCCACTAAATGACTATTCAGAGGTCTAGAAGCCCTTCATAAATGTATAGATGACATACCCTAACTGAATCTCTAGACTGAGAAACAGCTCCATCCTTCATAGCAAGGGAAAATAGGCTGTTTTTCTCTCCCACCTATGGATTTCATGTTTGAATTGTGACAAGGGTGGGCCAGGAACAGTGTGGCAGCCTTGTGGAGGAGGTAAGGAGAGGTCTGTATCCTCAGTCAACCCCATATAGACCAGCTTGGTTTCCTAAAATACAAGATGCTGGGGACAGGGGTGGGGGGAGGCTCTTGTGCACAGAGAGTGGACAGACAGAGGTTAGAGAAGACAAGAACAAAGGAGAGTAGAGGGATCTCTGACTAGAAGAGGGGAGGCTGCTGAAGCCAGGTCTCCTGGGGCAGTGTGGGGGGGATTACAAACCCTCTGAAAAGGAGCCAATCTGCCCCCTTTACCTAACAGCTTTACCTCCTAGCAGGGGCCTGGCAGCGTTACAGCTATTGCTCTCTCTTTTTCCTGGCGTCGCTAGCTTACATCAATTGACTTCTACTTCTAGGACTAGAATTGAGAAACTCCCTGAACAAAGACTCTTGTGCCTGATCTCAGGTTCTGCCAAATTACAGTTGGCCCACCTGGTTCTTTATCCTCCACCTTTCCCATCCTGTTCCTTCAACTCATACACTCCTGAGAGTTTGCTTTAATATTTTTTCCTCCCTTATCTCCCAAGAATAACCACTACTCCCCTGGCTTCTTCCCTCAAAGTATATCTTCTGTTTCATTTACTTTTTGGACCATGTGATAGAGTGGAACGAACATGGGATGTGTGTTCCAAGGATCTCTATTCAAATACTGGCCTTTCCAACTGCTGGCCATGTGGGTTTGAGTGCTTCCTTCCTCCTCTCCTTCCTCCTCCCCCCCCCCCCCCTCCCCGCATCCTGTCCTCTACCCCCTGGACTGCATGGCCATCAACTTGGAATCCACCTGCCAGAGCTGTGTGCACACTTCCTGCCTCGCTACTAACATTTTGCACCCAGTCTAGATGCTCTCAGTTACCTACAATATTCAACCTAGAGTTGGTTTCTGCCCCAACAGGACCCATTGGAAGTTCTGGTCCTGAGAGAAAATCCGATCAAAATTAAAGGTTTTTTTCTTTTTTTTTTTCTTGGAGTTTTAGACTCAGACACATGACTTGTCTGCAGCTTGTTGATGAATGAAGCTTAGTGGTACAAAATGGTCACTTTAGTACAACTGAATACTTATGTATGAATGTATGAATGCCAAAGAGGTTGGAGTTGTTAGCATTATGCACATGCCAGCAAAATGAAGTGGGTGGAAAGCCAGGAAAAGACAATTATGGCAATGGGTATGTGTTCTACTGTATAGTGTATTAACTGAAAATTTGAGGTGTGGTAAGCCCAACAGATCAGGAAACAATTACCATTGAAATGATAGTTTGTTACTTAGAGTTCCCAAGAACAAGGGACACCCTAGTCTTTGGGGAACCACAGGGTCAGTCAGGAGGCAGAGGGAGACAGGCAAACTGTGGGTGAGAGCCTTATTGTGGTTTCTGCAGGAAGAAATGGGCAAAGCAGGGTGAGCAGGCTGAGGATTGGCTGTTTGAATAATTTCACTGGGCTCTGGGACAGAGGCACTGTCCTGAGCTGTCTGGTACCTTGGCCCTGGGGTGATTAGGGCAGGTGGATAGTGACCAAGACTGTGGGAGCCAAATAAAGGAGGTGGTTAGGGTGGAGACTCCGGATGAGCTTGCTTATATTTAAAAATCACATTCACGTGCCTGTGAGCCATTTGTATGTCTGCTTCAGAGAAGTCTTTTCATATCTTCTGCCCATTTTTTGACTTGATTATTTGTTTTTTGGGTGTTGAGTTTGAGAAGTTCTTTATAGATCTTGGATACCAGCCCTTGATCTGTAGTGTCATTTGCAAATATCTTCTCCCATTCTGTGGGTTGCCTCTTTGTTTTGTTGACTCTTTCCTTTGCTGTGCAGAAGCTTTTTATCTTGATGAAGCCCCAAAAGTTCATTTTTGCTTTTGTTTCACTAGCTTTGGGAGATGTATCTTGAAAGAAGTTGCCGTGGGCGATGTCAAAGAGGTTACTGCCCATGTTCTCCTCTAGGATTTTGATGGATTCCTGTCTCACATTGAGGTCTTTCATCCATTTTAGCCATCAGGGAAATTCAAATCAAAACCACCTTGAGATACCACCTTACACCAGTTAGAATGGCAAAAATGGACAGGGAAAGAAACAAATGTTGAGGGGTTGTGGAGAAAGGGGAACCCTCTTACATTGTTGGTGGGAATGCAAGTTGGTACAGCCACTTTGGAGAACAGTGTGGAGGTTCCCCCAAAATTTAAAAATAGAGCTACCCTATGACCCAGCAATTGCACTACTGGGTATTTACCCCAAAGACACAGATGTAGTGAAAAGAAGGGCCATATGCACCCCAGTGTTCATAGCAGCAATGTCCGCAATAGCCAGACTGTGGAAAGAGCCGAGATGCCCTTCAACAGTTGAATGGATAAAGAAGATGTGGTCCATATGTACAATAGAATATTACTCAGCCATCAGAAAGGATGAATACCCAACTTTTACATCAACATGGATGGGACTGGAGGAGATTATGTTAAGTGAAATAAATCAAGCAGAGAAAGTCAATTATCATATGGTTTCACTTATTTGTGTAACATAAGGAATAGCATGGAGGACATTAGGAGAAGGAAGGGAAAAATGAAGGGAGGGAAATCTGAGGGAGAGATGAACCATGAGAAACTATGGACTCTGAGAAACAATCTGAGGGTTTTAGAGGGGAAGAGGGGGGATTGGTTAGCCCGGTGATGGGTATTAAGGAGGACACATACTGCATGGAGCACTGGGTGTTATATGAAAACAATGGATGGTGGATCCCCACATCAAAAACTAATGATGTATTGTATAGTGACTAACATAACATAATAAAATAAAAAAATAAAGTCTCAATTTTTAAAAATAAAAAAATAAAAAATAAAAACCACATTCACAGGCAAGTTATTTACTATCTCTAGGAACTGGTTAATGCTGAGAGGAACAGTCTTTTCAGGATCAGCAAGGTCCCAGATGTCACAGCATCAGAACAATGGATATGGTTAATACAGTATGGTCAGTAAAGAAAGAAACAAAGCTAATGATAGGAAGCCTTTTTGTCCTGTGTAAAGTATAATTCTGACCCAAGGGAACCTGAAGCAAGTAAACCATCTCCTTGAGGCTTGCCATTCTGGAGAAAAAGGAATACCATGCTGTAAGTCCAATGAAAACCTTTGCAATTCACACAAACTTGTGAAAATTAAAGCATAATCCTTCTTACCAATACTTAGTAGTGGTTAATCTCCTTGGTCCAAACAAAGAATTCTAGTTGTCAGGGATATTTTAACTAGAACTCTAAATAATGATTATGTGAATAGTGGTTCTTTGTTAGCATAAACTGGTTTTTATATATAACATTGAAAAAACCGTGGGGGCAAGTATCAACACTAGCAGTATGATGGGAATAATTGTCTTTTTCAAAATAACAGATTTGTGTCAATAGCGTATCTCCCTCCCTTAAACTAAGCAGGCTGCTCACTCATGAGAACTGAGTGGATGCCAGATGACTCTACTTGATCCTTGTCCCCTGCTGTGCCCTGCACACAGGACTCATAGGGAAGGAGGCAAGACAGGGTACCTCACACAACAATATGCAAATACAGTATAAACACACAGAACTGTGTGTGTGCATCATATTTAAACACTAGGCAGAAATAAGACTGTACGAAGTGTTACAGGGCCATCTTGTTCACATAGATGAATTCACATGATTGATGCGTTGGCTTGTTCTCTGAATGCATACAGAACATCAGAGTGCCTAGCTTTTAGTGAAGCTGTACATTTGCTTTCTTGAATCTCCACTTCTCAGGGTAGAAACCTCCTTGTTCCTGTTCCATGACCAGGTAGTTGGTCAGTTAATCAAGACAGTTTGTTCAAATGGGCAATCAGTAAATATAGATCATACATATGATAAACCTTTCATTTTAATTCAAAACATATTGGATGCTTACTATAAAACTTTATATGTAGAGCCAAGGCCACAGGCCTGTGGATATAGATCTAAAGATGACCATTCCAGTCTTTTTTGTATAAACCATATTCTTAAAGTATCCTTGACAATTTCCTTTTGCAATTTCTTCAAAGTAGAATAAGAGGTTACATGTGTGAGGAATCTGAGTTCAGAAATCTAGATTGTTATTATAGATTTTAGTTCTAGATTTGTTATACCTTTTGTTTTGATCTTTTATATTTGTTTCACCCAAATCTAATTGATATCAATTCTCTTTAATAATTCATCTTTATTGATACATCTGAGAGCATTCAACTTAGTTTTCACAGAAACTTTTATTCTTTTTATATTTGTTTTATTTAGGTAGTATTAAATTAAATTAATCACAAAAACAAGTAGAACCACATAGACCAGTATGATAGCAAGCACTTGGTATACTTACCACCCTCCTGGAGGCAGCAGAAGTGTGCAGGTGTGTGAGCAAGCAGTGGGACACCCACTATTAGGAGGAAAAAATAATATGTGGCAGTCAGGGACTCCTGAAAGTGGAGATTTGCTAAGAGAGCTTTTCTTGTATTTCCTAATCTCATCCTCTCTTCTTGTTTTAATGTTAACAGTACTTTATTCAGGGATAGTCAGCATACATTAAAATGTATGAATGTTAAGTATTATAACTCAATGCAGTCATATAACTAGTACCCAGACCAAAATAAAGAACATTTCCATCACTCTGTAAAGTTCCTTCTCAGACCTTTAAGACAATCCCTGGTCCCCCAAAGATAACCACTGTTCTGATTCCTGTCACCATGGATTAATTTTGTCTATTCTTGACCTTCCCTAAAAGAAATCATCTCAACTTTTTGTGTCTGGTTCCTTTTTCTTAATATAATGCTTCTGAGATTAATCCATGTTATTCTAAGTGTCATAGTTTGCTCTTTTTATGAGTTGCTGAAATGTATTTGATTCCCATCTTCTTAACTGAGTTCATTAGCAACCACTTCTGCTGAGAAAGAGAGAGAAGGTAAAAGGAGAAAACTCTCAGCTATCATTCTAACTCTGTAGACTTCACTAGGTGCTCTCAGCAATATTGTGTTCACCCAGAGGCCCGGGGCTTATCTCCTCCAACAATGTGTGCACTGACAGATCAAAACTTAAAGCTGGGGCACTATCTGAGTGGTTGAGAATCTACAGACTTATTTAGTTATGCTTTTCTTTTCCTCCATCCTTCCCACTCAGACATGGAAGAACCAGTTTGGGAAACTATCTTGGGCCCAGCCATCACAAGACTGGTGGTTCACTCTGGCTTACTCAGAAGTCACCAGACCATTTTCAGTACCCATAAGTAACAGTGATGGCTACTTGCTCATCAACATTTAAAAATCCTGTTGAGGAGCCCTATGAGATTGGGTTTGCCTACATAGCCAAATGAGTCACTCATGGGTAGCATACTTGGGGTTATTTGAACATAGACTCTCTTTTGCAATTATCTTGTGATAATATACTTCAGTGAATCCACTTTGGGATAGGCTAAAAGTATAAAAGGGGCCAACCCTCTTTCTCTCTTGAGTTCAGTGCTTTTGAGAATCTCATCTCCTCTGTATCAGGAAGCACTGGTGGCTCAAGGCCAAGTCTATTTGGCAACTCTCGAGGCTCTGCTCAGCATGACTGACAAGGCCAGTGGTTGTTGAGCGGTTCAAGGAGCAAAAGGAGGGTGGAGCTCAGATTGTTCATGCTGGGCAGTTGGCAAAGACACACTCCCAAGGCTGGGACAATGCTTATTGATCAACAGAGACAGTGAGCAAGACAGGGGACAGTTTGCTGGCAGGTTTGGTCCATCCCTCACTGCTTGGGTTGGTTGGTACTAATTGTCCAAAAATCATTAGACTGGTGTCTTGGTGATCAGAAGTACAGTTTGCCCTAAGATTTTGGTTATATGCCTTGGTGTCTTGATGGTAAGAGTAGGCAGGATAAGAAAGAAGAATGAAAAGGATAAAATAAACATTGGGGAGAAAGTTTTCCACCTTTCTTGTCAGGCTGTCTGGACATTTCATCCTTTCACTTCCATCAAAGAACTGAGATATTTGTCTGCTCTGATAGATGGAGAAATGTGGATTTCATGCTGAAAAATATGTTGGCTGAGCACAACCACTTGATGTCAGCCTCTTGATTGCAGCTCTATGAATCCCCCAAGAGGTGAAGACCATTCTCAGTTGGTTCTACTTTTTTCTCAGTGGAGATCTGAGTTCCATAGATGAAGTCCAGGAGAGAGATCTAGGACTCATGTGTCTGATCCCTAACTAACACATCAACAAGGCAATCAGGGTTCTCAAATGCCAGGTCCTACTTCTGACCAGGAGGAACTGCCCTAACCTATGACAGAGGTGTACTTTCAAAAGATGTGTTAGAAAAGTCCTTACAAAGTGCATAGAGATCTGGGGAAGATTATTAAAATACAAAGGAAGCACTCCCCTAATAGTCAAAACTTATGATATATTCTTGAGCTTATTTAAAGGTAAAAACCATAATGTCTTAACAAGGGCCTAACAAGGAGCCTCAAGGGGCTTAATGCGCAGGCTGGGGGCCCAGAATGGCAAGATGGGGTCTCTCCAGGAGGCCATATGTGGGAGGAGGGCCTGAATGTGCTACTCAGCTCTGCCCAGCTGTCAGGTGTGGGGTAGCCAACAGGAGGTCCCTCCTTCTCATTCATTACTTACATTAAGCCAGCTGGTCAACCTCACTCTCTCAGGAAGAACTAGACGGGGGTGATGACATTTGAAGGAACCTGATTCTGGACAAGGACACCTTTAGATTTGTGCTTAGATTCACTTAAAGAAGAGGATCTGGAATGAGGTAAAAATGACTTTCAGGTGTGGAGAGAACTTTAAAATGGTGAATGTCCTCTCTATTTCCCCTCCCTGCCATCTCTTCTCTGTTTTCCCATCATTGAGCTTCTCTTTTGCACCTCCACTCCCCTGGACCCACCTGCATCTTGCCACATCCATCCTCCAAACCACTATTTATGACATTCATGTAGTCCTGCTCATCCTTTAAATCAATACTGAAGGCCCACTCTTCCAAGAAGCCTTTCTGGCTTGATGCTACTCTAGAGCGTTGTAAAATACAGAAACTCCTCACCTCTGTTCCAGGAGGTTTACCTTCATATCTCTTCAACTCTGAGATCTTGCTGTCAGTGTTGACACCTGGAATGACACATTTTTCCAAAGATAGACAGCTTAGCCAGATATCTGGTTTCTGGTAAAGGACAGGGACCCCTAACATGGGGCTCTAAGAAATTTGGCTGCATCACTCCTATGACCCTTCCTAATGCGAGGCACCTGGAGACAAAGAAACTTTATGATACCTTGAGAAATAACTATTCTTGGTGGGGCTCTGTATCTAGACAGGAGACCAATGACTCAGAAGCTGTTTTTCACTCTGTGACTTCCATGGAGTCTCTAAAGTCTCTGTCAGTCCTGTCTTCTTCACATACTCTGCTTATTTTCCCAGCCCCCTCTCCACCCAAGGTCACATGGAGATGGTGGGCCAGTTGCCATTTGGGCAGGCTAATAACTTGTTGCCCTTCACACTTCTCTTCTTCATTTGTTCAGCCTTCACTCAGAGCAGTCATTGTGAGCAGTGAGAGGTGAGGGTAGAGAAAGAAGACCCCTGATGGCAGGCTTGCCCCTCCTGTAGTGCCCTAAGTTATCCAGTTCCAGCGCCAAACTTGCTACCTGGTCAGAAAAACCAGAGCCTTGCGAGATAGGGGAGACTCTACTGGCAGGTGATCCATTCCTCACTGCTTGGATTGGTTGGTACTAGCTATTCAAAAATCATTAGGCTGGTGTCTGGCAGGACATCCTTGATGAACCAAGGTAAGTTTACCCTGAGATTTTGGTTATATGCCTTGGCTTCTTGTTGACAGGGATGGGGTGATAATCAAGAAAATGTGATGAGAAAGGATAAAATAAACATTGGGAATTGGACAAACCCTCCTTAGAAAAGTGATTGTTACTAGAACATGTCTCCTTGGGGTCTGAAGCTTACCCCAAAAGCTTAGAAAAATATTCTAAGCAGTATACAGTATTTTCCCTGAAAAGAGTTATTGTAAATATAATTTTCTTCATCTTAGAACACTTCCAGGACATGTTTTATTACTCCTTATGATGTAAGGGGTAATAAATTGACCAAGCTGCCCCTGCCTCTTAATCAGGTTCTTCTGTCATGATTCCTCCTCCAGAAGAATATCAAACACAACAGAGGTCTTCAGTCTTCATCTCTTCATCTCATTTTGGGACTAAGCAGGTTCTCCATGTCAACTCTGTTTTATCCAAGGATAGCATTGCCTGGAGGAGAAGAATAGGGCAGAGAATCCCAGGTGCTACAGAAAATGGAACAGGTCATGCTAGAGGGTGGGACAGGGACATCAGAGCCTTCTGATGAGGAGGAAGAATAAACAAGAAGAAAGATTGGGGAATGGTTTGTCCTACACGATCCCCTGGCAAACTCCTCAGAAGTCCTGAACTTGACTAAATCACCTTTGGGTTTTCCTGTAGGGTCTGGAGATGGCAAACAGGAGTGTTTGTCAATGTCCATTTGCAATTGTTATTGAGTGTTCTGATGTGTCTTCCTTTCCTTCTCAACTGGGGTATAAGAGAGGAAGGTGTACATTAGTCTGAATGCTCACACAGGTTCCCCATTTGACAACCAATCAAAATCCAGGAGGAAGGAGAATCAGTTCTCTCTTGACTTTTTCTCTGTCTCTCTCAATTTGTGCACATGTGCAGGTGCATGATGGAGAGGAGGTGAGGCATCCTGCCCAGGTTGGAGGGTCAGCATCACTGTTTCCTCCTGTCCATTATGTTTTCCTTATTATAAAAACAAACAAACAAACAAACAAACAAAACAGGACTATAGAAAATCACCAGCCTCCTCTCCTCCAGGGCTGGTGATGTGAAGGTCAAAGGAGAGAAGCTGATAAGAAGGCAGTAGACAAATGCAAGCGATTATGATCCTCTCAATGGATGACATAGGGCCTTCCCGATCTCCAGCCCTGGCAGCCCTCATCCTGACAGCAGGGCCTGAGTCTGCACCTCCCACAGCTGCTAGATTTAGAGATCCTGCGGAGGAGTCCCCACTGATCCCTTGAGACCCACGGGGCTATTTCCAGCTCTCCGGTTGTCTCCTCTCCGCCAGGACTTGTGTATCAAAGCAACCAAGGAGCCCTGGTTGTTGTTTTCCCTGGCACCTTTAGAGGTTATGAGCCTTTGCCCACCCCCAAAGCCTCTTCCCTCAACCAGGAGCACAGAGTTCCATGGATAGTCAGAGGCATGGGCCTCAGAGTCCACTTTGACCTCCTCAACACCAGCAGAGGAAATGGGGCTCCTTCAGAAACTTATCTAAGGTTTGCAGAGCCACACTGAACCCAGGTTTTCTGACTCTGGTCCTGGGCTCTTCTATCTTAACCTTTACATTATTTTTACTATGAGTAAACAAATAAAAATGGACTTTTACACCTAGGTCTAGTATTCATGCAAATGAACTAAACCAGCCCCAGGAATAACTGCAACAAGTGCTCTTGTGCCCTGGAGCTCTCATCTCTCTCCTCTGCCTCATCTTCTCAACATCCAGTGTTTGATGCTGTTCTCTAGACCCCAATTTTGGAGTCCTTCACATACTGGCAACATGTTAAGAGGAAAGCTAGTCTCCTCCTGGCTGTGTGATTAAGGACAACTCACTTAACCTCTCTGAGCCTCCATTTCCTCATCTATAAATGGAAGTAATGAAAACTTTGTCCTGACTATACCTCTAAGATAAAATATACAGTGGGGATTTGTAGACTACAAAGTGTCACTGAATGCCAGTTGTATCTTTAAACTTTCTCTTAAGGCTTCTTTCATATACATGGTGAAATTTCTTGTAAGAACCATGAAGAATTATCTTGGTGATGTCTAAACCAGGACCCATCAGTTCAGCTATGTGTGGTGCTGCTCTGTTTATACTCAAGTGTAGATTTGGCACTGGGATAACAAAAGAAGAAAATCATTGTTTTTTTTTTTTTTTAAGTTGGTTACAGTTTTTTCTTTTTTTTTTAAGGAGCAAAAGATCTAGGAATGAGCGTTGGAGTGAAGGAATGAGCATATGGGTGAAGGTTTGAGAAGAATAAAAACTAAAGCATGGGAGTGGCTCCAGAAGACCCCTCAATATCTATCGCAAGCCCTCTGCTGGTCACCCATCAAGGTCTTGTTTACTCTCTTTCTGGCTTCAGTCCTAGGTGTCTGGGTCAAGCCTACTCTGTTATTTTGGAGCAGGAAATTATTGACCCATAACACAAGCTTATAATAAATAGCCTCATGTCATAAAATGCAAGTCCTCCACAGAACCTTGCATTTGGAAAACACTGAGGCATTTGCAAGTTGCTGCCCAGAATATACTTGGTATCTTGCTGCCCCCTCCCATTCTTCTGTAGCACAGTTCAAGCAGGATAGCCCTCAACCTGGCAGGAACCAGAATCAGACCCTCACCCACAGACTGACCACTCGATGGGCATTTGCCCTGCCTTCCATTTCATGTTCAGCACCTTTTGAGGAGGTGCTGAAGTTAGCACATCTTAAAACATGCATAAAAGCAGAAGGGACAGATTGCAAAAAAGTAGCTCACTGTCGTCACACCCAGGGTAGGCAAATACACCTGGAATGTCTGTGGCCTCTCTATCTCAGGCTGGATAGCCATAGGCAGGGACTGAGGGGCAGGGCGGTGTATGGAGGGACTGAGCTGGAGAGGAAGGTGGACACCTTAGGCAGAGCTGAGCTCAGTCCTAGGGATGGCCACTTCTGCCAGCCTGGTGCAGGCCTTGGGGAGGCTCTCTCTGGAACCTGGCTTTTGAGGCAAGGAGACAGGGCCAAGAGCAGAATGGAACATGTGTGTTTCTGGACTGGATTTCTGGATTCAGGCCACAGCTGAAATTTCCAGAAATCCCCTAGGAGCCATGGAGGAACCTAACAGTACCTCCTAAGATCTTGGTCAGTTTGACTGTGTAGCAATGGGACCCTTTTTTCCTGTCAAAACTTTTGGGCTCTGTTTTGGCAAACTTTTTGTTTGATCCCTGATGAGGGTGGAGAAGAGCCTCCCCCACTGTCCTTATAATCAGCCATGGGCCTGGCAGGGAAGCAATTGGCCTGGGTATGGTCTGGGAAGAATCAGAAGGCTTCATTCCCTCAAAAGCCATATTTTTAAAGCTTGAAATCCTCTCATTAGGGTTTCATCCTTTTCACGTCAAGTTTTCTCCCTGCTAGTTAAAATGTAAATCCTTCCAAGCAGGGGAGTAGTGCCAAACCATCCACATCTTGGTAGAAAGGAGTTTCTGGTGGGTCCTGGGAGTAGCATATAGTGGGGAGGGCAGAGAAGGCATGAGAGTCCTGGACTCTGAGGGTCAGGGATATAAGTTTCAGGGAAGAAGGGGGCTGGGCAGGAAAGAATGGAAGGAACAGGACAGAACATGATTATGAAGCATAGCATAATGGAGCATGAACATTTGAGTCAGGAGCTCAGTATTTAATTTCCAGCTCCACCTCTTATTTAGCTGAGGTCTCTTCGAGCCTCAAATTCACCATCTCTAAGTGAGATTAATTATGCCTACCTTGCTTGTCTGCCTTCCAGGGTTGCTATGGGGACATGATTGGATGTCTAACGTGGAAGTGCTTTGCAGAGTGCAAAAGGCTCACCAAAGTCAGTGGTTGCTATTTGCAAGCCTCCCCTCAGCCTCCCCAGCCCACCTTCTGCCTCTCTGCTGGTTCTTGCATGCGGCTGCTGCTGGCCAAGCTACAGACCTGCTGACTGGGCTTCTGGTAGAGACCGCAAATAACACTCTGCCTCCTGTATCTCTCCAACCCTGTAACATCAGTATCCCCCTGGACACCACAGGCTGCCAGCCTCAAGCCTTCGTGAAAACCAATGGGTAGAGGCTCCAATGTCATATTTGGGAGGCTATGCCCACTGGCAGCAGGCGCTGATCGGTGCTATTGCTGTGCAAAACAGGAGGGGTGACAGAAGGGAGCCCTGGGGGGCATAAATGCCTTGGCCCCGAGCCCTCCTTCTCCAAAGGGCTTGATCTATGTCTCCCGGTGGCAACGGCTGGAGAACAGAGCCAGGCTGCCAGAGCATGATGCTGGGAACAGGAGAGAATTTGCCAAACTCAACTCTGGAACCAGTCACATTTGCCGTCTTTGGGAAAAGAGAAGAAAAGTGTCTCAGATCTGTTCTAGGCCCAGCGTCGGGGCTGATCAGAGGGGCAGGGGATGAATGCAGTTTCTCCTCCCCTGGAGTTCTCTTCTACAGGCAGATTTGTGAAGCTGGGAAACCATTTCCAGCATTCCAAAGCCACACTAGACAGGCATCCATATTGAGTGCACACATACTGAGAGGTTTGGTTTGGTTTTATCCTATTACCTCTCCTGTTATTCTCTGCCCCAGAAATACCCACTGAACCTCTGCCCAAGTTCAGTACATTATCTCAGACCTTGATGATACTTTCCTCCCTATACTGCTTCTAAACACACATACACAAGCATGCACACCCTCAAAACGTCCCGGTTCCATGAGAGAACCCGCTGGCTCTCTCAGGACTCTAATTTGGGCATGTAGTAGGTTAAAAGAAGAACCTAGTTCAATGGGTTTATCTGAGGAATGCAATGTTTTAATTATTTAATCCATCTGGAATTTATTTTTGTATTCACTCTGCAGTAAAAATAGAAAAAAGATGGAAAGCCACTCAGTTTGTTGTATCACTTTTACCCGGATATAAAAACAACAACAAAAATACTACACAGACATATTTTCCCCATGGGCATAGCTTCAAAAACCTTTGTAAAATACTTGCAAAAAAATTCAATATAACATTAGTGACACAACTTTGCTTTCTTTTAAGATGGTTGTATGTGTTAACTTGACCACAAGGGTAGAAGCAAGGAAAGAGCAAGGAGTTTGGAAAATTACAAATTTCTTCAAGCATCTGCTATGAAGCAGAAAGCCTAGAGGTCTTGGGGTCCTCCAAGGCCTCACTGAAGACCTCTACCAACTTCATACAGAAAATCCAAGAAGCTCTGCAGAATTGGAGAACAGGGAACCAGAAGCAGATGCAGTACTGATTCTGATCATGCTAAATCAGCATAGCTTTCAGGGGAGGTAAGCTCCAAAAGGATTGTTATAATGTGTAGTAGAGTCCAAATCACATCCTTTTGGTGTGAAACCCCAGGTGCTGGGCCAGGGAATGGTCCATCGTAGCTATGGACAGGCAGCTGCCTCCACTCTCCCCCTCAATCCACTCCCCACCCCACCATCATGGGTTTTCTGGGGCAGAAATTTTGTCATGTCAAATCTCAGGATTCAAATGTTTCAAGGATGTCATATGGTTTTGTAGCACAAGTCTCTGACTAGCAGGGACATCATGTCCTCCACACACTTTACACCCTTATCTATCTGAGGCTGGCGAAACTCCTTAATAAAGCAAAATAGGCCTTCAGGATCTGGCCTCTGCTCATCCTTCTAGAAACATCTTTACCACCCCTCTCCTATACCTGTTCTCTGATTGTACTAAACCATTTTCAGTTTCATGAACATGTCCTCCCTCTTATCTCTGTGCTTTGTCCTTCGCAATTCCTTTGGCCTGGAATTCTCAGCCTGAGTTAGGTATTTCTTCTCTGTGCTACTGGTAGCAGCAACTGTCTGGTCTTGACACCCATCAGAATACTTACTGCAGTATAATTGCATGTTTATCTATGCTCCCTGCTAGAATGGGGACTGCCAAGGGCCAGGGACATGTTTTATCCAGTTTTTATTCCTGGTTCCAGCACAGTGTCTGAAACAGGGTAGATGCTCAACATATTTGATGTAAGTTATTATGTCCAGCATTTAGCCCTTTCTCTGAAAGACTGTATAGTATAGTGAGGGAAGACAGAATGCTGCTAATTTCCAATAGGCACAGACTCAAAGAACAAAGACCTTGAGAGGAAAAAATAAATTTTAAGTTATGGGCAGTGAAGAGGTTTATCCAAAAAGAAATACCATCAATAACCCCAATATTATCATTCATCAGCCATTTCATTCATTAATTCATTTTATTTAATTAAAATTTATTTTGGGGGGGTTGGTGGGGAGGGGTGGAAGGAGAGGAGGAGAGAGGATCTTAAGCAGGCTCCATGCCTGGCATGGAGCCCACCGCAGGGCTCGATCTCATGACACCGAGATCATGACCTGAGCTGAAATCAAGAGGTGGACACTTAACTGACTGAGCCGCCCAGGTGCCCCTCATCAATTCATTTTTAAATAAAATTTATTGAATACTCTATTGGTCAGGATGAGTTAAGTGGTGGTGCCTTAACAAGTAGCTCTAAAAATCTCAATAGTTAAACACAAGAAAAGTGTATGTGTCTCTTGGGCAACATCTCCCATATGGGTTAGTGGGTGGGGACAATATTCCACACTACCTGGGAGAGATACCACCATCTTGTAGCTTCACCATCTGAAGCACATGGCCTTCTTGGTTTGGGGGGAGGAGCTAGCTGGGGGCCACAGAGTAATTATGCTGCGCTTCAACCCAGAAGGGACACACATCACTTCTGCTCCCAGGTTCTGTTCAGATTAGTCCCCGCCTGACGACAAGGAGGCAGGGCCATGTAGGAAGCTGAGAGTAAATGTTTGGTAAGTAGCACTCATACTGCCATAAGTACCAACCATGTTCGATATATTGAGCTAAACACTGAGGATAACATAAATGAATATGTACTCCCACTTCTCCCCCCCAGAGTTCATAGTCAAATGGATGATAAGAAGTTTAAGTATGGACATAAAAATTATAAGGCAGAATGTGCTGCCAGGCTTCTTAGCTACAGCGATCTTCTTGGTAATGAGCTCACTATAGTGAGCCAAGTTTCAGAGTCAAGTTCATAGGAGCCCTGCATTAATCCAGCCTCTTCGATACAATGCCTACATCTGTGCAATAATCCTGAAAGCACACTACTGTGGGGGATTTTTCTTCCCTTGTGTGAGCCTAGATACTGAAAAGTACTCAAGTTCATTTTTATTTTTCCCTTTTGGGCACAAGATTCTGTTCTGGTTCTGTTCTGATTCCTCATCTTCTCCTCTCTTCCCTTCTTCTCTAGGCAGGCTTTCCTATTCCCTCTTTCCTTTCCTCAGGAATTACATCCTGCCTCTTTCTCTGATCAAGGGAGCTGGCAGCTTCATATGAAATTCTGGTTTCATCTTGAGAGGCTGAGAATAAAGCCAAACCCTCCTCTAATATCAGGAAATCTTGATCTTTGGAGACTCAGAGAAAGTCAAAAGTGCCACAAAACAATGTATAAATGAACCTTTACTTACTTTGCATCTTGTTATCTGTGTTGAGGTACATAATACAATGGCAAAGTGCAGAGGCTTGTTTTCTGTCTTTCTCCTCTTTTATTCTTACCCTCTGCCAATTGTCTGGTGACCTTCTGTCACCACAAGTTATTCAAGCTCTCCATCTATGTCTGCACCTTCCAGACAGTCTCTGGTTTCACATCCAGCCTAACCCTTCCTTTCCTTCCACCCAATAAAAACTACCCGTCCTGAGTCGCCTTTCTCCTCAGATGACCTGTGCACAAAAGGCACCAAGAGCGCTGGCCTGGCCAACTGGTCGAACACCAAGAGGTACAAGATTATTTGTGGGATCCCAGGGCCCAGGGCTGCTCCAGGTTAGGAGAGGGAGGTCTGGCCCAGCCAAGTAGCCAGCTGGCTCTCTTGGCTGTATGTTACTGTCAGCTTTCTATCATGTACTGGTCTGGAATATGAATGTACTTGGAAGGCATAGAGTGAGGAGAATAAAGACCGTAGAGGGGCCACCTTGTGCTTTTCTCATATATTAGCAGCAGACACAAAGAGGGCTATGTGATCATAATCCATAAATAAAGTACATTTTTTTCACTGTCAATTTCCTCCGTAAAAATTCTCCCCTCCCATGTGCTTCTTCTGCACATTTAATTGTTACCTGTCAATGAATGATTGCATTTTTAGAAAGAACTGCTCAGAAAGGACCATGGGCAATTCAAAGGAATGAACACTAATGGCTGAATCTCAGGCATCTGTAATTGTGTCACTGGGAATATGTGTTTTCATGAATGAGGACCTCCCAGCAAGTCTAAAAGCATGCCACGTGGTCAAGGCAGCTAGCCTTGACCTGCAGAGTGGCATACTTCAGCTTCTACCCAATACAAAGCAATGAAGCTCATGCTTTGTTATAGTGCACAGGAGAAAAACAATTTGTGGCTAGTGGATGATTCACTCAGGGAGAAAGCTGAAGCTGGTTGTTGGGGATTTTCAAAGAGCAGATAGTGAAAGCTGATAAATACTTAAAGTGCACTACCCAAGTGAATAGTGGGGTGAAGTGAAAACAATTCACATAGCACTTAAAAAGCTACTTAACTTTCCTGATTCAAACCTTTTCTGGAGAATATTAATGTTAGTTGAGACCCTAGATGTTATCTCATCAAACGCCCAGTTCCCACAGGAATCCCCTTTCCAATGTTCATGAGACCTGGTGATTCAGCCTCTCCTGATCACACAGAGAACTGGCTGTTCATTGCCTTGTAAGCCACCTAGTTCCCTGGAGAATCACTACAACTGAAGAATGAAACTGTTACTGGTACCAGCACCTGTGCCTTTAGTTTGGTGAAGCTTACCCTCTTGAGACGCTCTGTTAAAACATGGACGCCCTTGTAATCATTTTGCTTTAAAACACTGTAGGAGGGGGGTGCTTGTTAGGGAAGGACTGAGAGACATTTGTTAAGGAAGGACTGAGAGACAAATGTTACGATTTCCCCAGTACCTGCCCAGAAGCCAACTCCTCCCATCACTCAGAGCTCCATGTTACCACCTCACTTTCTCTACTTCTCCATTGCTGTATTTGTAGTGTCGTCCTTTCTATCCATAGTTGCTCAGTTTTTCCCTCACTCTTCCTTGCCTTGTTTACAGACTGGAGCTCCATGTGCTACAACAGAGAGACACTAACATACAATGGCCTGAAATATAATCGTTTGTTTCTTTCTCAGGTAGTTGTCTAGCCCACCAGGCAGCTCTCTCCCTCCACCAGCTCACTCAGGGACTCAGGTTCTTCCCCCTCTGTAGCTCTGCATGGCCAAAGCTGAGCAGAGAAGACAGACTCCAAGGGCAGCAATTGCAGTGCAGGCAGGTGAGGCAGAAATTGCACACATTAATTCTACTCACATTCTAGTGAGAAGAATTTAGTCCTGAGGTCCTGCCTCACTGCTGGAAGCTGAGAAATGTGGTTTCTAGTGGGACAGACATGTGCCCAGGAAGACAGAATAAAGAGACTTGGGAGTTTGGGAAGGACAATTACCAGTCTACCACACATTTTATATCCTCCTTTCTTCTGTCTTTCCTTTTCTACTTTTTACTTTATTTTATTTTGTTTTATTATGTTCAGTTAGCCACTGTATGTACATCATTAGTTTTTGATGTAGTGTTCAATGATTCATTAGTCGAGTATAACACCCAGTGTTCCTTTTCTACCTCTTCCTGCATTCCCCTATCTGCTTCTCCTTTCTATCTGAACCAGCCATAATGTGCAAAGTGTATAATTGTGTGTGTGTATAGAGTGCATGTGTGTATATATACATGTATACTCATATGCACATATATCCACACACATATGTGTGTATATGGAGTGTATTTACACATATATGTGTGTATGCATATTCCATATATACATACATATGTAAAGAATCTATCTAGCTATCTATCTAATCTTTCTGTATACATACACACACATAGGTTGGATTGAATTTGAGAGGTCACAGCCTGTGTAGAGACATACCACCAGCACAGCACCATCCTGGGTTCATCTTTGTCTGGTTTCCCTCTTATGGTTTTGACTTTCCAGCAGGCCTCCTTCCTCAAAGATCCCAGGTGCAAGGAAGGTGGGGCTTCTGACAGCTCTGAGCAGTGTACTTAGCTTATAATTGAATGGGCTCGGACTTCACTGCAAATAGAGGAAGTGCATGCATAGGGAAGCACTTTCTCTCCCTCTGCCCTCACTCTTTCCTTTGTCATCAGCTGGGCTTGACCTCCCAGGTATTCACACCAACAACAACCAGACTCAACCATCTAACAGAATCTGTTTACGCACTTAGGAGCCTAACCCCTCAGGTCAAACAGGCAGTACCTACCACTGAAATATCAGAAAAGAAATAGACAGGGGATTGCCAAAGAGAGGGATTATAGAATCCAACTTGGAAATTCAGGCGGTAGGAAATAAGTTAGTCATCTTCCAGCTATTATGCATGCAACAAATGTCTAAAATATTTTTTGAAATTGTTTTGGAGGGTGGTAGGGAATGAAGTACAAAGATGACTTCTTTTTAAATACTCCAAAATGCTACCTGCATAAAGAATGAACAAATGTCAGGGACAGGCACATCTTGGACTGAACTTCAAGTGAACTGATGGCAGGCCTTTCCATTCTGAAAATATAAAAATTGAAAGCTGCCAGGGCTCAGAGCAGACCATGCATTTGCATCCTATTTAAATAATGTGCAAGAATCTTTGGTTGGATGGGAGTTTTTAGCCTTGTCAGAGAACTTTGGAAGTACTCAGAGTGGAACTGCCAAGGATACCCATGGGCCGTGTCACCTGACAGCTTGAAACTAGCTCAAATGCCCACAGTGAGTCACTCCCACACCTGCGGAGAAGGGTCTTCTATATTCCAGTGGCAAACCAGGTACGCCTGTCAGAAACCTTCTCTAGGTGCACCTGGTCTAGAAAGCGGTACTTTCTGATGCTTGAATTATGAGACAGAATCTCCTCCTACCATCTGCCAGCAGTTCAGCTGCTCACATGCACATTTTACCAAACGGTTCCTGAAGTCTAGAGCCCAGGGCTCTGTCACAGGATCTTCCCTCCCTGCACTGGTTTTCTAGGCCTCCCTACAGTAACCCAAAGGTTGAAGCCCCAGAAGATATCAGGCTAATGCTGGGAAACATCCCAGTCAGTGAAAGGAAAATCACATGCCGTAACCATCACACAGTGTACACTCAGTCAACATCTGCTGAGTGAGTTAACAGAACAATACAGAATCCACTCTTGGAAAAACAGCCTATGGATCAGTGGCCAGGCCATGTGGGATTCTCCAGAGGGGGATCCTACATATTAAGTATGAGAAGCAAATAACATTTATTATTACCAAATCAAATTTATTATTTGGTAGGAATAACTGAGATACGCTTATCTAAATAATTCAGGAGAAAAAAACAGGAGTATTACTCTTATTTCTGATGTGTATTAAGGGCGTTGTTGTTTTGTTTTGTTTATACTTTCATCACTATAGAACATGAACCTCCTTTTGCCCCACAGTTATTCGGAAGGATTGGAGAAAAGAGATCACCGTTAGGAGTGTGCCTGGAACAAGACAAATCCCCCTCATCCCTAGAGATAAATTATTTCTATCCATAAATTGACTCTGGTGGCAGATTAAAGGTGCTGCAAATTATGCCATATGCCTCCTTTTAAGTGATGGCTCCTATTTGCCCTCCCCTTGAATCTGCATGGCTTGTGACTACTTTGACCAATGGAGTATGGGAGAAGCAAGGTTGCTGTGAAGACTAGCAGCTTCTGCCTTGGTCTATGGGACCTGAGCCACCATGTGAATGGTCCAGCTATAATGACAGAGAGATCATGTGGCGATGCCCTGAGATACATGAAAAGGGAGAGTCCAGGTGACATCAGCCATCCCCACCAAGGCACCGTGTGTGTGTAAAGTTGTTGGATGCTCCAGGCCAGCCCAGCTCCCAGCTGAATACCACTGAGTGACTCCAACCACTGCCACAAGGAACAGAACAACTATTCCGCTGAATTCTGCTCAAAGTCTTGACTTACAAAATAGTTTTAAAATCTGGTTATTGTTTCAAATCCACTGGATTTGAATAGCTTTTTGGAGTAGCTACTCCACTTGGAATCGCTTTTTATATAGCAATAGATAGCCTGAAAAATCATACACATGGTTATGAGATCAAATTAGCAAAAAGTGATCAATTATGAATTCCCTGCATAAGGACATAAAATTCCCTGCATATTTTTTTTCTTTTTACTTTCAGAGCAGAGGAATGATCTGGGGAGTTTGGGAGAGCCAGAGAAAATGGTCTCCCCAAATCAGGGATAATGACTCACCAAAGCTAAAGTAAATAGCATTAAGTTTAGGTACTCAACAAGGAAATACAAATTCATGAACAGTGAGCTCTCCAAATGAGAGCTCTGTGACCGCAAGCAGCACAGCCCCTGACCCACACTCACTGGGACTTGCACCACCTGGAACTCCCCAGAGCATCCGGTATCTGCCCTTCTTCTTTAAGACCCAGCGAGCCTGGATCTCCTCCCTTGCTTCTGGGGGGAAGGGCCATCACAGCGGGCCCTTGCTGGCCTTCCGAGTGACAGGCCAGCAGCCATACGAGCGTGAACCAGGAACCGGTTGTGGAAGGCTGTTGGATCAGAGTGGAATTAAAGTAGTTCATTTTCTAAAGTGCTGGGAGACCTGGCGATGAACCTTCGTGAAGTGAAAACCATAACTAGAGCACCCTCACAGAGATGCCGTTCATCATGGGCCCGACGGGTCTGTCAACGAAAAGCGCTCTCTTTCTCCTGCTGATACACAAAGCAATCTCGTTACCCTGTGCTTTAGTGGGAGGACCACTGGACTCTGTCAGTGAGTCCTACCCCCGGGGGTCAGAGTGACACATGCATAATCAGGGCGGTGCAGAGCAGAGATGGGATGGGGACTCCCATGTCTATACCCCTCATATTTCCTCAAATCATGAATAGAGGTAGTTTGAAGTGAGGGTAGTTGGGATGGTTTGGGATGGGAGTGAGACCCAGTTTTGTTTCTTGTTATTTTCTAATTGAGATGGAATGTAGAAGTGATCTCAGGAATAAGAAGGATATTTTTACTTCCCGGTGACCTGAGGCCAGCAGTCAGCTGATAGCCTAGGTAGGAAACAGGCCAAGTTAGCTGGCACCGCCCAGAGCACTGACGCACTCCCATCCTCATGGCTCCTCCCACCTCATGACCCCACAGAGCCCACAGAAGGGCACCAGCTTAGATTCACCCCTACTTTTACTCTTCCTTACCAGCCATTAGCTGTATCTCTGAACACATTCTCTCCCTTCCCAGACTCAGTTATCCAGATGGGGGCTTTCAGACCCCTCTTCCCAGCTTCTAAATTCTAACCAGGTGAGTCAAGGATAACCAGATTCCTTGTTGGGCCACAGGGAGCTCTTCCACAGAGCTGACTATGTATCACATCTGATCTGTCTCACAGTTATTCTGGAACGGTCCATTAAAGAGCAACCCACAAGTTCTTCTTCAGGTTTTCCCGAAGTGTAAAACTCCAGGATTCTGGGAAAGTTCTGACAAGCACAGTGATTCACTTGCAAGTTTTCCTGAGGCATCTGAAGTTTGTTGGTTGTCTTTCTCTCTCATTGACCCTTCCCAACCCTGGTCATAAATGCACTGTTTGTGGTTTATGGTACCCTGTTCAGAAAGCCTTTGATAGGACTATCTCTTCAATGTTCCCCTGTATCACCTTTGGACACCCTGACCACCCCCACACCCTCCCACAAAAGGTCTGTGTGGAGTGGAGGCAGCACCCCCTCTAGTGGCCAGTGCCTTTGGGTCTCCAACTCTTGCCCAAGGCTGCTGGGGAGACCAGGCCAAATAGTTTTCAGGGGTTAACCCAGAAGGAAAACAAAACAAAACAAAACAAAACACTTCCTTTGGTTTTTTGAACAGAAATCCTTTCTCTATCCAATGCAAAGGATCACTCATGTGAACGACCTTCTGTTTCCCCTGCCCTCTGCTCTGCCCCCCGCTGCCCCCAAATTGGGTCAGCATAGGAGCATAGAGGGCTGGCTAATTGCATTCTCTGGAACTCAGTATCTCTGTCTTTCATATGGGAAAACAATCCTTTCTGCTGCTAACATGTGGAGTACCCTACCCACAGGGAACTCTTCTCTGTCTAATTCTTCACGGATGTTTCCCGACATCAATGACCCTTCTTCATTGACATCACAGTGGTCTGTATAACATAAATCTCATTCTCTGCTTAGAGCTCTTCTATGACAGGCTTAAAATCAAAACATTGGAATCGCAGTATTCATCCATTCCTTGACCCACTCCATACCAGAACAAGTGGGCTTCAGGGACGGAGAGTCTTAAGGGACTTACAAGGCAGTTTTCTGGGTGTTGGACAACAAAAGTGACACTTCTCCCACCCTTCACTCCTACTCCAGCTCGCAGGTTCTCACCAGGTGGGTAAAGAGTCATCTGAATTTCTGCTGGGTGTGAGGAGTCATAAGCAGGCCCAGATTTATTTGGGTTTGCTCTTCAGGGGTTTCCCACTGCCTGTAGAGTGAAGCTAGAGACTTCAGTGTGCCCCTGCCCCCAGGGCTCCTCTCCCTCCACTGCCTTCTCTTCCCTGCATGCACAGAGCTGCAAGAAGATTCCCAAAGAGAGAGATGGCTCTCTAGTCCTCCTGGTTCCATACCTGTGGTTTCACAAACTCATACCCAGGCTCCCTGGTTCCTCGCTGAGTGCTCTCATGGTGCCATCCTTAACCCCATGTCTTCCCTGCACCCTCATGATGGCTGAAGCCCCTCTAATGTACACACACACTACCATAGCCCCGTCTCTCAAGTTGTGTGTGGAAAAGATCATGGATTCCCAGGGAAGATAGGAGCTCCACAAACTCAGCCCAGCCCACTCATTTTCAGGTTCTTTGAAGAACTTACAGAGAAATCAAGTTGACAATGTCTTATCATAACACACTGTCCACCTCATAATCTTCTCTCCCCAAGTCTCCTTAATGTTCAGCATCAAGTGATATCATCTCAAAAGAAGACCAGGATTTAGGAAGAGCGGTATTTTGTAGCCTTGAAGATTATGATTCAGTTCTACTCTTTCTACCCCCAGGCCTTCTGTTATTCAGACAAAATTATCTTAATTCCTTGAAACCCACTTTTTGGAGATATAAAACTTGGAGACATCTTCATAGATTTTTTTTTAATTGGAGATTTTTGCCTAAGAATATTCTGCCCTCAAAATTTCTTTTCTCTTGGCATTTTCCTACACGATTCATCTGGAGACTATAACTGTTTAATAAATGTGAGCAGTGAGGATAATTCTCAGACCCAACTCTTTGGTGTGGATGGAGGAATCAGGAGAGAGAGCAGGATCCTTTCTTCTTGGTGAACACAAGACAGGAAAAGTCTGTGAGATAAAGGCATTTCACCGACGCATTTCTGGGAGTGATCTTTGTGCTGACTTTTTGGGTCCTCCTTACTCTGATTTTCAGTTATTAAGGCAAGGGCTGAACTTTGCCCTGGATTGTGGCAATCAGGAAATGGGTCTGATCTGGTTAGTCCTCAATCCAGGTGAGTAGACCCACACTGAAGAGCATTCAGTTCTCTTTATAGAGGTATAACGTAAGCCATGGATACACTTGAAAGCGACTATGTTAATTGACTCACTAGATTAATCAAAAAGCTGCTTTGTGATTGAAAAAGTCACAAACCTGAGATGTCGCCTTGGCCCTGTTGAGAGGGAGGACTCTCTAAGGAAGACTTTGTCATAGATTTCTTTCTTTCTTTTTTTTCTTTCATAGATTTCTTTATAGCAGCTTTGAGATGCTATAAGGAGGGGCTAGATATTGATGAGAATAACTTGATCTTCATCCTTGGGAGAAACCTCCTTGAATGTTGCTTCTCACAGAGCCTGGTAAATATTTTCAGTTGGCAGAGTTTGTGGTTGGCAAGGTTAAGAAGCCAAGATTCCCTATTCTGGCCCATTGAAGAATAAGTAAAACATGAAATAGGTGGGCGGTCTTATCACATGTACTTTCCATAACAGAGATTTTGGAGTTGAAAATGAGACAATATGACTTGGTGACAACATCATAAAAGTTACTTCAGTGGAATGTAAATACACTTCCTTGGTCCATACACATGCGTGCATGCACACAATCACAGAGCTGCAATAAGTCAAAAGCTTTGTTTTCAAAACGAAGGGAGTGTGTGGTGCTCAGTGCAGTCAAGCAAACGCAAAGCAGAACAGACACCATCCTGAAGAACACCCTGGAAACTGAAGGTAGGAGGAGTGGGGTCTGGGGATGAGGAGTGTGTCCCTCAGAAGCAGAAGACAAGCTCCAGAACCCGCTATTTGGGGTTTATTGAGCTATTTGCCTGGAGGAAGACTTGCATTCTTGTGGCATGTGCTTTCTTGCATCTTTCATCACTTAAGCAGTCTCTTATCCCTAGAGGGATGGATAAGACTTCAGAGGAGGAGACTCCGACAAGTCCATGGGATCCCATGAGCAGATTTTTTCCATGGGTTGTGAATGCACAGAAATGAGCCAGCATCCCCCAGCTAAAGGAAGGATTTTTTCTGACCCTTTGTCTTCCTTTACATAGATATTTAAACTAGTCATTACAGATGGCAAATATTTATGTAGATTTTTTTCTCTTGGTTTATATAGTGACCCTTGTTAGTTATTCTAGGATTTTACACAATGTTTTTCCCACTAAAGAAAAATCAATGCCACATATGTAAATGAAAAGCTCATATTCTCTCTCTCTCTCTCTCTCACAAACACACACACACACACACACACACACACACACACACACACACACAGTGGCACTCAGTTTTGGTTCATTTTGGCCAACCAAAGAAGTTGCCATGTGCTTTTTCCTTTGGACATCCCCAAATGAGTTGGAGTGGAATGGATTGTTACTAGGCAATATTTTATACAGGTCGATTTAGCCATTAATTACTCTGTGGTTTCTAACTAATTCCTTCCTTCCCTTTGGTGCAGTGCATCCTTTCAAGGAGAAAGAAGTTTGAGGGTTATTTGGCAGCTTCACAACTTTCATTTGCTTAAAAATGTGGAGACACCACCTAGATTGGAAAAAAAATGAAAGAGAGTTACCAAGTCTGTCGCTCCAGGGAAGTACAGTCATCCAAGCTCACACATTCCATCCAAGAATGTTCCTGGCTGAGCCAATTCTCCAAGTCAGATACAGGAACAAAGCCTTTCATTTGGGCACCCAGATGCTTGACTTAAAGGACCCATGAGAGAATATATCTGAGTGGGAACAAAGGAGGTCTACAGAAATGATGACAACCAAGTACCTAATGCTGAGCTCTACTTTCACATGTATTAGGGCCCCTTATGTAAGTATAAGTTCTAAATAAATTCTGAACTGAACCTAAGATAGTTGAGATTGACAGCAGCCATATGTAGTAGCTAATTTCCACCATGGGATGGGATGATCACATTTACCTTTGGTTGGTTAATACCAACATTAGCTGCTAATATTAATGATACCTGACTCTATAGATTTGCAAGTCATTTGTGTTAACATGAAGGTGATTAACTACTAATAATACTATTTATATGCAGCATTATAAGACTATCTATTTTGCTTGCATTACCTCATTTAGTTCCCCCAACATCTTTGTAAGGTAAGCACTAATATCATTTCCATTTCCCATCTGAGACTTCAAGAGGTTAAGTAATTTGCCAGGGTCATCAGCACAGCTGATTTCAAACTCCACTGCAGAGCCTGATTCCTAGACTTTAAGGTATACTGACATTTGTTATTTAGAAACTTACCAGCAACTCTTAGGGTAACTATGCCTATGTCTCCTATGGCTCTGATTAGAATGCTAGCTTAAAAAATAAAAGAAGAATGCTAATTTTCATAAGGGTAGAAGTCAGCTTCTCATTTTCTTTCATTTCCTTTAAAATACTCAACACAGAACTGTGCCTAGAATGAACTAAATAATGTTGACTCACTCACTCAGGGAATTTAGCCAATAATTAACTCTTAATCTCCTTCCATCTTGCTAAGTGTTGGCCGTTCTGCTTCACCCTCAATTGCTGCTTAAGTCTGTTAAGATACTAAAGAGAGGTTTGGAAACAGGATTGTGTGTTGATAATTATTTTTCCTGGATTCATGATAATATTTAAGGGGAAAAGGCTAGGGGTGAGTTTATCAATGAGAAAAGTAGTGAATAGAAGCTAGAAATAGAGAAGAGGGAACAGAGAGAGTGGAAAGTAGAAGGTAGGAGAATTAAGGAAAACCATTGATAGAGAAGGATAGTTCCAAAAGAATTGTCTATGTTTATATTGATGACAATTTGAGCATTTGATACACAGCTTTATGAATTTTTATTTGGATAACTTGAGCTTACAACAACTTGGCTCTGAATCTAGGCAAAGGAATAAAAATGTAGCAAACAATTTCAAGAAATCTGCAGAGATAGAGAGCTATGAAGTCAGTGAGTAGTTCATATAAGCCTACAATAGAGGGTAGTGAGATGGGTTTCTATCCAACCCCTTCCCTCTCTCACAGAAGGAACTCCTTTTCCCATGGAGACAGAATAGTCTGGCAAAGTACTTTGCTGTCACTCTGCTTGGCCATATTTTCTTGAAGACATTAAATGACAGTGGTCACAAACAAACATATAAATGTCAACCAGACAGTAGTAAATAAGTATAAATGAGTACCTGGTTTCCCTTAGTATGGGAAGATCCAAGAGACATGTGTTATGATGCCTTCTATATAATTTAGTTGGAAGGACCCCAAAACAAGGATGGCAGAATACATGGCACACATACTGCCCTTATCTCTGCTTGTCCTTGGGCAGATGTCTTAAATCAATCATGATGCACATTCTCACCAAATTAAGATGCTGCTTCAGAATCCTTTTTATCACTGCATACATATGTGCAACCTCTACTAACCATTCAGAGTTGTCCTAAGAAAGGAGACCTAGTTCCCATCCTTGCCCTGGACCATCACAAGTAGAAAAACAGCAGTCTAAAATGGTGAATTATTCTATGATATATTATGATACAGTATAATGAGGAGTTCAGAGGACATGGACATGCCTCGGGGCCATGGTACATGGACATTTTTACCAACAAAGCAGGTCTTGAGCTCCATGTAGGAGGAAGGCTGTGGTTAAGATTGGCATAAGCAAAGGAGGGGCCTACCCATGACAAGAACATGGAAGTAGGCCCTGTATGGACAAAGCAGGTCCAACATTCACAGAAGACAAGCAGAACTTGAGGAAAACTCACTCATTCACAACCATCTGATGGAGGACTAAGAGTCCAGCCTTGGTGGGTGCTAAAAAGGGAGAGGGCTGACTGCTTAGCAAATGTTGCTAAATAATATAAACTAAAGAGGGGCAGGGGGAAAGGCTAATGGCCAGAAAATGTAGTCAGATATCCAAGCAGAGCTGAGAGTCACCAACCTAGAGGACTATTAGAAGGGCCACATGGAGATTCTGAACTTCCAAAACTAACGTATGGGAAATTTCTTCACGGTGCTGAATTTTCAGTAAAAAATGCGCAAAGAAGTGTAAGAGATCACAGGAAAATTAGAATGCCTTATGGTTTTCCATCATGAAGAAGATAAAGCAGCTGAGGGTAAGGTGAGGTATTTACGACTGCCTCTTCTCAAGAAAGTGGTCTGTAACAAGTTGTTTTAATTTCCAGTGAGGGCAGAATAGAAAGGGTTGTCTTGTAGCAAGTGGTATTTAGGAGAGACACAAGAAGTGCTCTATTTAGAGTTGTTGGAGACTGGTTTGGATCAAGAATGATATGATGTCTCTTTTACTGGGTGCCTTTAAGAACAAGAGAAATGCCCATAAACTTGAGTTATATTACATGCAGTTCTACCTGGAGGCAAAGAACAAACTAAATGGCCCCTGAAAGTCCATTCCAGGCAGGATGCTAAAGCTGTAAACAGTATGCAGTCCCAGACTAGCTAAGTAGGGCAGTGTCTTGGAGAAGCTCCTTCCATGCACTATTTGATGTCTTGCATTCTGTCCCTCCTGCCTCCCTTGCCTATAACCACACCAGTGCTCATATAAGTCAACAAGAACAGAATGTAACCAACTCACTGACATTGGGTATTTCCCAAACATCTCTTCCTTGGCTTGCCTTGCTAACCACCTCTTATACACATTGCCATTCCCTTGTGTGAGTCAGGCTGCTTTGCTGGAAATGAAATTAACTAAATGGAGGTGAAACCAATTTGTCCCATTTCAAAAGAGATAGAAGGTGCCATGGTAATCTACATGTTTGTGGAACTCACTACAAAAATGGTACAGGGGATATGGCTTGAAAGCCTTCAACAGGGTTGGTAATACTGTCAGATCTAAACATTTTAGGCAAAATTATATTTAAGGCTTTGAACCCTGGTGTTCCTAGCAGAAGATACCAATGAGGAATATTGCAGCCAGAACTCAAATTCTTAAAATTTAATTTTTATTAAATGAAGTCTAACAAAGAATTTTAACTTGCTTGTGCCTTTCATTTTCATTCTCTAAAGTGAAGTTCAGGCCACACCTCTACTTAAGTATTCAAACAGAATGTTTTGGAAGAAAAGGACAGTAGCCTTAAAGGTCTAAGAGCCAACCAGAGAAATCTGCTGCACTTGTATCGGGCACCAGGGGAAAAAAAAAAAGAATATTAGTGGTTGGACTACTCAAGGTCTGCACTTATTGTCAAAGTGTGGAGGGCAGTATCACTTAGCAAATTCTAGGAAGCAACACAAACCAGGAGAAGGAGAACTGCCAAAAAATATACTCATAAGATATTTTAGCATGAAATGATTGTACTTAAGAAGAAGCCAATTCTAAAATTATAGGGAGACTCTCCCATTCCCTAGGAAGACATAGAAGGATGTAGGTTTCTGTATTTCTCCACAAATTCTGATTGCTTTCTTTTCTTAACAAGGAACATGAAATGGTATAGACCAAGGGGTGTGTGTGTATACACACACACACACACACACAAGGATGGTACAGTCAAGTTGACCTGGAAAAATTCCAATGCAATTTTCAAAGAAAGGTAAAGGGAGTCTTGAAATCAGCAGAATACTTTCCATTATTGAGATATAGAAAAGGAAATTTGTTCAAAAGGAATGTAATGAAGGAGTGGATACAACAATGAAGGAATTAAAAATATTGATCTTGAAGGTTCAAAAAAATCCATAGACAGATATCCAGTGTACTGTGTTTGAAATTTTATACTGACTTTATAGTACTCTTCAGTGAATGGGCAAATGTGTCATCCCCCAAAAATGAATCTATTTATTTTCCACCTTGAATTGGCAGTTGGGTCTGTGTCCTGCCCTCCTAGACTTATTTCTCTTGAGCTAAGAAGTGGGATTTCTTCCCCAATATCCAGCATCCCTCCCACCCTATCTCTGCCCAACCCCCATTATAGAAGCAGCTAAAAGTCCCAAATAGTGTCATCTGTGATTTCCTATTTAATCGATTAGTATTAAACTTCAAGGGATTCCAGCCATTCTTCTGATAGCTGTACAAAATTTATGGTGGATGTTTCTCTCAGCCTTTTCTTCTGTGGGGCGACTGGGTATATTCATCCAACAGCATTCATCCTGTTGTTGATATTTGGCCCTGAGAACAAATCTTCTGAGGCCCAGGTTGGAGTATGCACGGCATTTGGGGTGGTCCTTAATGTAGTGCACATCCTTCTCTTCCTGCCTCCTCTTCTTAAAGGCATGAAGACCTGTGCTGAACAATGACTGCCAGTCACTGTGTTTGGAAGTTAGTCTCTGAGACTGTAGGAGCCCCCACATTCAGGGGAAAGAGACAGAGCTCCAAGACAGCAGTGAGATGAAAGGACTTCAGGGGAGTTTAACTAACACTCCTGTTTAGTCAGTGTATTACATTCCTGAGGTTACTGTAGAGAAGTGCCACAAACTCAGTGGCTGAAAATCATAAAAACTTACGCTCTCACGGTTATGGAGGCTAGAAGTCCAAAATCTGGCAGGACTGTGCTCCCTCCAGGTGCTCTGGGGAGAATCCTTCCTGTCTCTTCCAGCTTTGGTAGCTACTCCGGCCTTTCTGACTTATGATGGCATTACTCCAATCTCTGCTTCTACCTTCACATCCCCTTTTCTTCCATGTGCCTCTCTTTGCTCTGTGCCTGTCTTATTAAGTATACATGTGATTATATTTAAGGCCCACCTGATAATCCAGGATAAGCTCCTTTTTTCAAAATCCTTACTTCAATCACATTCATGGGTTCTGGGGATTTGACATGAAAATCTGTTGGGGGCCATTTTTCAGCCCACCACAGTAGGAAAGAAAACTAAAATTAATTTTGCATACAGTATCCCATTTAAATTCTACACCAGTATATCAGGTATTCTTATTCACATTCTACAGATGAGGAAATTTGAACTTGGTGAAACTTTCCCAGATCACTGAGTTAATAAGCAGAGGACTTGCATTCTGTCTGACTCCTCATTCACTCTGTTCTACAGGCTGTGATGAGCTGGGGATGTTGCACTATTATTAGCTGTGTGCCCCCGGGTGAGCCATTTGACCTTTCTGGGGCTCACTTTGCTCACTGGTTGATAAGTTGGTTATCTCAATGTCCCTTGCATCTTTATGATTCTTGTATCAAGAAACATCCAATGCCCAAATGAAATTACAATATGGTTTGGATAGAGTTAGTGTTAGACAGAGGAACTGTTTTGACCTTGCTGTCACCAAGAAATTCTTCACAGAGAAGACTGAGCTTCTTGAGGGTAGGGACTAACTTATCCAGTTCCTACTTTCATTCTCCAGTAAGTACTACAGTAAGAGCTCACTCATATGGTCAGTCATTCTTTTTTCATATATTTATTAAGCACCTTCAATTTTTTCCAGGGACTTTAGGCACTAAGAATACAATGAATTTTTGAAAACACAACATAGTTCCTGATGGAATTTAAAATGATCAGATTGAAGAAGTCAACTCACTTTCTCTGTAGCAAAATGGATTAGTTAATTCTAGGAACCTTTGGAGCAGTGGTTGCCAAATTTCAGCCTGCATCAAAATCCCCCAGGGAACTTACTATAATAGTCTCTTCTTCGATGGGTCTTGACTGGGGCCTTAGAATTTCCATTTTTAATAAGTTCCCAGGTGCTGATACTGGTGGTCCAAGAACTACATTATAAGGATCACTGCTCTAGAGCAATAATTCCCAAACAGCGGAGCTAGGTTTCCTAGGTCCACAGACCTCCATATGGACCCCTATCACCATAGGCTACTATGGCACTTTATGAGCAGTAAGTATAGTCTGAATAAATAAAAGCAAAACTACCATTATGTGGGCTTGTTTAAACATTTTGAAGTTAAAAAGAAATTTTCGCTCTTAAAAACTTTAGTAACCCTTGAACAAAAGCCAGAAAATCAATCAGGTTTTATCTTTTTTGCCAGCACTAATCTTTTGGCAGAGGTTTCTATAGTGTTGTGTTGAGAACAAACTGAATTCTGCATTTTGGTTCAGTGGTAAAGAAGGCCATAATTGATTATAAATATTTGTCTAGATGAGGGAGAGGGAATAAAAGAATCTATATGGGGGGGCGGAGCAAGATGGTGGAGGCGTAGGAGACCTGGGTTCCGTCTGGTCTCAGGAATTCAGCGGGATAGGGATCAAACCATTCTGAACACCTACGAACTCAACAGGAGATCAAAGAAGAGAGTAGCAACAACTCTCTGAACAGAGAAGCAACCACTTACTGGAAGGTAGGACGTGCGGAGAAGTGAATCCGAGGCGATATTCGGGAGGATAGACGGCGGGGGAGGGGGCCTCCGTCGGCCGCTTCTGGCAAGTGATAGAGCCGCGGAGCACAAAATCGGAACTTTTAGAAGCCGGCTCCACTGAGGGACGTCACTCCAGTGGCTAAGCGGGGGGTAGAACCCTCGCTGGGACAGTGTGGTCTCAGGACCCTCGGGGTCACGGAAAGACCAGGGGTGCCTGAGTGCGTCAGAGCTCCCAGGTATCGGAGCGGGGAAGCCGGCTGCAGAGAGGGAGCAGAGGCGCGGGCTCTCAGCTCGGGGTTGCCATAAACTGTGATCCGCGGCCCAGTTGGGCCACTGCTCCTCCAGCAGGACCCAACAAGCGGCAGATCTGGGGAGACTCCCCTTCCTCCCTCGGGAGGAGCGGCGCGGGAGCGCACTGCAGGGATCTGCTGGGTTTGGAGACTCCACACGGGGTCGGGAGCCAGAGATAGAAACACTCGGTCACAGACCGGGTGAGCACGCAGTGCGGCTGGAGACCGGGGAGACGGGAGTGCCTGCTTTTCTCTGGGGGTGCAGTGAGGAGCAGGGCCCCGAGTTCTCAGCTCCTCCAGGTGGAGCTTGGGAGGCCACCATTTTCACTCTGGTCCTACAAAGCTGTACCGAGAGCTTGGAGGGAACAAAAGCACCAGAGAGCAAACCTGAGCAGATTGTTTAGCCCGGACCGACAAGGGCGGGGCAATTCTGCCTCCGGCAAAGACATTTGGGAACCACGGCAACAGGCCCCTCCCCCAGAAAATCAGCATGAACAGCCAGCAAGCCAAGCCCAAGTTTATCGATCAAGGAGAACGGGAGAACTCCAGCGCTAGGGGAATACTGCACATAGAATTCATGGCTTTTTTACCATGATTCATTAGTTTTTCAAAGTTGATTTTTTTAACTGTTTTTTTTCTTTTTTTGATTTTTTCTTTTTTCCCCTTTTCAACCAACATCTTATCAATCCCTTTTTTAAAAAAAATTATTTTTCACTTTTTAGAGTCATATTTTATCCCTTCAAAGTAGTTACCCTTATTTTTGGCATATATATTTATAAGTTGTTCTCTCTTTAAAATTTTGAGATACAGTTTCTTCTAACAGATCAAAATATACCCTAAATCACTAGCGTATAGCTTTGTTCTAGTCTCCTGCCTGATCACATTCTCTCCCTTTTCTTTTTTCTTTTTCTTCTTTGTTTTTTAATCTTCTTCTTTCTTCTTTCAAACAACTTCTTATCTTTTCAATTCCTTTTATAAAATCTTTTATAATTTTAATCTTTACAGTCATCTTCCATCCCTTCATTGTATCAACCCTTATTTTGTACATATATAAGTCTTTCTTCTTTTAAAATATTAGGAGGCACTTTCTTCTAACAGACCAAAATACACCCAAAATCTAGTGTGTGGCACTGATCTATACACTAGTCTGATCATATTTGGTCATATTCTGTTTTTTTTGTTTGTTTGTTTTGTTCTCTTTTTGTTTGTTTTTATCTTTATCTTTTTCTTTTTTCTTTTTTTTCTCTTTCTTTTTTCTTTCTTTCCCTTTCTTTTCCCCTGGTTTCAGGTCTTTTCTGATTTGTATAGACTATATTTGCTGCAGACGTTGTTGACCTGTTAGCATTTTGTTCTCCCATTCATCTATTCTCCTCTGGACAAAATGACAAGATGAAAAAAATCACTTCAGCAAAAAGAACAAGAGGTAGTACCGTCTGCCAGGGACCTACTCAACAGACATTAGTACAATGTCAGACCTAGAGTTCAGAATCATGACTTTAAAGATACTAGCTGGGCTTGAAAAAAGCGTGGAAGTTATTAGAGACACCCTTTCTGGAGAAATAAAAGAACTAAAATCTAATCAAGTCGAAATCAAAAAGGCTATTAATGAGGTGCAATAAAAAATGGGGGCACTAACTGCTAGGATAAATGAGGCAGAAGAGAGAATCAGGGATATAGAACACCAAATGATGGAAAATAAAGAGGCTGAGAAAAAGAGAGATAAACAACTACAGGATCACGAGGGCAGAATTCGAGAGATAAGCAATACGATAAGATGAAACAACATTAGAATAATTGGAATCCCAGAAAGAAGAAGAAAGAGAGGGGCAGATGGTATATTGGAGCAAATAATAGCAGAGAACTTCCCTAATGTGGGGAAGGAAACAGGCATCAAAATCCAGGAGGCACAGAGAACCCCTCTCAAAATCAATAAAAATAGGTCAACACCCCGACATCTAATAGTAAAACTTACGAGTCTCAGAGACAAAGAGAAAATCTTGAAAGCAGCTCGGGAGAAGAGATATGTAACCTACAATGGTAGAAACATTAGATTGGCAACAGACCTATCCACAGAGACCTGGCAGGCCAGAAAGGACTGGCATGATATCTTCAGAGCGCTAAACAAAAAATATGCAGCCAAGAATACTATATCCAGCTAGGCTGTCATTGAAAATAGAAGGAGAGATAAAAAGCTTCCAGGACAAACAGAAACTAAAGCAATTTGCAAACACGAAACCAGCCCTCCAAGAAATATTGAAAGGGGTCCTCTAAGCAAAGAGAGAGCCTAAAAGCAGCATAAATCAGAAAGGAACACAGACAATATACAGTAACAATCACCTTACAGGCAATATAATAGCACTAAATTCATACCTTTCAATAGTTACCCTGAATGTAAATGGTCTAAATGCCCCAATCAAAAGACACAGGCTATCAGATTGGATTAAAAAACAAGACCCATCAATATGCTGTCTGCAAGAGACTCATTTTAGACCCAAAGACACCCCCACATTGAAAGTGAAGGGGTGGAAAACCATTTACCATGCTAATGGACACCAAAAGAAAGCTGGGGTGGCAATCCTTATATTAGACAAATTAGATTTTAAAACAAAGACTGTAATAAGAGATGAAGAAGGACACTATATCCTACTTAAAGGGTCTATTCAACAAGAAGATCTAACAATTGTAAATATCTATGCCCATAACATGGGAGCAGCCAATTATATAAGGCAATTAATAACAAAAGCAAAGAAACACATTGACAACAATACAATAATAGTGGGGGACTTTAACATCCCCCTCACTGAAATGGACAGATCATCTAAGCAAAAAAATCAACAAGGAAATAAAGTCTTTAAATGACACACTGGACCAAATGGACTTCACAGATATATTCAGAACATTCTATCCCAAAGCAATGGAATACACATTCTTCTCTAGTGCCCATGGAACATTCTCCAGAATTGATCACATCCTAGGTCACAAATCACATCTCAACCGGTACCAAAAGATTGGGATTATTCCCTGCATATTTTCAGACCACAATGCTTTGAAACTAGAACTCAATCACAAGAGGAAAGTTGGAAAGAACTCAAATACATGGAGGCTAAAGAGCATCCTACTAAAAAATGAATGGGTCAACCAGGAAATTAAAGAAGAATTAAAAAAATTCATGGAAACTAATGAAAATGAAAACACAACTGTTCAAAATCTTTGGGATGCAACAAAGGCAGTCCTAAGAGGAAATATAGCAATCCAAGCCTTTCTCAAGAAACAAGAAAGGTCTCAAAGACACAACCTAACCCTACACCTAAAGGAGCTAGAGAAAGAACAGCAAAGAAAGCCTAAACCCAACAGGAGAAGAGAAATAATAAAGATCAGAGCAGAAATCAATGAAATAGAAACCAAAAGAACAGTAGAACAGATCAACGAAACTAGGAGCTGGTTCTTTGAAAGAATTAACAAGATTGATAAACCCCTGGCCAGACTTATCAAAAAGAAAAGAGGAAGGACCCAAATCAAAAAATCATGAATGAAAGAGGAGAGATCACAACCAACACCAAAGAAATACAAACAATTATAAGAATATATTATGAACAACTCTATGCCAGCAAATTAGATAACCTGGAAGAAATGGGTGCATTCCTAGTGATGTATCAACTACCAAAACTGAACCAGGAAGAAATAGAAAACCTGAACAGACCTATGACCACTAAGGAAATTGAAGCAGTCATCAAAAATCTCCCAACAAACAAAAGCCCAGGGCCAGATGGCTTCCCAGGGGAATTCTATCAGACATTTAAAGAAGAATTAATACCTATTCTCCTGAAACTGTTCTAAAAAATAGAAATGGAAGGAAAACTTCCAAACGCATTTTATGAGGCCACCATTACCTTGATCCCCAAACCAAAGACCCCATCAAAAAGGAGGATTACAGACCAATATCCTTGATGAACATGGATGCAAAAATTCTCACCCAAATCCTAGCCAATAGGATCCAACAGTACATTAAAAGGATTATTCACCATGACCGAGTGCGATTTATCCGTGGGCTGCAAGGTTGGTTCAACATCCGCAAATCAATGAACGTGATACAACACATTAACAAAAGAAAGAACAAGAATCATATGATCCTCTCCATAGATGCAGAAAAAGCATTTGACAAAGTACAGCATCCTTTCTTGATCAAAACTCTTCAGAGTATAGGGATAGAGGGTACATACCTCAATATCATAAAAGCCGTCTATGAAAAACCTACAGCGAATATCATTCTCAATGGGGAAAAGCTGAGAGCTTTTCCCCTAAGGTCAGGAACGCGGCAGGGATGTCCACTATCACCACTGCTATTCAACATAGTATTAGAAGTCCTAGCTACAGCAATCAGACAACAATAAGAAATCAAAGGCATCCAAATCAGCAAAGAGGAAGTCAAACTCTCACTCGGCAGATGATATGAGACTGTATGTGGAAAACCCAAAAGACTCCACCCCAAAACTGCTAGAACTCATACAGGAATTCAGTAAAGTAGCAGGATATAAAACCAATGCACAGAAATCAGTGGCATTCCTATACACCAACAACAAGACAGAAGAGAGACAAATCAAGGAGTTGATCCCATTTACAATTGCACCCAAAACCGTAAGATACATAGGAATAAATTTAACCAAAGAGGCAAAGGATCTGTACTCAGAAAACTACAAAATACTCATGAAAGAAATTGAAGAAGACACAAAGAAATGGAAAAACGTTCCATGCTCATGGATTGGAAGAAAAAACATTATGAAGATGTCAATGCTACCTAGAGCAATCTACACATTCATTGCAATCCCCATCAAAATACCATCCACTTTTTTCAAAGAAATGGAACAAATAATCCTAAAATTTGTATGGAACCAAAAGACACCCTGAATAGCAGAGGAATGTTGAAAAAGAAAAGCAAAGCTGGCGGCATCACAATTCCGGACTTCCAGCTCTATTACAAAGCTGTCACCATCAATACAGTATGGTACTGGCACAAAAACAGACACATAGATCAATGGAACAGAATAGAGAGCCCAGAAATGGACCCTCAACTCTATGGTCAACTAATCTTTGATAAAGTAGGAAAGAATGTCCAGTGGAAAAAAGACGGTCTCTTCAACAAATGGTGTTGGGAAAATTGGACAGCCACATGCAGAAGAATGAATCTTTCTTCATTCCTTACACCACACACAAAAATAGACTCCAAATGGTTGAAAGACCTAAACGTGAGACAGGAGTCCATCAAAATCCTAAAGGAGAACACAGGCAGCAACCTCTTCGACCTCAGCCGCAACAACTTCTTCCTAGAAACACTGCCAAAGGGAAGGGAAGCCAGGGCAAAAATGAACTATTGGGATTTCATCAAGATAAAAAGCTTTTGCACAGCAAAAGAAACAGTCCACATAACCAAAAGACAACCGACAGAATGGGAGAAAATATTTGCAAACGACATATCAGATAAAGGGCTAGTATCCAAAATCTATAAAGAACTTATCAAACTCAACACCCAAAGAACAAATAATCCAATCAGGAAATGGGCAGAAGACATGAACAGACATTTTTCCAAAGAAGACCTCCAAGTGGCTAACAGACACATGAAAAAGTGCTCAACATCGCTCGGCATCAGGGAAATCCAAATCAAAACCTCAATGAGATACCACCTCACCACACCAGTCAGAATGGCTAAAATTAACAAGTCAGGGAACGACAGATGTTGGCGGGGATGCGGAGAAAGGGGAACCCTCCTACACTGTTGGTGGGAATGCAAGCTGGTGCAACCCCTCTGGAAAACAGTATGGAGGTTCCTCAAACAGTTGAAAATAGAGCTACCATACGATCCAGCAATTGCACTACCGGGTATTTACCCCAAAGATACAAATGTAGGGATCCGAAGGGGTATGTGCACCCCAATGTTTATAGCAGCAATGTCCACAATAGCCAAACTGTGGAAAGAGCCAAGATGTCCATCGACAGATGAATGGATAAAGAAGAGGTGGTATATATACACAATGGAATATTATGCAGCCATCAAAATGAATGAGATCTTGCCATTTGCAACGACATGGATGGATCTGGAGGGTGTTATGCTGAGTGAAATAAGTCATTCAGAGAAAAACATGTATCATATGACCTCACTGATAAGAGGAATTCTTAATCTCAGGAAATAAACTGAAAGTGCTGGAGTGGTGGGGTGTGGGAGGGATGGGGTGGCTGGGTGATAGACATTGGAAAGGGTATGTGCTATGCGGAGCGCTGTGAATTGTGCAAGACTGTTGAATCACAGATCTGTACTTCTGAAACAAATAATGCAATATATGTTAAAAGAAAGAAGAAGAAGATAGCAAGAGGGGAAGAATGAAGGGGAGTAAGTCAGAGGGGGAGATGAACCATGAGAGAGGATGGACTCTGAAAAACAAACTGAGGGTTCTAGAGGGGAGGGGGTGGGGGGATGGGTTAGCCTGGTGATGGATATTAAAGAGGGCACGTTCTGCGTGGAGCACTGGATGTTATGCACAAACAATGAATCATGGAACACTACATCAAAAACTAATGATATAATGTATGGTGATTAACATAATAATAACAAATGAAAAAAAAATAAAAATAAAAAGTCAACAATGTTTCAAAAAAAGAATCTATACCTTGTATTTGTTTTTTTTTAATGTAAATATTGGAGTTGTTACAATTTAGACTTACATCCTCTTCTTACTTTACACTCTTACCCTTGGGCCATCCATGGCCTTAAAATCATCTACATGCTGACAGTGCCCTTCTGCCTAGCTCTCTCTTCTGACTTCCAGAGCTATATTTCCAACTGCCTCCTTGACATCTCTACTTTGATACTACACATGCATCTCACAGTTAATAACAAATGTTCAACAACGAATTCCTGATTTTCCTCCTCAAACTGTTCTAATCTCATCTTAATGAATGGTACCATCCACTATCCCTTTATCCTGAGAAAAGTTTTTGATTTTTTTCTCTCTCTCTCATTTGTGATATCTAATTCATCCCTGAGGTCTATTGATTCTACATCCAGAGCATACCTTGAATTCATTCACTTCTTTCCATATTCAGCCTCACTCATAGCAATTTACCAGCATCTCTCATCTGTACTGTGTCAGCTGCCTCATGACTGGTCTCCCCACTGCCATCCTGTCTTCTGTTTAACACAAAGTCTAAGTGATATTCTTCCCACCCTAGAACCAACAGAGTAAAATTTCAACATTCATTACTTGCCGCCAAAGGCTCTGCATAAACCAGCCCCTGCCCACCCCTCCAACCTCAGTCCTACCACTGCCCTTATTGGTTGTGCTCTGGTCACATTGGTCTTTCCTCAGTTTCTAAAGCACTTCCCCACCTAAGGGCTTCATTGTTCCCTTGTCTGCCCAGAATGCCCACTCTGCCTCACACACACCCGTTCTTCTGGTCACAACTGAAAATATCACTTTCTCAAAGAGGCCTCCCTGGATCCCCCAATACTCTCTTAGAATATCCTATTTTCATTTCACTCAGCCAAATTTGTAAATCTCTTGTGCGATGTCTGTGTTTCTACTACACCATAAGCTTCAAGAGGAGAAAGGATATGTCTATATGATCTCACCACTGTACCTCAGCATCTAGTTCAGTGCCTACAAGTGCTCAATTACTATTTTTTAAATGAAGAGATTAATAAAGCCAGAAGGTTTGAAACACTTTGCTGTTCATCTCAGTCCATCCTCTCTTCTGCTTGTCTGTACAGTTTCTCTAATTCCTTGCTTCCTCCCTTATGGAACCTTGACTTTACAAGTTAGAATGTGTCTGATTCTGGGACAAAGATGGCTAATGACAGACAAGGTGGCAGATATTCTCATTTATGACAGCTTTTTGGTCTGAGTTCCCAGTCTGGGAACTCAAACCATTCTTCCACCCTCTGGTTCCTAGAGATAGTTCTTTGGCTGAGTTGGTGAGCTCTGCGGCATGTCAGGATGAAATTGCTTTGTCTTTTACTCCTAACCACAATATACCACAATACTCACTTTGGGAAAAGGGAGCTTGTTTGAGGCAGAAGATTTGGGTCTGTCTCCACTCCATAGATTTGTTTTGGTTTTGCACTTACAATTATTTATAGCTCTCTTGGCACTTCTAACATCATCCGTAGTTTTATTTCAGATTCCATAGCCCAGCTTTGAGAGAGAGGGTAAAGTACATTTTATTTTGAAGACCAGCCATGAAGAAAGAGCAGGTGGGATGTGGTCATTACTAGGATTGATTGGTGGGAAAGGCTGGAGTAGAAGTGAGCTCTTGACCAAGAGCCACCTCTCCAGACTTTCATTACACAGGAACAGAGGAACTGAGCTGCAGCCAGGTGGTCCCCTGCTGAAGTAAAATCTGGCTCTTCCCTGTGCTGGCCTCTCAGGAACAAGACCTCTGGGCTTCTGCACTTCCAGCAACAGGAATGGGAATGGTCCTTTCAGTCCTGGGAATTCCATGCATTCAAGGGCATGCAGAAGAGCTAAGACACTCAGGGAAGGAAGTTAGTCATTATTCCTAAAATCTTACGTATCATCTATTCCTTTTTTCTAATTCTTTTTTCAAATTTTATTTGAATGTAGTTGACATGCTATGTTACATTTGTTTCAGGTATACAACCTAGTGATTTCTAATTCTTTACTGGGTTTCCAAAGGCATTGATGACTGAAGAAGTTGAACTTCCCAGACAAAATTACAAATTGAAAAAGGTCTACACTCTTACCGCTTCTTCCTTTTCTGTAAATACCTCATCCTCATCACCAAATGCCTAGAGTGCAAGGGTGCTATGAACTGAATGTGTCCCCGCTTTACCCTGTCCCCCCATGTTGAAAGCCTAACACCCATTATGACTGTGTTTGGAAAGGAGGCCTCTATGGAAGTATTAAGGTTAAATGAGATCATGAGGGTAGAGCCCTGATATGTCTCCTTGTATAAGAGACACTAGAGAGCTTGCTCTCTCTGTCTCTCTGTCTCATCTCTGTCTCTCTCTCTCTCTCTCTCTTTGCACGTACACACCAAGGCAAGGCCTCATGAAGAAATACCACCTACAAGCCAGAGGAGCCCTTGCCAAGAACTAAATCAGCCAACACCTTGATCTGGGACTTCTAGCCTCCAGGACTGGGAGAAAACACATATATGCCACCCCATCTGTGGCATTTGGTTGTGGCAGCCTGAGCAGGTATATACGAAGGGCTAACAGATCTTCCTTTCACCTTCATTACAAAACTTACCTGCCTTGGGTCCTATTCCATTAGCGTGAGTGTGACAAGTTAATCCATGTTAATATGGTAATGGTTGATATAGTATCCCAAGAATCCTAGTAGTGAGACTTTTGACACCCATCAAATAATCTAGTGGCTACTTATTTGTCCTTGTCCCTTCCCTCCTTTATACCATTGGCTGGCTTGGATTATCAAGTATGGAGAAAGAACAGAAGAGGAGGTGATGGGAAGTTTTAAAAAAATTATTTATTTACGCATCTTTTATGAGCCTAGTACTTTGCTAGATACCAGGGAAGCAAAAAAGAGTAAGATGCTTCCTTCACCCCTAAACTCAATGTTTAAAGAAATTAAGGTCTAGTAAACAGTGAAAACATACTAATTCATTATTATATTTTAAGTTTTTCTGTTATCTGTGAAGTGTGACCTACAGTGAATCTGGTTTTATAATTTTCTTCTAAAAAATTTCATTAATGTTCAATTTTTTAAAATGTCCAAAGGACAAAAGGGAGTGATCTCTTTAAGAAATACCACCTGGCAAGGAGCCAGAACTAGCTAATAAGAAATCTTCAGAATTCTGAATATGATAGGCTATATATTTTTATGTATATCAGGGTAGGCTGAGCAAGCAATATGAGAGCTCAACCACCAGGGAAATGAATTGTGATTGAAAGGATATCATTCCAGGGTTTGGACTCTGGGAGTCAGTCTATTGTGTAGGTTTTATTCTTCCTCCCTTCCTGTCCCTCCTTCCCTCTCTTCCCCACCTCTTTTTCTTTCTTTCTTTCTTGCTTGCTTTTTCTCTTTCTTTCTTTCTTTCTTTCTTTCTTTCTTTCTTTCTTTCTTTCTTTCTTTCTTTCTTTTTTCTTTCTTTCCTTCCTTCCTTCCTTCCCTTCCCTTCCCTTCCCTTCCCTTCCCTTCCCTTCCCTTTCCTTTCCTTTCCTTTCCTTTCCTTTCCTTTCCTTTCCTTTCCTTTCCTTTCCTTTCCTTTC
>NW_027397156.1:479336-503569 GCF_003265705.2 Callorhinus ursinus | reverse complement strand
TCCTTTCCTTTCCTTTCCTTTCCTTTCCTTTCCTTTCCTTTCCTTTCTTTTCCTCCTCTTCCCTTTCCTTTCTTTTTTTTTGGACACTTAAAACAGGAAATCCTGGGATGATTTTCTTTTGTTAATGAGGTGAGCCCAGTTCTGCAAAATGGGAAGGTGCAGGAATTGTAGGTTTTAGGAGCAGGTAAGAGAAATACAATCAGAGAGTTAGTTACAGTAATCAGAGTAGGGGTGCTTGGCACCTAAAGGAGAAAGGGGAAGAAGGGTAAAGCAGCCTTACTCTCTAGGAGTAATTTGTACTCCAAGGCACTCCCAGGGCCACAAGTGGGAGCAACACCTGCTCCAGAGCTCCAGCACAGCTAGTTCCTCACTCTGACTCAGTGTTTCATGAAGGTTACCTTATTTCTGATCCCTAATAGGAAGCCATGAAGTTTAGTCAGAAAGATACTCCATTATCACTAGGTGTTTGTACTTCTTCACATAGTATTAAAATTTTGTGAAAGTTGGTATAAATACATTGTGCAATTGTTTGTAACCAGAGATGAATTGTTATTTTTGTTTTATGTTAACAAAAAGTTAGTTTGTAGGAATAGCATGAGGAGCTTGGACCACATGGAAATCTGGGGAAACTTGAGGAGTTGGGATATTTAGTCATATCCCCAGGCATTACTTCAGAAATGATACAGATCTTGGTAGAAAAGAGCCAGCTATAATAAGGAAGGTGAGATCTGTCTCCTGAGCTTGGACTGATAAATATTAAGTGGTGGTAAGTGTCCCACTTGCATTGCCTACCAGGCAAGGAGGTGCTGATATCTTGACACAGAACCTCAGGGCCTGAAAGAGTTAACTGTTTCCTCAACTGATTCTCCCATCCCCTATTCCAGGGATGTCTTACAGGATATGGACTGACTTTTCAGGAGATCAAGAACTTATAGTTCAACTAGGAACCTGGACTTCTCACACAGCAGCGGGGGAAAAAGACATGCAGGAAGCAAGAAACCTAAAAATTCCCGGAAGGAGTAAAGAACAAAACAAAACAGAACACAAATCAGGGTTCATACCAGTTCTTTAGACGCCTACGTACAAATTTGTTTGGAGATAAAGTGGATTAGAGGATATGGGGAAACGCAGAAACAGAGTGAAATAAAGCCAGTGGGCTGGGCATGTTGTCACATATGTTTCCATCAGACTTGAGGAGAGGAATGTCTGGGGTCAGGGAGGAGGAAGGGTTCTGAGAGGCACTCTGAGCTGCAGTTCCCACCCTCATACTTTAAGATGTCCTGTGTCTGAGGAGACATTTCCTTTGGGGACCTGAGGAGAAACTCCTCCTGGGTGTTTGTTCAAAGCCTGAGATACAAGTTTGAGAAGGGAGGGAAAGGTTGTGAGGTGGTAGAACATGATTGGACTTTGTGTTCAGAAGTGTGTGGTGCCCCTGGGCACAGATGGATCTAGTTTAGCCTCCATGTGGCATGAAACAATGTTTCTCCAGATTGGATTAACTCATGCTACCAGAAGGATTAAGCACTCAGCATGCATTCATTGGTCATTCATTTAATACATGTGAGCCAAGGCTCCAAGCCTATGGCACCTGCTCCATTGTCCCATTAGACTTCACTTAAAAAACACAAATTAAAAGATAAAATTAAGAATTTCAAGATGGTGGCTGCAGAGCATTAAACCTCAAGTCTCTGAGCATGGAGCCTAGTATGGTTGCATTGGTCACACACGCGTGAAGCCAGCCTTGTCTGCAATGTTATTTCTAAAAATGCTGTATTAAGTAAACTTTATTGGATTTTGTTATTTATAACCAAAACCCTAAACAACACAGAACTTGGTGCCAGACAGTGGTATTCAGGAATCGGAAGTAAAACTGGAGAACCAGGTCCAGTTGAAACAAAGAGCAGTGAAAATCTATATAATACTAAGTCATAATAATTTGGCAATTCATGGCTTGAAGCATTGAAATAGCCAATTGAATTGTTGTCTATGGTTACATAAAATATGGTGCTCACTGAAATCAAGGCTTTGAGAGATAGGGTAGACACTGCTTTGAAAAATATAAATGATATGAGAAAATCAAGGAATATGTAATAGAGTGGCCCCTTCTAGATAGCACAAAGAGCAAGAATAATAAGATCAAATTCCTAAATTTTCTGCTCAAGACTCATAATGAAGCTCAAGGACTTCCTATGACCTTGTGAAAAGAATTTCTTACGTCTTATGTCTCTTATGTCTTGCAGGCACAGGGCTCAGATAAAAACAATTTCACAGTTCGATCCTATGGGCTGTCAATTTACAACAGTTGAATTCACAACCTTATGAGCTGCCATATGTGAAAGTTAGGGCACTGATTAGGAATGACTAGGAAGCTGAGAACTGGAATGGGGATATATAGGAGCATTAAAAGCATTTGGAATAATTCTTATATACCTGAGCAGAAGCTGACTTTCTTCCTTCCTTGTCTGATAAAGCTGTTAAGCTCTGCTTGAAAGCCATGCAACTCTTTTGATGAGCTGATTCTCCTTAAGTCTCATTCCAATTACTCATAATTATCTCCTGACCTATAACTACAAACACATCCCAAAGAGCTAATAGCAAAGTCAAAGTATATTAGTGAGGAGAGCTCCAGTATCTTTAATCAAAGCTTTAAATGTTGTTGTCTTTAGGCAGTGATTTGATGAGACACACTATTATTGAAGTATGCTTTTCAATTTTAATGGTTTTAGAAAGATTCCAGGCCAAGTGGTAGCTCTTTATCACCACAAATAAGGAAAATATGGTTACTATAATAGTTTGGTCTACATAGTTATTAGAATGGTCTCAAGTATAGGGATTTTAATTAATGACTAATTCATCATGAGAGCACCAGTCTCAAAAGAGATAGGTGGCCCAAGGTCTTAGACTTCATGGTAAAAGTCATGACCCCTTACCCAAGCTCCATACATGAAACAGTTTACCAACCTAAAGCTTATAAAATGAGGAAATTGGTTGCCTTTAAAGAAGGACCTTGCAGTAATATACTATATACCATGAGTCTTTTTCTTAGCCTTCTCCAAAGAATGTTATATCCATCAAGCAGGGTGAAAGTGTCCTAAGGAAAGGGAAATACTCTGATGTGTGGGTAATTGGTCTTTGTATCTAAGCTAAACTACTTCTTGGGAACCTGGAACACTACTGTGACCGAATAGTCATAATGAGGGCCTAAGAAGATCAGGAGCAACTCATTAGCATGGCTTATAAAAACAGAAAATAACAAGTGTTAGCAAAGACATGGGGACATTGGAATCCTTGTGCATTGCTGGTGTGACTATAAAGTGGTGCAACCACTTTGGAAAACAATATGGCAGTTCCTACAAAAATTACAAATAGTATTACCAAATGATCTAACAATCCACTTCTGGGCATATACACAAAAGAGCTGCAAGTAAGGGCTTAAGCAGATATTTGTGCACCCATATTCACAGCAGCATTAGTCACAAAAGCAAAAAGGTAGAAGCAACCCCAAGTGTCCATCAACAAATGAATAGATAAACAAAATATGATCTATACATACAATGAAATACTATTCAACGTTAAAAAGGAAGGAAACTCTGACACATGCTACAACATGTATGACTGTTAAGGACATTGTACTAGGTGAAATAAGCCATTCTCAAAAGAACAAATACTATATGATCCCACTTGTATATGATAACTAGTGCAGTCAAAGTCACAGGCAGAAAGTAAAATGGTTACTGCCTGGGCCAAGAGGGAGTGGGGAATGGAGATTTATTGTTTAAGGAGTTTCAGTTTGGGAAGATAAAAAAAAAGTTCTGGAGAGGGATGGTGGTGATGGCTGTACAATAATGTAAATGTACTTAATGCCACTGAACTAACTATACACTTAAAATTAATCAAAATGGGGGGTGGGAGGGATGGGGTGGCTGGGTGACAGACATTGGGGAGGGTATGTGCTATGGTGAGCGCTGTGAATTGTGCAAGACTGTTGAATCACAGATCAGTACTTCTGAAACAAATAATGCAATATATGTTAAGAAAAAAAAAAGAAGAAGAAGATAGCAGGAGGGGAAGAATGAAGGGGAGTAAGTCGGAGGGAGAGACGAACCATGAGAGACGATGGACTCTGAAAAACAAACTGAGGTTTCTAGAGGGGAGGGGGTTGGGGGGATGGGTTAGCCTGGTGATGGGTATTAAAGAGGGCACATTCTGCGTGGAGCATTGGGTGTTATGCACAAACAATGAATCATGGAACACTACATCAAAAACTAATGATGTATGGAGATTAACATAACAATAAAAAATTTAAAAAATTAATCAAAATGCTTAATTTCATGGATGTTTCTAGGAAGTTCAGGAGACTGGGTTATGTCAGAAAATTTATTTCAAAATGAAGGAGACGCTGAAACTTCTATCATCTACTGTTAAGGAGATTTGATGGTTGTTTTGATTTTGGAGGCCACAAAAATAAATTTGGTTGTGATGTTCCAGTCCATTTACCAAGTGATCTGAAAAACTACCAGCCCACACTAAAGACCTTTCTTCAAATGGCCCATGACACAGTTCAAGTACCCCTGCCTTGTGTCCCAAAGTTGCTCAGAATTCTATAGCAGATAACAAAATATCTATGGCAAATGGGGACGCTGCTGGTGGTGTCTGGGGCAAGCCCCAAAAGAGAATTACTGAGGACAACCCTAAGGTTTTGAGTAAAGCTAGTAATTTATAGCTTGCAACTAGATCTTAATAGAGATGAATGATATTCATGTGTGCCCAGGAGACTGTGACATTAAGATAAACACATACACACACACACACACACAACCAGGGTCAAAACAAGTACTGAGTGCACCTTTTAATTGCACAAGCAGGTTATTCACATTCCTGAGCACTTACTCCTGCCTTGCTGCTATCCCTCACTCTGTCCTTGATTCTGTGGGAGATTCTCTGTGATCACATGGCTAAGGATGAAAAAAATTGGAGTCTGGTTTGGATAAGGATCTGCAGAATTGCTGAATCAAGCCAGAAGGGGATAGCTGGAGGACCACAGCCTTAACCAAGGATGGTTTGATTTGACAGAAAAGAAAATTCTCTCGGGAAGAAAACTATCAAATTTTATTTTTTAAAGTAAGAAAAGATTAAGAAGTAAATCCTTGGGGCCTACTGCTGGAGCTGCTCAGGCCTTAGGAGTGGTCAGTCCATGTAGTTCCGTAAAGCTGTCATCTCAAACTTCTATGTGGCCTTAATAGATGTACACGGTTTATTCTAATGCTTCCTCTGTAACGAACCCCTGTGATGTGACAATCCCCAACATAAGACGAGGAAACAAATAATCCCTCAAAAACACAGATGCAGAACTTCTCTCCCCCTCTCTCTTTTTCTCCCTTTATTTCTCTTTCTTTTTCTCTAATCCCCAATTCTGCAGTGAAGCCTTAAGGGAATAACAGAAAACAAAACAGAGGCAGGGGTATTGCCAATCACAACTCTCCAAATCCTACTATTGTATCTCTACAGGGCCTTAAATATATCTTCTTTTATATGGCCAAATTAGATTTCATAGCATTGTGGCATATGAGCTGATGATCCCAAAAGCCCTTGGAAAATTAGAAAATGTTTCAAGTGTGAGATGTGGTCATTGTTGATATTCTCAAAGTAGGTTACCTGTCAATAGATGAGGTCAATTATTAATGAACCCATTGATTGGGCCTAGTTTATAGTTCTGAAATAAAAGATCATTGAAGACTAAAACAAATATTTAAGGGAAACTTCCCTTATATTAAAACAGAGTGGCAGGCTGGGTTCCTGCTGGAATTACATATGGATTCCTCGTTCATAACTGTAAAACTCCAGCCAAGCAATAATGATCATAATAAACCAAGGAGACCCTGGGTTAAACAAATGATTATAGTTGACAATAAAGGTGTAAACATGACCCTAATTAATGAATCTATAATCTCTCTTCTGAGTGTCTGGCTATTAGCCATGCTTCTAATTAAACCGAGTGCAGGAGTAGCATTCCATCACCCAAGAATGCAGCAGCATTCTGAATTTCTCAACAGACTGACCACCCCAGTCTTGATTTTTCAGCCTCTCTTTCTTTATCTGTTGAAACTCAAACAAGGCTTTAAATGTTAATAAGACTCTCCTCCAAAAATCTTTAGTCTTTGGTCAATCTTTATCTTTACTCTGCAAGAATAGAGAGAAGCTGAGGTGGAAAGCTAAAGATGAACATTGTATATTTACCAGATAGCCCTGCCATGGGTCACAAAGGCCAAGAGATGGAGCAGGTCCTTATTCTTGAGGAGCTAATGAATGACTATAGCTAAAAATAAAAATAAAACAGTAACAATGTGTTCATCTACCTCAGATTGTCAAAGGATAGAAGAGACTTTTGGAGGTTAATAAGTCCATAGCCCTGTCTCAGAGCTTGGTTGTCTACTAAGGACTATAGACTAGCACCTTCTGCTGAGGTCCACCATGACCTAAGTCCATCTTTGGGCTATCAACCTACATTCCATGTGCTTTTAGGCTCTATGAACCATGTGTGATCAAAATAGTCTAAGGAATTGGTGGGTTTCTCACATATTCTCCATGACATCTGTTCTTTAGCCTGCCAGCCACATTTGATGCTAAGGCAGAGAGAGCTGTCTCCCAAACAGAATCTTTTGCCATACATCTATCGCGTGGCGTTGACAGTCCTTCATGCAGTGTGGTGCGGGGGCAATGATATCTCTGTAAAAATTCTTGCTAGGATCCAATGATTTATTTAGCTAACAGCTTAGTTAATTATGTCAGTTTGACAATTTCAAGAGGGAAGGAAAAACACACACGGGCTGGATGAGGAGATTATCTTAGTAGTATTTTATGCCAAGATATGGTTAGGAAACCCACTGATTTCTTGGTAAAATCTCTAAGCTATCATACATTCTATAATCAAGACCACCACTATATTTTGAAAAACATATTTTCTCCCCACACTTAAACAAGGCAAAGTAAGACAAAAATAGAAAAAAAAATAAAAACCCAAAAACAAACAAAAAGGAATCCCAGAAACCAAATAAACATTTATTTTTCCAATAATGAAATATTTCCTCTGGAAGGAGAAGGGGTCCTTTGCTAGGAATTGGAAGACCTGGACTCCAGTTTCTGTTCTGCTTTTGGGTGGCTCTCTCTTGACTTTAGTTTTCTTGTCATCTAAGAAAAAACAAGCCAGGTAGAAGCCCAAAGCCCTCACAGTCCTTGCACACCAGAATGTTGCCAGATCATGGATTCTCAGGTCACAGGAGAGACCTGAAAGAGGGCAGGGAGTTAAGTGGACACCGACTATCATTAAGTAGATATCAAGGTTCTCTGCTTTACAGCCAAAGCCATTTTACCCGCCCTGGCTGAAGAAGGCTTTCCTTGTTTCCTATAGCACTAGTCTCAACACCTTCACCTCATTCAAAGGCACAACTGCAACATTTTCTTTATCCAAAATTCTTCCTGATCTCTTTCTCCCATAGGCCTTGAGGCTAGTCATGATTTATTCATCCTTTCCATACATATTTTTGAGTGCCTGCTATAAGAAAGACACTGTTCCCAGTGCTAGGGATACAGAAAAAACAAAACAACCTCTGTTGTCATGGAGATACCTGCTAGAGCTTTAATACCTTCCTGCATGAGAAATGGACCCAGTGTCATTCTCACATTAGGGATAGGAAAAGGAGGAACTACAGGCAAACAATTTCAGCATTCTAGAGGTGGAAGACAAAAATAAAGCCTGTAAACAGACTGTAATAAAATAGTATACAAGTTTGTAGCATGACTTTATTCTCTTCCACAACTAGCAATAGTAAGTATAACACCAATCACTAACATTTACATGGCACCCTATGGTTGAGAAGTCCTTTTTTTCCCTAGGATTTTATTTATTTATTGTGTGCATGAGTGGGGGGAGGGGCAGAGAGAGAGAGAGAGAGCCAAGCAGACTCCTCACTGTGCATGGAGCCCAACGTGGATACAGGACTGGATCCCAGGACCCTGAGACCATGACCTGAGCTGAAGTCAGATGCTTAACCAACTGAGCCACCCAGGTGCCCCGAGAAATCCTTTTGACAAATATTATCATTTCCTTTAATAAAAATCCTTCAAGAGATTATTAGTTTTGCCTCTTAATAAATGAAATTGATGAATGCACAGAGTTTAAATGACCAGCCCAAGATAACTAGTAAACAGCAGAGCTGAGGCTAACTCTGGTTTTCACTTCAGATCTCATACTCCTTCTATTATGATGAAATTACTCTGAACATTTCTTATTCCACTTTCTTTTTTTAAAAGACTGTTTTAGTGGGCTGGAGCTTGCCAAAACCTCATTCTAACTACAAATCATGGAGCCTCCCCCATGAACTTACCAACTGCTCCCAGAGTTACTTCTTAAATCTTGTTTTAGCCATTAAATTTTGGTCTGATAAGTAAAGTAGTCATTTTAACTATATAACATAGAGGAACTAAAATAGGGGGAAAATGACTAACCCCTTGCTACATTTTGCTTGTCAACTAAAACAAAACAATTCAGGACTGGATTTAGAAGTCTGTCAGTTGTTCTAGAGATGAGGAGCTTTGGGGATAGTCTTCAGGTTCATAAAAGATGCCTCATTTCACTTCCACTGAGAATGGAGGGAAATGGAAAATATTGAGCTTGTAGCACAAAGAATTTAAATTAAAGATACAACAGAACCTCAAGAAAATGAGAGCCCTCATTCACTGGAATGGAAGGGTGCCTCAGGACCAGGCAGAATCAGCTTCTCCTGACATATGCTTCCTCTAAGAGGCTTAGATGAAGGATAGGAAGGAGAGGGTGATGACTGAAATGATTTCACAAGGCCCCATCCAGTCTTTATTCCAAAGATACAAGGCAGAATGGTACAGCAGAAAGATGGACTGGGATTCCAGTGGTCTGGGCTCTCCAGGGCTCTGCCACTATCTAGCTGTGTACCCTCAGGAAGGACATCAAACTCCTGAGTCTTAGTTTCTTCATCTTAATCATAAATGAGACTAATGGATTTTGGTCTAACTTCCTTGACAGATCATCATGAACAGCACTTGAGATAACCTCCTATATATCTAAATTCATAAGGGCAATCATCTTTTGTTTTATTTTTATTACTACTGTATCCTAAGCATATGCCTTGGGATATATACTGGACCTGGTACACAATAGACACTCAATAAATGTTTGGTGAACAGATTTATAAATAGCACATGTAAAAAAATACTTTGAATGTAGGGAAAAAATGGAAATGGGAAGTATTACAGCTATGTCAACTATCTGTGGAGACTATTCCAGGGTATATCCCATTACCTCTCTCACCTCTACACTATCCCATGCCCATTCCTGTCAGTCAGGATGAGTTCAATAGGGACAAAACAAGAACACTGATATCTACAAGGTAAAACTGAGCTAGTGGCTGTGGAAGCACAATACGGAAAGAGTTGATGTGAAGGATGCTGCTACAGCTACTCTCTTGGATTACTCTCCCTATATCCCATACGTCTTGTTGAAACAAGTGTGAAGGAACCTACCTTGCCATTTTGATCAGAACTCAACAGGGACAGGGGCATAGGAAGCAAGAGGAAAGTCTTTCAAGTCTATCCTCTTAGGAAAGCCTTTTGATAGACCATCCTCTAATTCTTAGAGGGCAGTTAGTTTCCGTCCCAGTTGACTGCAGGCAGTTATGATCAGATAATTGAATAGGCATATATCCTATGTAATCAAAAGAAGCTGGTACCCATCTCTCAACGTGACATTAAGTTAGTATTTTTCCAGACAACCTCCGTGCCCCATCACAGAGTTGCTTCTCAAATGTAAATGTCAAGTGAGGCAGCAGAAATTAATTTAATATGCTTTATGGGCACTGGGTAATACCCAGAAGGCTAACAATGGCAGAACAGAATTATAAAAGAATTGAGAGTGAGTATGCTTTATAGACCCTGGCACATTGCCCAGGGCAGTAGAGTAAGTGGGAGAAGGAAACACTGGTAATTGGGGTCAGTGGTCAGCTTTCTTTTCAGCATGAGTGGTTTTTAGAACCACCAGAATTTTTCCTTTCAGAGATAGCACATAGGCTTTTTGTTCTGAAGCCCACCTCAAAGACAGGAGGCTTAAGTTTTCTGATGTACAGGTACCAGGTGGCTGGAGGTGGCAGTAAATTTGGTTCTAATGATTGTGGAATTCATTGTGTGAGGAATTAGGACAGGAGCACCTAACTGGCATTCTGTCTGCATTGAAACACTTCAGCATATGGTGAAGTGGTTGGCTCTGAAATTAGATCACATAGATTTAAATTCCACTTTTGCCATTTATTGACTATGAAACCTTAGGTAGCTTATTTAACCTCCCTGTGCCTTAGTTTTCATATTTATAGACTAGAATAATAATGGCACCTATTTCAGAGGGTTTTTGAGAGAAATAAATTAGTTGATACATGTCAAGCATGTAGAACAGTGACTGGAACAAAGTAAGTACTCAGTTGGTATTGATTATAATTATCTGTCAATAGTATGCAATTTGGACTTTCCAACTTTATATTGGAAATGGCTGTCTTTTCCAACTTTCTCATTTCTCCATTGGTGTCCAGATGTCATAATGCTTCTGTGATCCATGATCATGTTGCTACTTTTGGAGCTCAATTTCCATCAACATGAGGTAGAGATGAAAAACACTTCTGGTAGTCAAAGTCCTCAATCTGAGTGTCAGTTCATCTATTAACTAGCTAAGTGATTCTAAGAAAGTCTCAATTTGCTAATCTTTTAAATAAGGAGGTTGGACCAGTTGATCTCTAGTGATGCTTCTAGTCCCCAAATTCAAGAAATCTACTGCCCCCATGGAGGCTCAGAGACTCATATCTAAACCTTTAAGTGACTAAGCTTGGCTTCTACTTTGTGTTGAATACCAGGGATGTATCAGCAATACTTCTTTTCCAAGTTATATTTTCACTGTATTTTCTACCTCACTCTTCTCCCACTTCTCCCTCACTTGGCAACTTGGAGTCTTTGTGTCAGCAAATGAGAGGAACTGGAATTTCCAAAGTCCAACTAGCCTGAAAACTTTCTTCTCTTCTTCCACATCTACCCTCACATTTCTAGCAGTTTCTCAAGATACTTGGTCTTTTTTCTTCTAGAGCATTGTCTCAACTACAGACACTCTGTCAGAGGAGAGGAAGCATGTGAGTGGGTCTGTCTCATGTAGTCATGGTGCCATCATTCTTCCCTTATTTATCATGAAGTCAGCCAGGAGTTGAAGTCCTAATATCATGTGTAGCCAGTGTAAGTGAAACCCCCTGACCTATACATGGTCTTAAAAGTTAGGATGGATATGAATTATAATATGACATGATTTTTAGTTTAAGACCCTGATGTAGAGAAATGATATAGGACCCTAAAAGGGTCCACCAGAGCTCTCTCCTGTTAATATTTATATGTCTATTGGATTAACATTTGATTCCCCTACCAAACTTTAAGTTCCATGAAGGTGGGGAATATATTTTTACTTTCTACGGCATCCCTAGCATTGAACAGAGTGCCTGATATATAATAGGCTCTCAAAAATATTTGTTGAATAAATAAATGAAAGAGTATAATATATTAGATTATAATTTGGAACCAAACTCACACCAAGTGCCTGTCTTAGGAATGAGATGAGGAAGAGAAAAGTCTATCAAGAATGAATGGGAATTATACAGGAGCCATGAAATGGTCAAGATCTTCTGGTCCCTCATTTAGAAGATTCCTGTTATACTACAGGAACCTCTTGATTTGGCCCATCACACCATCCTCTTTCTCTAAAAAGGGACTTTAGGGAAATCTCTGTCCAATCATCTCAGAAACTGGTGCTTAGAAAAACAAGAGACACCTTTAGGAGCTAACCTTCTGGGTGGGCCACAGAGTTATATCAGTCAAAATAAGGTTAAAAATGAGCATGAGTATAAAAACAATAATTTACCATGACAAAATGGAGCTTATTCCAATAATGCAATATTTAAAATCAGTCAATTGAATACATCATATTAATGACTAAAGGAAAAAAAAACAAGATGGTGTCAATTGATGTAGAAAGAACATATGACAAAATTCAATGTTTATGCATAATCCAAAATTTCAGGAAGCTAGAAATAGCAGGGAACCTCCTCATATGGTAAAGGGCATCTATAAAAAAAGCCTCTATCTAACATTATACCTAATGTTGAAAGACAGAATGCTTCCCATCTAAGATTAGGAACAAGGCAAGGATGTCCATTCTCATCACTCCTATTCAACACTGTACTAGAATTCTTAGTGCAATAAAGTAAGAAAAAGAAATAAAAGTCATATAGATTGGAAACAAAGAAAGCTGTCACTATTTCACAGATAACATGATTATCTACATAGGACATCCTAAGGAATCTACAAAAAATTCCTAGGACTAATAAAAAACTAAGAAAGGTCACAGGATACAAGGTCAATACACAAAAAATCAGTCATATTTCTAGATACCAACAATAAACAACTGGAATCTGAAATTTTATATACATTTTATCTACAATAGATCCAAAAACCAAAATATTTAGGTGTAAATCTAACAACATGTGTAGGATCTGCATGCTGCAAAATGCTGATGGCAGAAAGCAAAAAAACTTAAATAAATGGAAAGACATACTCACATAGCAAAGATGACAATCCAAATCCCAATCCAAATTTCAGCAGGCCATATTTTTTTGGTAGAAACTGACAAGATAATTCCAAAATTCATATAGAAAGGTAAAGGGGCTAAGATAGTCAAAACTACCTGGAAAAAGAAGAACCAAGTTGGAGGGCTTATACTCCCTGATTTCAAGATTTATTGTAAAGCTACAGTTATTAAGACAACAAGGTATTGATGGTAAGAGAGACAAATAGATGAATGAAATAGAATAGAGAACCTAGAAGTAGACCCATCCACATATGATCAATTGATTTTTTTCAAGGTACAAAGTGGATCATGGACCTAAAACTTTAAAAAACTCTAGAAGAAAATGTAAGAGAAAATCTTTGTGATCTTGGGTTAGATGTGGATTTCTTAGATATAACCCCAAAACAAGACCCCTAAAATAAACATTGAGAAATTGGACTTTATCAAAATTAGGTACTTTTGCTCTTTAAAAGACATTCTTAAAGAAATTTAAAAAAAACAGATTAGGAGAAAAAGCTTGCCAATCATATATCTGATAAAGGTTTTGTATCCAGAATATAAAGAGAACTCTCAAAATTCAGTAATAAGAAAACAACCAAACCAATTAAAAATGGGCATAAGGTTTGAATAAACACTTCACCAAAGGGATATATAGATGGAAAGTAGACACACAAGATGTCCACAAACATCTATTAAGGGAAATGTGAATTCAAAACATAATATGATACCACTACTCACTTATTAGAATGGCTCAATAAAAAATACTGACAATATCAAGTGCTGATGGGAATGCGAACTGGTAAAACAGTTTGAGAGTTTCCCATAAAGTTAAACATATACTTACCATGTGATTTAGCAATCTCACTCCTGGGTATTCAGCCAAGAGAAATGAAAACTTACATTCACACAAAAACCTGTACATAAATATTTATAGCAGCTCCATTCATAATTACCAAAAACTGAAAACAACCCAAAGCCCTTTCACAGGTGAATGCGTAAACAAGTGGTGGTAAGTTCATACAGTAGGATGCTACTCAGTAATAAAAATAATAATAAGGAAGTACGATACACACAACAACTTGAATGAATCTCAAAGAAATTATGCTGAGTGAAAGAAGCTAGCTTCAGAAGGTTACATCCTGTATGATTCCATTTATATGACATTCTCAAAAAGACAACATGATAGCGACAGAGAAAAGATCAGTGGTTGCCAAGAGTTAAGATCACGGAGAACATGTGAAAAAAAAAAGGGTAGTGTGAGAGAGTTTTTTGGAATTAACGGAGCTATGCTGTATTCTGATTATAGTGGTAGTTATAAGATTCTGTATATACATCAAAGCTTGTAGCACTGTAAACCCCTACAAAAGGCAGTTTTGCCATATTTTATTTTTTGATAATGAACACAGAGCTATTTCAAAGGAAATGAATAGGTAAAAGGGCAGCCCAAGAGGGTCAGATGGGAGAGAAAGAGGCAGAAGCAGAATTTTCCTTGGCTCTTGGTTTATGGAGTATCTTGAATACGCTGAGTCTTGGGTTTTGTTCAGCGTCAACCTGCAGAAGCCCTCTGGTTTCTTCTTTGGGTCCATATTTCCCTCCATGGCACTGGATTAGGTATTCCATCATGGGTCGGGGTATCAGTGCAAGACTTAAGCATGGGGCTTTCCCAATGACTGGGCTCTCACAAAGTGTCACTCTCACTATCAACCACCAACAGTAATATCCCTCTTGCCCAAGCCTCTCCCTCCCCTGTACTCTGGATGCCCTCTAAATGGCATGAGCCCAAAACTGGGACAGTCACTTGTCTACTCACTTCGCAAATATTTACAGAGTCCCTATTGGGTACCAGGCAAATCCAGGGACCCTCCTGCCAGGCTGAGGCCCACGGCCTATTCTGGAGGGCACGGCTGTCAAAGCAGCTGTCCTCACGAGGCCAGCAGTGGTATGTCCTGTCCCGAAGGTCCTAGGCTGTTATCTCATTTCCCATCTTTGTTGATTTTAAATGCTTTCCAACACTTCACCCCTTTCTCAGATGAAGATTTAAACATAGGCAGATGTACAACCAATATGGCAATATTTTTCTGTTGACTCATCAACCTCCATTAGCACGTGCTTCCTTAACTCTCTGATGGTATTCAGTTTGTACTTGGAATGACTTATCTCAGCCTACTGTCAGAAAAATTCATTCTTTTTCTGTTTCCAGAAATACAATATGAGGCTAGTGAGATTAGGTGTTGAAGCACAGCAGTGACTTATCCAAAGGCACCCAACAGATTGGAAGTAGCGCTTATCTACAAGAGTGCCAAGTTCTTTCCCACAATCAGACTGGGGAGCTGAAGATCCTACATACAGAACAATCGCTAAAAATCCCTCTCTAGAAACTGGATGGAAATGAAGCTCTCTCCCCAATAGCTGCTCAAGCATCGTAGGGGACAGAAATGCTTTCAAAATACAGTCATGTCCTGGGGGCAAGAGATGTTTTTGGTATCAGTTGCGATGACAGCAGCTTGCAACAGACCCACATTCGGGGAACTGTTCCAGCATGCCAGAGGTTTGGAGGCTTTTAACACTCATAATTCATCCTCACACACAGGCCAACTAAGCTAAAGCAATGTTAAGGGGCTGACAAACCACAAAGACCAGGAAATGCAGAGTGAACACTGATCGGAAGAGCAATGTATATCAAAAGGCAATCTGGGAGCACAGGCTGGTCTTGTGAGGCTTGAAAGCAATTGTGATCATTTCCCAGCACACGCAGAGGCCTCCAGCCAGAAGGTGCCCAGAGAGGCAAGGGGAGGAGAAGTCCACCACGGCCCACCGTACTACCCAGAAGTAGTATGCAGGAAGGCTGGCCTAATGCTGAACTTAGGTCGAAGATTTACTGAGTGAGAACACTTAATGTGATGCTTTCTTAAATTAGTCCCCATTTCCCTGGGAGCAAGCAGAGTTAAGGAATCTGGGTTAGATCAAGAGGACATCACTAAATGGGACCATTCAGTCGGGGGGGGACAATTCCACCCACCCCCTTCTTTATCCTCATCCCCTGCCCCCTACATCCCATGCAGGTCTCATTTAGGTAATTTTCCTCGTCTCTCTTCCTGGTGCCCCTCCTCCAACTTCAGGTTCTTGGCGTAAGAACAACAGAGCACAAACATGCAGATACCTCTAGCACCTGCTCTTTCATTTCCAATAAATATGCTACCCTGCAGATAAGACATTCTGAACAGACAACGTTAGAGAAAAAAACAGAGTTCAGAAGGACAACACCAGGAACCCATCCCAGGTGTCCATCCCATGCCTGCTCTCCTCCCTGCCTCAGTGACCCATTTCCTATTTGACCCAGAACTTTAGGCACCTGTCTACCAGAATTGATTTCTATCCATGAGATAGAAAGAGATGCGCCCATCTGCCCTTCCTGGCTGTTTAGCTGAAAGATAAGGACAAGTCAATAGCCTGAGACCCTATAAGATCTCTAATCAGTGAGAACCAGAACATACGTTGGGGCTGAGTATTGTTGGGAATGAAATTTGGATACTACTGTTGACCTTAGCAGTCCCGAGTGGTGGGGGAGCATTTGATGGCCATTAGCAGATCTCCGTGATGGTCCTGGCTCTGACTAGCTGAGTGGCCAACAGCACGTCATCCATCTGCCCTCTCAGGTCCTGCCTCAGATGCAACTGTGGGCTCGCTCAGTGTCCCAACAGATGAGGGGGAGGGCACGGCAGAACTTTCCACCCAGACAGCCCTTTCTGTACAGTCCTTGACTCTTGTCTAGTGACTCTCAGACTCCAGGACATAAGAGCTCTGCTGGGGTCCCAAACATCAAGGACCTGAGCCCTCTGATGCCTTCTGATAGGACCATGTTCTCAGGCCACTGAGGACAAATGACATTCTGAAAACAAACAAACAAACACAAAAACAAACAAAACACACTTTCTCTCCAACTTGCAAGCCACCTTTTCCCCAACCTCCTCTCCTCATGAATCCGGATGGCAGAGACTGAGCACAATTCTCTGCCTGCCACTGAAGCTGCGAATTCCTTTTAAGATTGCTGGGAAGGCTGTACAGCCTGAGGAAAGAATCCTTGGGGAGGTGCTGCCCTCTGCTGGGAGATGCACAAAAGCGAGACCCTGAAACGCTGGGGCTCCTTGTCTGCAATTCCCCTCTCTGTGGAAGAAAGGCACTGCTCTGTGTTCAGGAGCTAGCCAGAAACGGACATCATATATGGAAGCAGAGAAATGGTGGATGAAATTCAGGATCCAAGAATCAGGGCGATGGTCCCCAAAAGATGGGCAAAGTCCCAAGAGGGCAGGACGAGATGTGAGAGGTTATTGCTGTCATTCCCTTACCTCTCAGCAAGTCCTCAGGCATGGCTCAGTCTCCTAGCACCCTTGGCATTTAATAATAATAATAATAATAATAATAATAATAATTTTTAGAAACCTCTCTGCCTATCAAGTTCTCACTTCCTTTGGGTCAGTGACTAACTGAGTGAACAAACCAAATTTGAGTACCAACCATGCCCATAGAACACAAACATGAGTTAGTTCCAGCCTTGCCCACAGTGAACTCACAGCATAATCAGAAAGGCAGAAAAGTGGCCAAAGAAAAGAACGTAACATGTGGGAATGTACCCAATGTTAAAAGAGCAGATGGGAGTGACCGGAACTGCAAGCAGGGCGGTGGCCTCTGGATCTTAAAGCAGGTGTCCTCTAGCAGAAGGCACCTGACTGAGCCTGACATAATGCAGAGGATTTAAGGAGTGGTGGGCAAGAAGAACAGGAACAGAGACATGAGAATGCATATAGAGGGGGATGTATGTGGAAGAGGAAAAACGGGACTTGTTCTTTCTCCCCTGTTTTCTTCCCTGCGGGGTTGAGAAAACAATAGGCCACTTCAGTTTGAGTTGAACAGCCCACCATTGCAAGCTGCGTGGTCAGGTCAGAGTTTACATACAACCTTCTGTCTATAAATAGCACCCTGCTTGTGCTTACACACCCCCCTCTGAAAATAGCATTGGCTGTTCTCACAGTGACTTTGAACGGAGAGTTTATATATAGTTTACTCTCTCTCATCTATTTATATTTCTTTTGTTTACATAAATATTCTTCTCCATTTATTGCTGTCATGTCTGGGCACCTGATGTCATTAGAAGAACACATAGCAACTTCATTCCAAATGAACTGGGCAGCTAAATGCATTCCCCCTTACCCCCCGTCTGTTCTCAAATGTGTTTCTTAGAATTCCACAATTCCAAGCTCAAGGCTTGTAAAGAGACTTAAAAAGGCATTTTTTTTTTTTTTAAATCTGTACTCTGCCTCCAGCTAGATTCCCTGGAACTGGCCTGTTTAAATTTCCCAGGCCTCCCAGGAAGGGAGCACACCCCCGCCCCCTTTGTCCTAAATTGGCACTTTACAACCTTTGGCTCACTTCTGCTGGAGCAACCACAACCCGTTCACTCTGCTCAGAGGTCCCTGCAAATGCTCTCAGACTCGGTATCTGCAGCCGGTCCCTTTTCCCAAGCAGAACTCCCACCCTGCTTCCCTTTGGCCCCCAGTTATTTGTATCAATCTTTTCATGGCGTTCATGAATTCTCCTTAGATCTTCCTTTCAGATTCTGAGCCTTCCTTAAGGTTGAGGGTTCAGAATCCTAAGGAGACCCTGGATTTGGTTGAAAACCATTGGAAAAGTGCTTCTGAGTCCCTGGGATGACACCAAGTCCAGTCACGGAAGTCCTGGTATCACCCCAGGGGATATCATAAATGGCCTGGGGCTGACTGTGAACTCTTTTCCACCTTTCTTCCAAGAGAGTAGCAAGCACATAAGCTCTAGAAGCAGATAGTCCTAGAGGCACAACTCTGTTGCATACGGCTGTGTAGTCTTAGGCAAGTCTATAAACCTCCCAGAGCCTCAGTTCACTCACCTATAAAATGGAGCTGACACTAACTTTTCAAAGTTGTGAGAAAATATAAAGAATAGGAGGAGTATGTGTCTAATAGTTACTAAATGTCTAATCCCTTACCCTCTCTTTCCACATATCCCTTCTTGCATTTTTTGAAACCCCTTTCTAATGAAGACTTCCCACAGCTCCTGTAGGATCTAAGGAGGTCTAAATCTGCCCCCGAAGTGAGAGCCAGTGCTCCTAAGCAAGTGCAAGCCATTCCGAATATATAGCACAAGTTTTGAGTCATTTTCTGGACCCCCTGAAAGAGATGAACTTGCTGCATAGTCTCGGTAGCTTCACTGGACTGCCTGGGAAGAGCAATGAACAGAATTCTGTTCTGTGGTGCACAGCATCCTACGGGAAGTACGCATCCTCCATCTCTTACGAGGAATGAGCAGGAAAAGTAGGAGATGGGGAAACAAGATAGAGAATGAGGCATTGAAAGGGGAGCACCCAGGTGTGGGAGGGTGCAGACCCCTGAGGAGAGACGAGACCCACAGACACCTCATTCTCCCACCTGGGCTCTCATTCTTGGCTCTTAACCTCATCCTTTTCTGCCTCTCACTGAGCATGCAGCCAGTCTGGTGTTTATTCCAAGTAATCTTGTATTTTATTGTAAAATTGGATTCAATGTTAAAGCCCTTCTTTAATATGCCTGTAAGTAACATGAGCCACCTGATCAAACTAGGACCCTAAGTGCCTCCTCATTACAATCCCCCTCCTGGTCAGGGTCAGCATCACCGCTTCTGGAAGGTGGGTGGGGATGAAAGGCCAGGGTCCCCTAGAGAGCTGGTGGCCAAAGCAAGCAGTCATCAAGGAAAGCCACAGATTCCCTGTTGGACTGAGGCCACTCACTCAGACCAAAAGTCCCTGGAGCATCCAGTTTCTTCACGAAATGGAGAGTCAAAGGGGCGACCACACTTACCCTTCCCCTCTCTCACCTGGATAACTTCTACCTTCTTTCAGCTGCAAAGTGGGCATCAGTTCCTCCCCCAGGAAACCCTGCGGGTGTGTTCTGGGTAGATGGTACTTCCACATTCTTCCACAGTCCTCCATTGACCTCCCCATTAGTTTGGTGCTGTCTGCTATTTCTTGTCTAACTGCCTGCCTCAAACTCCCCATAGCCTCATTCTGTTTCCAATGGAGCAGCTGCTCACACTAGGGCCTCAGCGTTAGTCAGGCCTGGAAGTCACTCGAGCCACTCTTTGTCTCTCAATCAAGAACTATTTGTAGAGTCTCCGTCATGAGCCCTACATTGTTCTGAGCATTCGGCATCCATTCATGAACCAACCAGGACAAAACCCTCTATGATCATGAAGCTAACATTGACTTTCCTGATCCTGGGCTAATTATAACCCCTGACATTAACATGGCCTTTCATTTCTGACCAATATCTTCACTTTCACTCCTGCATTTGAACCCTGCCACAGCCTTGGAGCTTGCGTTGGCTTGTCCCACAGGCACCACCGGTAGTAGGTAAGAGGGGAGGCACATGCAGAGCTGACATCACCTGTTTGCCAAAGAGTGATTCAGAGGTGGGGTCAGGACTAGAATCCAGGGCTCTTGCTTCTCAGTGTAGGCTCTGTAGTTTTCTACTTCCTGCCTTGATGTTACCGAGATGCAAGCCTGCCATTTCTGAGCCAGCGTCAACCCTGGAAGAAGCCTCCTAGCTCCTTTCACCACACTGTTATCCCCCATCCCTGAGTTACTGCAGCCCTCAGTTCTAGCTACCGTGCAGACTTATTCAAGTGCCATGTGAAGCTGTTCAATACTGTTTTGAGTGTCACACATTCCCGGCAAGACTGTAAACTCCCAGATGGCCTGGGGCCCCATAGAGAGTCTCTGGATCGTAGTAGCTCCTCCTGACTGGTATGCTGCAATGGTTTAGAGAGATCCTAAGATGGCCTCAGAATATGACCTCTGGCTGCAGGTGGCCTCATTTGTTTATCCTGGTGAGCTGTACAAATCACTTATCTGCGTGCCAGTCTATGAAAATATGATGCAAAGCTCTGCTTATATTCCCTAACAGAGAACTGGACACATGGCTGGTGGTTAATAGATATCTGGCAATGCACTGAATACCAAAAAGATAAACTTTACATTATTTCAAAGCTGGGAGGGATGGGAAAGTATCTGGTTATTGCAAACAGGGACCTCAGCCACTGAGGAGAAGCTAATGACTAGTTGAAGGTCACACAGCTAATAAGTATCAGAGCTGGGAAATGTTTCCAGGGAAAATGGCTTTAGGTTTGCCTGTAAGTCTGCAGACCACAGAGAGTTTGGAACAAGGAAAGAGAGCACACAGGAGGCTGGGTGAAGTCAGACACCAGGCCTTTTACATTAGCCCCAGATGCCTGGTGCCTCAGAGGACAGCTGGGACCACTTGACAGAGATATCTACTCCCGTGCAAGGCAGCCTCTCTGAGGGCATGGGGGACACCTGCAAGCCAGATGTGATGGTTGGAGGTTGGATGTTGTTGGTACTAGGTACAGTGCACCCCCCCCCTCAGCCCCCATTCCTGCCAATATGATTAGTGAGTAGAGTTTTGTAACAAGGAAAAAAGGCTGAGCAGAAACATATCTGGCATGCAATGTACCATACAAGACGCCAAGACGATATGTGGCTATCAACGACTCAGTCCCTGTGGCACTCCATCCAGGCTATTGGAACATTTATGGAAAGACATTAGGAGATGCCCAGAAACCATAGATTTGGGTCCTGACTCTCTGGGTAACTGGCTGTGGGGCATTGTGAAGTCACTTAGCATCTTCCAGCTCCATTTTCTCATCTGTGAGGACATGAAAAGTTCGGACTAGACAACACCTAAGATTCTTGTGTTTCTGACATTCTGGTTAATTCCCCTCTCTTGATGTCTTCAGATGTTAGCAAAAGAGCTGCTAGTGTTTGCATAGGCACACTAACCCTATCTGTCGTTAGCAGGAAAGACCAGATAATACTAGGTTCAGAGCATAATGAAATCAAATCATGTACCTAGTATAATGTTTCACATGTAGTAGCCTTACAATGAATGTTGATTGAGAGAAAAAAAGAAGAAGAAGAAGAAGAAGAAGAGGAAAAGGAGGGAAGGGAGGGAAGGGAGGAAGCTCCAATTAAGGCATACTGTTTTTTCCACCTAAGTAATGAAAGCTAAAATTATTTTAGAATTTTTATTCCAAGTATTATTCTAAGTACTTAAATCTATTAATTCTTTAATCTTTACACCCTAACTGTAAGAGAGATGGACCCATTTTACAGATGAAGTGAAGGAGGCACAGAGAAACTTACTAATGTGCCCCAAATCACCCAGCTGTTAAGTGGTAGAGTCCAGATTTGACTTTCTGTCTTTTATTCTCGCCTGTGTCTCCCACGTAGTGCCTACCAGTGTGTGTGAGGGAAAGAACGAGGTGGTTGGTTATGGCTGAGGAGCCAAAAGATAATAACACCAGAAAGAGGTTCAGCCTCGGGAGACCCATACAAGTCCTGCCTTCTTCACCTGGATCAGGAGGCACTTAGATTCCAGGAAGACCACAATGGTCAAGGTAATTGGCTGGTCACTGTCTGACGTACATAGTTTATATTCCTAAATACCCCCACCTCCTGCAGCAGCTATTTCCATAGTAATATGGTCATTGGAAAAGAATGTTGGAGCCAAAGCATGTCGGTGTGAGTACCAGCTCTACCATTTAATGTGTGACCTTGGGTCAGTCATACTTTTGTGCCTCAGTTTCCTCATTTGGGTCATAAAGATTTTGGATCTTCTTTAAAGCACCTAGTCCAGAATCTGACAAATAGTCAGCTTTAGTGATATAACTTCCCTTGCTTCTGTTTGTTTCTCAAATTCTAGAAACTTAAGCTCAGATTATATCATTTATTCTAAGATGGGATGGAGAGACCCAAAGTGTGCTATATGTCTAAACTCATAGTCCTGAGAAAGATGCACAAGCTCTCAGATGGTGGTAGGCATGCAGGAAGCCAGGGCACTCATGCACTAAGCTAGAGCTTGTCACCTTAGGTCTGAGCTAAGGCCCATCCTCTACTCTTGGGCAGGGATCCAATTAAGCTACAGATAATTCACCCTCATCAAAGATTTCCTTAGGTGTAGCACTCCACAAGCTTCCTTGGCAATAAGTTCCTCCTTTTGTCTAACTGGCATCCTTTCTATTATAATTTGATCTCACTTCCTTTGCTCTGACTCTAAGGGGAAAGAAGAACAGCTGGTTACCAACACCCACATACTAGCCCTTCCGATAAAGGATGCTAGTGCCAAAACATGGGGTTCCAAAAGCCTGTGCTTTCATCCTGTCATAAAACTCAATCCAACTGAATTGGGAGCTTTGTGGTTTAGATATCAGTTGAGTCAACCTCAGTGGGTACCAGGCGGTCTGTGGGCAGCAGAAGATATTTCCTATGCCATGGGAGTGGGCCTCGTGGTCTTACTGTGGTGGCAGGTGGAGCAGGGTCCACCTGTCATTCCATTAGCCTTCTATCCAAGGTGTGAGCAAAGAGGAAGGGTTTCTGGGTAGTCTGCTGGGCAGAATATCAGATAGGAGGTGATGGGAAGGAAGACATGCAATGCTCCCCTAGAATAGTGTGGATGATCCAAAGAGGAAATTTAAATAACCCACAAATATGTGAAAAGTTATCAGACTCACTAGTTGTCAAGAGATGTATCTCAATTTCAAAAGTGTCATTTTCTGCCTATTGGTAAATTTTGGATTTTATTTTTTATGGTAAGACAGTTTTAGTGGAAATGCAGGGATTAAACTCTCTCATACATGGCTGGTAGTAGTGTAAACAGGATTACAATTTTTGGATAGCAATTGCTAGTATCAAACCAAAGACATCAAAACATTCTTTCAAAAAACATTTTAACATATTCTATAAAAATACTGATTAGTGTCTGTAAAATTAATTAAGCTGCATTCACTACAGTATTTTTTGACAACTGCAAAAATTATGGAGCAAATTACATGTCCAATGATAAGGATTTAGCTAAATAAATTAAAACTCATTGTGATTCTCTTACCACTGCTATTCAACATGGTATTAGAAGTCCTAGCCACAGCAATCAGACAACAAAAAGAAATCAAAGGCATCCAAATCGGCAAAGAGGAAGTCAAACTCTCACTCTTTGCAGATGATATGATACTGTATGTGGAAAACCCAAAAGACTCCACCCCAAAACTGCTAGAACTCATACAGGAATTCAGTCAAGTAGCAGGCTATGACATCAATGCCCAGAAATCAGTGGCATTCCTATACACCAACAACAAGACAGAAGAGACACAAATCAAGGAGTCGATCCCATTCACAATTGCACCCAAAACCATAAGATACCTAGGAATAAATTAAACCAAAGAGGCAAAGGATCTGTACTCAGAAAACTATAAAATACTCAGGAAAGAAATTGAAGAAGACACAAAGAAATGGAAAAATGTTCCATGCTCATGGATTGGGAGAACCAACATTGTGAAGATGTCAATGCTACCCAGAGCAATCTACACATTCAATGCAATCCCCATCAAAATACCATCCACTTTTTTCAAAGAAATGGAACAAATAATCCTAAAATTTGTATGGAACCAGAAGAGACCCCGAATAGCCAGAGGAATA